>NC_134353.1:46595352-46925352 GCF_048569485.1 Anomaloglossus baeobatrachus | reverse complement strand
GATAATTTATTCAACATGTTATTTAATGTGAAACTTAAATAGGTAAGAAAATATATAATACATTTGCTTTTCTTATTATCTGTCACCAACAAATTATATACATTAGACAATAATGCAAATGTAGCCTGTACCACCCCCGTGTCAGCAGACGAGCCGCTCGGATCCGGCACCATGGTGGCTCTAGGGGTCTCTGGACCCGGGGGTCGTGCGGACAATCGAATTTAAAAGAGGGGTATATACAAGGGGGTTTAGGAGTTTGTGACGCCACCCACGGTGCGTGGTAAGATGGAGTACCACCGCTGCTGTTGGGGAGCAACCGGTGGCAGTGGTATGACAGCAAGGTGTTTAACCCCTCCGTGGGTAGGGGGTTTTGCCCCGGGGCCCGGTGATGGTTATGAAGGGGTGCTGTTGGAAGGAAAAGGGTTTATGCGTACTCACTCAGTCCAAGAATACTGACACCGACAACTTGTAAACCAGAATTCTGAGCACCACTGCAGCAGGGAGGGAGCACGCGTGGATTCGTGCCCTTGGTGTTGCTTGTTAGCCTGTGACCTTTTCCGTAGCAACTTTTTCACTATATGGACCCTGTAGTGTGGAACTAGTCGGGTCCCGCTCACTCGTATGGATAACGGACTGAGCTTGCTCTCAGGGTTCACGCTTGGGATTTTCTGGACCTTGCTTTGGGAAAGTCCTATCCCATCGTTGCTCTAGTACCTCGATTTTGGAGCGGGTGGGGGATGAATCTTGAAGACTTCACCCCCGTTGGGTAAATTACCAGGATGCGTGAAGCTACTTCCCGTCCTAGGGTCCACGTACCCCGTCGTGCAATGGCCCCTGCCCGGAGATGGCTCAAGGCCACCATCTGCCCTACTCGGCAGATCCGTGCCCCTTGACACGATCCCCTGTGACTGGGGTTCCAGCTCCTACCAGGCCCAGACCAACGTCTGCCACCTAGTATTCTACAGGGAGCCCTGCTCCTGACCTCCTCTCTCCTTCCTCTCCAACACTTCACTCTCCTTCACTGCTCCTAACACTTCTGACTCTTCCCTACCAACCCCCCAAGTGGGTGGCCCTATTCCCTTCAGGCCCCTCCAATGGTGTGTCTGGTGGGTGTGATGCAGAGTGTTTTTAAGATTTTGATTGGCTCTGTTCTTTACAACACCGGAGGACTGGGATCCGTAACCAAGGAGGATGCCAATACCGTGCAGAAGGGCAGATTGCACAATACCCTGTGACGACCTGATATCCCAGGGCATACCCCAAAACAGCTCTAAAATATATTAGAATGAATCCCACATGGAAAAAATAAAAATGTAAAAACGTTATGGCTAACAATAGGTGGAGAGAGAAAAATTAAAAAAAATTGGCGGGTCATTAAGGTCCTTATAGTCATGGTCATTTTGAGGGTAATAGAAAAAAAGTTGTTGTGCATTGCGTCTGCTATAAATGTTGCTGTGCAACTTTGGCAACTAAATAAACTCAGGATATAAGCAAAGTAAGCTTCGGAGTTGTACTGTTAAAAGCAGCAAACAGCGGGAAACTGTGCGCTCATGATGTGCCCTGCTGGGATCCCTGATACATGATACTGACTGATACTGCTGCTGACGCCTCGCCAGGGAGAGAGGAGATTGTACACTTGCTCCGCCATCCAGAGAAACATTTACATTTTGTTTATTGCTTATTTTTATTAAATAGGTAGAAGTGATAGTGAGCTGCAATGTCCTGTAAGCTTCCTAAGCAGGGCTGGAGTGGTAATGAGATGCAGTTTTCTTTGACTCACGGACTCCTGAGGCACACGTACAATTAATATCCAAAACAAGCCACATATTCCGGGCTGCAGAACTGTGAACGGCATTCTAAAAACTGACTGCGGTAAACTGTCTGTAAACACAAATCTGCATGGAGCCCTCGCATACACTTTCAGCCGAAATTCTTTAGAATTCATGGCGGATGGAAGCCAGGTTTAGAATCAATCCGTTGTTCGATTTAGGTAGAATAATGACAGTCGATAGTTAAAGGGAACATGCCTATAAGCTGCAGCCATGTAGCGCCCTGGACTAGCCAGGTCATCACAGGTACTACAACACGCACCCCCACACCGAGACAGGCACACCAGCCAAACACAAAACCCTTGTTGCCTCCCTCCAGGGGCTGATGTCCACACCAGGTGGGGTGGAGCAAGGCGGTTGGCCCCACCCACTGAGGAGTTCACAGTCCTGGAGGCAGGAAGCAGTAGTCAGTTAAGCTCGGGCAGAGCTCGAGTGAAGTGAGTGGAGAGAGATAGTGTTGAGCAGTGGAAGTGTGCAGAGCTACTGCTGGTGTCTGGGTGTGTGGCCAAGGCACTGACAGCAAGGTTGGCAGACGGTGGTGGTCGTCTGCAGGAGAGGCAGATCAACGTGGAACCGTAGGACTGGGGACGGGCAGTGGCCCGCCGGTACCAAACCAGGGAGCAAAGTGGAGCCAGCACACACCGGCAGGGCCTGCGGACCCCGACCAGGCTTGGAGTCGCCGTTAAAAAGGTCAAATCCGTCAGTGACCAGAACCCCAGGGGTTTCCTAACAGCCAAGACCCGATAGAAGGCAAATGTCCGACCAGTGGAAGGAAATACAGCTACCGCCACAGCTAGAGTTCCAAGGGCCAGAGCCTGCGGTCAAAAGGGCTCCTCCGGCACATATAAACGCTGGGGAGCGGGTTACTGGTGGGGACCCATCGGGACCGAACATACACAAGGGTGCAGGGAAAGGCAGCCACCGCCAACTGTCCGGGAGAAGCCACAGCAGCCGGCTGCGGGACCCGTCCATCCAGCCATTTGGTTTACCAGAGACTTTGCGTGCATCTGTTGCTGAGTGAGTACACCAGTGCCATCCGGAACTGCGCTGCGCTGTCCCTGTGACCCTGCACCTCACCGACCCTGCCGCCCCGTCACATCACCAGGCCCCGGGAACACCAACCCCTACCCACGGAGGGGGAAACAACCTCCCAGCTGCTCGCTGCCATCACTCCCGGGATCCCCGTCACCAGCAGCGGTGGTGCCCACCTTCACCACAACCTGTGGGTGGCGTCACGGACTAAATCCCCAAAAAAAAACATCACCCCTTTCACTCACGGGCGAGGAGCGCTACTCGAGTCCCCGGATTCGGCCCACCGCTCGAGCCACCGAGCAGCCATCGCAGCAGCGCCGGACCCGAGCTCTAGCAAGAGCGCAGCAGCGACGGTTCCCTCCCCGCCCGCGACAACTTGGCGTCACGAACAGGATCGAACCCATCCATTTACCGGTGGAAGTGTGCCTTGTCCCATCCGTCAGCGGCGTCCCGCTGAGGAAAAATCCCGAAGTCTGCCATTTTAGCCGCCATTTTAGGCGCCAAAAACAACAGCTTGGCACCTTCTTCCCCGCGCGGCGGGCGCGAAAGAAAGGCTCCGCCTCCTGAAAACGTGGGCGGAAGCGAAGCTCTGGAGGACCGGAAGCGAAAGGAAAACTTTAAAAGTCGCTAGAAGGACTGCTCCCGAGTACCAAGAGGGAGCAGTAGGAAGGAACTGCAGTTCATGTGACCAGGACTGTAAAGGCAGGGACGCCAGGACTTTGCCTAATTCCGTTCCTGGACAAGCAGTAGCCGCAACCCCGATGACATCTCACCCGGCTCCGGCAGTTTTCCCGGCAGCAACGGTGATGACGTCGGCTCCGGCAGTCCGCCCGGCCACAACGGAGCTGGCACCCGATTGGAAGTCTGCCTCAGATGCGGCGCCTGCCGCTCCCAGGTACCCCGTCCTGGCTGTGGAGCAGCCGGAGTGCACCTGCAGAGAGGAGGAGCAGGCCACTGAGCAATGGGGCTCTCGGCAGTTAGCGAGGTCGGTTGAAGCCGGCGCCGAGGGCATCCGAGTGGGCCTGGCTCCTAAGCAGGAGGCAGAGCACGGAACCCGTGCCCCGTACTGGGAGTGGCGGCAGCAGCAGTGGTATCGGAGCATGGATGGCTACCCGCAAGTTTAAAGTTGACTGTTTTATGGACTGTCACCCCTGTTGAGCGTCCTCAAGTTCCCGGAGGAGGCCATCTGCACAGCAGGTGGGGGGGTGGCAGGATAGTTAAAGTTTTAGTAAACGTACATCCCGATGTGGGAAGATGTATAGTTGTAATGTGTGCACTTTCTTTTTCCCGTTACAATAAAGGTCGATGCCCAGACAGCCTGAGGACGGGCTGTGTTTTACCAAGGGAGTGTGTGACGCCCTGGCAAAACCAGGGTGTCACAGACCTGCAGAAATCCAGCAAAGAGCAGGTCATTCTCCTCTTTGGTAACCTGATCCCACACCGGTGCAGCAGGACAGACACACACCCCCCAGTGTAAGAGCAAAACAGAGCAGCAGGGGAGGGGCTGGAACAGAGTGTGTGGAGAGAGGGAGAGGAGAGGAGCCTGGAGTTGTAGCTCCCGGGCTGCTACAGAAGCGTGCTCCAAAAGGGCCGGGACAGGTTGTTAGTGAGGAAGGGACTTGAGGTGACTGGGGCAGGGTAGTGGCCCGCCGGTATCGAAAGAGATCCCGGATCACTGCAGGGGAGTGGACTCCCCATTCCTGGCTGAGGAGGAAAGAAAGAGAAAGAGTGGAGAAAGAGGCACCTGGCTGCAGGGGAAGAACAGGGGCTGCTGCACCGTGTGTGGGACTACAACACCCTTTGTACTGAAGGCTGCGGACACCGGCAATTTCTGGTTAATTCCTGACTGTGTAAATTTCCTTGCAAAGCAAACTGTGAGTAACAACATCCCCCGGTCCAACCGGGCGCACAGCTCTCAGACGGTCTCCATCTCCTCCGTGCACCAACCTCACCGGGGTCCCGGGTCACCAGCACCCTACCTGTGGAGGGAAATCACCACCTTGCTCCCACCAGCATCCCCGGGATCCATTATCCGGCAGCGGCGGTGCTCTGTTACCTCACCGCACACCCCGGGTGGCGTCACGGACAATCTCCCTTACCTAATCCCCCTCTTACTGTGGAGCCTGGGATCACAGACCGGGTCACGCCACCGTGATAGCCACAGAAGTGACCCTGTGGCCCGGATCTGAGTACCCCTTATCCCGGGGCGAACCAGCCAGCACCACTGGGCTTTTATATACAGCATTCTAACATGTTGTATATAAAGGTCCAGGCAACTGTAGAACGTAAACATCACTTTATAATACTTACCTAAACGGTCGCTGCGGTGAAGTTAGGTCATATGGGCGTCTCCTTTCTCTGGTGCCGGTGCCTCCTCTTTCAGCCATCTTCGTCCTCCTTCTGACGCCTGTGTGCATGTGTGACGCCCTGGCTTATCGGTCGTCACAGGATATTGTGCAACCTGCCCTTCTCCATGATGCCCACCTCCTCCTTGATTACGGGTCCCTGGCCTTTGGTGTTGCTAACAATGAGCTAATTAAAACCCGAGAAACACTCTTCACCACACCCACCAGACACACCAATGGGTAGCCTGAAGGGAATAGGGTCGCCCACTTGGGGGGTTGGTAAGGGAGGGTCAGGAGCGTCAGGAGCAGTTCAGTCGTGTGGTGACTCTTAAGGAGAGAGGTCAGTCGGAGGAGGTCAGGAGCTGGGCTCCTTGTCTTTACTAGGTGGCAGACGTTAGTCTGGGCCTGGTAGGAGCTGGAACCCCAGTCGCAGGGGATCATGCCAAGGGGCACGGAACTGCCGAGGAATGCAGCCGGCGGCCTTGAGCCATCTCCAGGCAGGGGCCAGGGCACGGCGGGGTACGTGGACCCTAGGCCGGGAAGTAGCTTCAAGCGTCCTGGTAATTTACCCGACGAGGGCGAAGTCTTCAAGTTTCGTTCTCCACCCGCTCCAAAATCGGGGTACTAGCGCAACGAGGGGGATAGGACTTTATAAATACACAGTCCAGCAATTCCCAAGTGTGAACTCTGAGAGCAAGCTCACTCCGTTAGCCATACAGGCGAGCGGGCCCCGACTAGTTCTACACTACAAGGTCCAACCAGCAAATACAGTGCCAAGGAAAAGGTCACAGGCTAACAAGCGACACCAAAGGGCACGGGATCCAGATGTGCTCCCTCCCTGCTGCAGCGGTGCTCAGAATTTCGGTTTACAAGTTGTCGGTGTCAGCGTTATTGGACTGAGTGAGTACGTGGTGATCCCTTTCCTCCCAACGGCATTCCCTTATTGCCATCACCGAGCCCCGGGGCATTCCCCTACCCATGGAGGGGTTAAACACCTAGCTGCCATCCCATCGCCACCTGGCGCTCCCAACAGCAGCGGTGGTATTCCACCTTACCACACACCGTGGGTGGCGTCACGAACTCTAAACACAAAACCCCCTGTAAATACCCCCTTTAATTTCGAGTGACCGCGCGACCCCTCCCTGGTCCGGAGACTTTTCGAGCCACCGCAGATCCGGATCCGAGCAGTCTTGGCTGCTGACGCTGAGGTGGTACACATGACGCGTCCTACATCATACACATTCGCCGGTCCCGCACAGGCGCACTACAATACTTTGATCTGCCCTGCTCAGGGCAGATCAAAGTGCACCTGCACGGGACCTCAATGCCAGCAAGTGTGCATGACATTATGCACCCGGCTTCAAAAGAAGGATGACAAAAATGGCTGAAAGAGGAGGCGCCGCACCCGGAGAACGGAGACATCCATTTGACCATTCTGCACCGAACCGACCGTTTAGGTAAGTATTATAAAGTGATTTTTATGTACTACACAGCAGCCTGGGCTCTTATATACAGCATATTAGAATGCTGTATATATATAAGAGCCCAGTGGTAGTGGCCGCAGCTTATGGGCCCCAAAACTAGTGACAGGTTTCCTTTAAGATCTGATGATACGATACTAATGGATATATTAAACCAAACCCCACTATTAACGAACAATGACCTTTCCGGTATCGGGCAGTAAGTAAATGTTTACCGCATATGCCATTTTAATGGTGCTGTCACATATTGACAGCGCCATTTAAGGGGTTAAACGGCACGAGCAGATAACGATTCTGCTCGTGCCTAGCAGGCACACATCTCAGCTGTGAAAATCAGCTGAGATGTGTGCCGATTGCGGCATGCTGCCGGCGGCAGATCGCGGGCAGTAACACTATGACCGCTAGGATGTAATATTACTGCCCGCGGTCGTTAAGGGGTTAAATTCATCCATTGGTTTCATAAATTACTCTTTTGAAAGCTGAAACCCTCCCAAATTTGGTTTAGTTTATGAAAATAAAGTTGCTGCAAAGCTGAAATATTGATCATTTAATGAACACAGAAAGATCAGATTTTGACAAGACAAAAGTTTTGTCGTCCACAGAAAGTAATGTGAAATTCAAGCAAGTAATTAACTTCCAATACAAGGAAATGTTGCATAACATTGGTGAATGAAGTTGTGGTGCTATTAGAGCCATATTTAATATTTTGTGTGACTTCCATGAGCTTGGAGGACTGCATCCATGCGGTACAACAATGATTCATACAATTTATTGATGAAGTCATCAGGAATAACAGAGAATGCAGTCTTACATGCCTCCCAGAGTTCATCTAGATTCTTTGGTTTTGTCTTCCAAGCTTCCTCTTTCATCCTACCCCAAACACGTTCAATGATGTTCATGTCTGATGACTGGGCTGGCCGGTCCTTGAGCACCTTGATCTTCTTTGCCAGGAGGAACTTTGTTGTAGAGATGGATGTATGAGATGGAGCACCATCCTGCTGCAGAATTTGACCCCTTTTATGATTGGGAATGTAAGAGGTAGCTAATACTTCTTGATATTTTAGGCTATTGATATTGCCTTCCACTTTGCAAACGTTTCGCACACCACCATACTGAATGTAACCCCAGACCATGATCATTCCACCACCAAACGTAACTGTTTTCTGGATCCATATGGGCTTCAGTAGGTCTCCTGACGTATTTGCGGTGGCTGTGGTGTAATTCAACTGAAGATTCATCAGAGAAATCCTCCTTCTGCCACTTATTCAGCGTCCATCTGTTTAGCAGGCTGTGCGACTTGGCAAATGCCACATGGTTTTTTAATTGCCTTAGTTTAGTGCTGGCTTCTGGGCACTGATTCGACCATGGAGGCCATTTCGAGACAGAATCCTACAAACTGTTGTAGTTGACACAAGGACTTGAAGTGACCAGCCGTTTCAGAGCTCTGCTGCAGTGGAAGAGGGGCTTGCTTTGAATTTTCTAACCAACAAATGTTCCTCCTGAGCAGTTGTCTTGCGGGGTCTGCCGGACCTGGGCTTGTCAAAAACATCTCCAGTCTCTTCAAATCTTTTTTTAATTATTTGTACTTGACACTGAGACACATTAAAGGTGCCAGCCACCTCTGCAGTGGATCTGGTCTTCAGCCTCTTGATAATCAAGGCTTTGGTCGCAGGGTGGATTTTTGGCATGTTGTCAGAGGTCAAGTTGCAGTTCAAGTGAAGGTCTGGGTCTTTCTTTTTATATACACCCACTAATCATTTAGTGAGCACAGGTGAGGATGTAAACTAGGATTGGGTGTATTATATGACAAGGTGACAAAACGTTTGTCTTGCCAAAATCTGACCTTTCTGTGTTCATTAAATGATCAATATTTAGCTTTACAGCAACTTTATTTTTATAACCTAAACCAAATTGGGGAGGGTTTCAGCTTCCAAAAGAGTAATTTATGAAGCCAATGGATGAATTTAAAGTAAGGTTATAAGCTTTTATTTGCATAACATGGATCAGCGACAGAACTTCTGTCAGGGACTGTAGAGAGCATGGTCTGCTCCTTGAATAACCTATTGCTAAGTTAAAACTTAGAACCTAATTAATTTTTGAAAATACTCATATTTAGATAACAGCCATAGGAGAGATCAGACAAAACTGGGACCCTGGTACTGTAATAGAGATATGTGTCTAGCTGAAGAAACCAAGACAGGATATGGTACAATGAAGTATTTGTAAAATTAGACAAGCTAAATGATGGGCAACTGATAGTAATGAGCCAGCATGCTCGGCACTGCTAGGTACTCAATCGAACATCGGGATGATTGGAACGCTTGGTGCTCAATCAAGTAATTTGGATACTTGAGCTAAATGCTCACCTTCTCTTTCTGTTACCTTTCTTGACAAACACCCCAGCCACCACAGTCCCCATCATCCATGTGAAGTAGGCAGTAGACATCGCTTTGCAATTTCCGTTCTGTCTTCCCCACCATCACAGTCCCTATCATTTGGGTGCAGGTGGTATTGCTCGTCAACGTCCATTCCGTGTATACCATCCAAATATTCCCCCAGGCCAAAGAAACTGTACAATTAGGTCTGCTAGAGTCTCCATTCTGGTAAACAAATTTCTCTCTTCCGGAATGGGGATAAAGCAGAACTATTCATATAGTTACTTTGGCAGGGTGGAACATTTGGATGGTGCACATGGAACGGAAGTTATCAGGAGATTCCAGCTGCACCTGGATGATATGGACTGTGGTGGCCTGGAAATTGGAACGGAGGTTGCCGGGCAATGTTTGCTACGTGTTGCATATAGGTAATGGTATAGGAGGTGGCCAGGGGCTGTGTCAGAACAGGTAACAAAACGTGAACTCAGAAAAAATATGCTTGCGTCACCCATTGATTCCTATGGTGCTTGGTGTTCAAGTTGAGCATTTTCAAGTGTTTGACATGCTCAATTTGAGTACCGAGCACCTGAGCACTTTTCTGCTTTCTTATCACTAATAATTGATGTTAAACTGGATCAGGATTAGTGTTAGGGCTTTCTTACACAAGACTCCACCAATGTCTTAAAAAAAATGTTCCCTGCAGCTCCAACATAATCCATTATCCAGGACTCCAACTCCAGGGACTGTGAATAGCAATAAAATACAGCTATTTACAGGTGCCAAGTGACTACATGCTGAGCGCAGCACTGAGCAGGCAGCTCTGATGATGACCCTATGTTTTTTTTTTTTATTATTATTAGTTTACTTACCAGCATTTTTCTGGCCTCCCCTGCGCTCTACCGGAGTCAGCCAGAAAAATGTTTGGGTTCCCCATAGACTTACATTATACTTGTTACTCGAATAGAGCAGTTACAAATGTTGGGAAATACATTATAAGCATGCCTAATTAGTGGATGTAGTCTAAAGGCCGCTTTACACGTTGCGACATCGCTCAAGCGATCGCGTTGGAGTCACGGAATTTGTGACGCACATCCGGTCGCTTTAGCGATGTCTTTGCGTGTGACACCTATGAGCGATTTTGAATCGTCGCAAAAACGGTCAAAATCGCTCATCAGTGACATGCCCCCCTTTTCTCGAATATCGCTGCTGCTCGGTGTACGAAGTAGTTCGTCGCTCCTGCGGCAGCATACATCGCTATGTGTGACACCACAGGAACGAGGAACCTCACCTTACCTGCGCTCGCCCGCAATGAGGAAGGAAGGAGGTGGGCGGGTTACGTCCCGCTCATCTCCGCTTCTATTGGGTGGCGGTTCAGTGACGCTGCTGTGACGTCGCTGTGACGCTGAACGAACCACCCCCTTAGAAAGGAGGCGGTTTGCCGGTCACAGCGACGTTGCAGCGCAGGTATGTGCGTGTGATGCTGCCGTAGCGATAATGTTCACTGCGGCAGCGATCACACGATATCGCATGTACAATGGGGTGGGTGCTTTCGCGCTCGACATCGCTAGCAATTGCTAGCGATGTCGTAGCGTGTAAAGCGGCCTTAAGGCTATGTCCGCACTTTGCGTCGAGGTAGTTGCAGTTCTAAACGCATCCTTTCGCAGAAATGTTTTTTTACCAAAGTTGCTTTTGACCACGAGAACGCGGTAAATACGCGTGCGTTTTTACCACGTTTTGCCGCGTTTTTAGCGCTTTTTACTTGCATTTCCACTGCTTAAAGTCAGATGAGTTTTGATTACAAAGACACTACTAAATACAGTTTTAACATATAAACTCTATGAAAAAAGGAAAAAAAAGGAAAATAAATATAATGTTTGAAATCATAACGAAATTAGTTATATTTAATATAATTATAGCAGTTTTATACTAATTATGGCTAAAATAACAATAAATAAATATTTTTCATTAATTTAATTGTCGGACTATGTGTGTGTGTAAAGGGACATATCATTCCATTATTTTGATGTCATAAACGCATGTTTTCTGCAGCTAAAAAGCATGTAAAACGCTGGAATTTTGATGTTGCTTGCTTTTGGCAACTTCTCATTGACTTCAATGTTATCAAAACGCAGCCCAAATGGCAAAAACAATTGACATGCTGCTTCTTTGAACGCTGAGTTTTTGCCCAAAATTATGCAAATTAAACGCAGCGTTTAGAACTGCAAAGTGCGGACAAGAAATCCCCATTTCCCTTAGGGCTGGTTCACACTAAGCGACAGCAACAACGAGGTCGCTGTTACGTCACCATTTTCTGTGACGTAACAGCGACCTTGTAAGTCGCTGTTATGATCGCTGCTTAGCTGTCAAACACAGCAGCCGAAGCAGCGATCATAACCGCGAGAGCAGGGAGCCGCGCACACTGCTTAGCGCTGGCTCCTTGCTCTCCTAGCTACAGTACACATCGGGTTAATTGACCCGATGTGTACTGCAGCTACTTGTGCAGAGAGCCGACGCCGGCAGCACAGGCAGCGTGAGAGCTGCGGAGGCTGGTAACTAAGGTAAATATCGGGTAACCACCTTGGTTACACGATGTTTACCCTGGTTACAGCTTACCACAGCTGCCAGATGCCAGCTCCTGCTCCCTGCTCGCTTCATTTCGTCGCTCTCTCGCTGTCACACACAGCGATCTGTGTGTCACAGCGGGAGAGCGCCTTTGAAGAAAACGAACCAGGGCTGTGTGTAACGAGCAGCGATCTCGCAGCAGGGGCCAGATCGCTGCTCAGTGTCACACACAGCGAGATCGCTAATGAGGTCACTGCTGCGTCACAAAAACTGTGCCGTAGCAGCGATTTCGGTAGCGATCTCGCTATGTGTGAAGCACCCCTTAGACTTTGCTTGAAAATCAAAACACATGCCTTTTGGCATGAAAACGCTGCAGTACAAAACGCAGCTAGAACGCAGGTAGAAATGCAAAGTGTGGACACAGCAATCATTACTAGAGAGTGGGGATACATTTGCTATAAATCAGGTCTATTGCAACTGCCGGAAACTAGATAGTCTGGACTATATAACCGCAAGTCATTCCCAACTTTAGTACCTTAAGCGGGCTTTACACGGTACGATATATCTAACAATATGTCGTCGGGGTCATAACGTAAGTGATGCACATCCAGCATCGTTTGATATATCGTAGCGTGGGACAGCTACTAGCGACTGTGATCGAGCAAAAATACTCACCTTATCGTTGCTCGTTGACACGTCGCTCATTTTCTAAAAATCGAACGTCCGGTTGTTCAATGTTCCACGTCGCTCCATGTGACACCCCGGGAACGATGAACACAGCCTACCTGCGTCCCGCCGGCAATGCAGAAGGAAGGAGGTGGGTGGGATGTTTACGTCCCGCTCATCTCCGCCCCTCCGCTTCTATTGGCCAGCCGCTGTGAGACGTCGTGGTGACGCCGAACGTCCCTCCCCCTTCAGGAAGTGGATGTTCGCCGCCCACAGCGAGGTCATCCGGGAGGTAAGTACGTGTGACGGGGGTTACGACATTGTGCGACACGGGCAACAAATTGCCCGTGCCGCACAAACGACGGGGGCGGGGGCGATCACAAATGTGATCGCACAATAAATTGTAACGTGTAATGCAGCCTTTATAGTTAATGCGTGTTACAAATAATAAGCACCTCTTTTTTTCTAATTTCGTTTAAATTTGGATGAATTAATTCAAAGTTTTCCGAAATATTTTCAAAATAGAGAAATGTCCTTTTTAGCCATTGAGAAGAACTAACATTAAAGACCAATTACTGATGTATTGAACATTTAAGGTATAATATTTAATGCATGGTGTACATTTTCAGTTTGTGTCATATTGTACATGACTGAAGTAAGAAGATGAAACGAGTAATGACAATATCTCCAGAAGTCAGAAAGTATGTGAACCCTCCCTTCCCCAGTAATTTCTAGTCTCTCGCTCCCTCTTCCCTCCACACTCTTTCTCCCTCAGGACTCTACGGTTGATTTTGCATCACTTTTCATGGCACATAGTTCGTGTTCGAGGACCACTTTGCCTACAGCTGCCAACTGTCACTATTTCATGCCACTCAGCAAGGTCCCTTGGGTCAATGCCCCTGATCCCTCAAGCATATCTTTCCTGCAGCACACTACTACTGATGAGTTGTCTGGACTTTTCCCTAGATAATTACTGCTACTTTTTATAGAAAAATGAAGACTATCGAAAAGTTTCTCTTGCTTCTTGTTGTAGATAATTGTTTCTTTGTTTATTTGCAGTTATTATCATGCTAAAATGGAGCAATATGCTTGAATCATCTCTATATATCTTTTTTCAATCAATTTTTTATATACAAAAAAAATAACATCTGCACCTTGTAAAAATCTAGACCAGGTCCGGGAGTCATCAGTAATGGGTTTACAGTCTTATTTTTCTTGTAGTGACTCTGGTGTCTTTCTTATGTTCTGTGTGTTTGTCATGGTACTAGCGTTGAGCCGAGTATCTAACCATTCGTACACGCTATACTCATAACGAGTACTGTCTAATACTCGCGAAATTCGTTCCGAATAGCATGTGCAATGCAAGTCAATGGGGAGAAACTTACAAAGTAACGAGTAACCCGAATGCCATTCTATTTGTGAGAGTAGCGACTAGTGCGGAATTCCGGTTACTCATTACATTGCGAGTTTTCCCCATTGACTTGCATTGCTCATGTGGCACTCCTGAGTATGTTACAGTGCCACAGGGTACTGCAATCCTGTAACCCAGGGTGCAGGGCCTACCCCCCATGGTTCCAGGTTCCTAAGAAACCAGTGTCACTACAATCAGCACAAATCCTAATCACACCTCACATCATGACCTGCAGACACACCAGTGAGTTAGTTAAGCGAAATAAGGCCACCCACCTAGGGGTCAGGCAGACTGGTGGGAGTGAATAAGAGGCAGTTGAGTGAGAGCCCTCAAAGAGTGAGGAGCTGGAGTGGTAGCTCCCAGGGAGCTATACCGAGGTTGGGTCGCAGATGGTGGTCCGGGACCAGAGGAGTCGGGGACCGGTGGCAGTGACATTGGAAAGGGTGCGACGGACATAGTCTAGGAGGACTGTTGGCATCAGAAACACAAAAGAACTGACCAGTACCGAGCATGACGGGGTACAGGACCCTAGGCAAGGAGCCAGTTCAACGTCCTGATAATTAACCTGGGAGGGAGAGTCTCTTTATGAACTTCCCCAAGAGCTCAGAGATTGAAGGCGACAGCATACCTCGGAGGATAGGGATTTTCAGTAATGCAGCCCACTAAAATCCCAAGTGCCAGCCATCAAGAGCATAGCTACACTAAATAAAGTGAGCGGGGCCCCAACAGCTTGAATATGAGGGGCCACAACAGAGAACCAAATTGTGCATGGAGGTGGCTCCGGATTACCAAGTGACATCGGTGGAAGCGGACACCTGAACTGTCTCCCCCGTAGTAGCTGTGATGCACAGAGTCTTTGGTTTATCTTCAGTGTGAGAGTCTACTTTATAATCCTCATCCAGTGCTATGACTACCGACAGTGAGTACCCTGGTTCCCCTGCACCCTGCGCTCTCAAATATCCACCAAAACCCCAGAGTCCGGAGCCTTCCCTACCTGTGGAGGGACTGACACCTTGCTGCTCCACAGCATCTGCCCCGGTACTCCTTCGAGCAGCAGTGATACTCCCATTACCACAACCCACAGGTGGTGTCACGAGCTTCTCCCCTGTAAATAATCCCCTTTCAAGGATTGGAGTGTTTGCCGAGCCCGGGTCCGGACCCCTCGAGCCACGACCACCCCGGGTCCGAGCACCCCGGTCTGCGCAGGGGCGGCACAACTCTAAATCTTTCTGACTTCATGGACAGGTTAAGGACTGGACCCATTAAACCGGGTGACATGCACCTTCCAGAACTGACCCAAACTGTGCTGTGACTGTCTGTTTGAATTGCCGCCATTTTGCCGCCATCTTGCCCACCATTTTGGCGCCTAAAAACAACAGCTGTGCCATCATCCCAATCAAAAGGGCAGAAAGCCGGAGCTCCGCCCCTGGGAGTAACAGGATGTAAAGGCGGAGATTGGCGCAGAGACACCAGGACTCTGCAAAAAAAGTTCCTGGAACAGAGAGAGCAGCAGGATGTCGGTGCCAAGAGACTCGTCATCTGAGCATTCTGTTCCCGAGACGGCTGCATGGATTGAAGAGGAGACAGAGCGGCTCTGCAAGAGGATGTGGACGCAATTCCTGTTCCTGCTGGATGACTGGAGGATCGAAATGAGGAGTGTGGCCGCGGCGGTTCGGGCCCGTGAAATGGAAGTCCTGCGTGTGGAGCGGGTAAGCAGAAGCCCACTTCCGGTTGATCCTGCCTACCCGGCCACGAAACTTGGTTTGCTCCCAGCCACCGTGACAGCCATGCCACCTTCTCCACCCTCAGCTAAAGCTGTAGCCGAGCCGCTGCCTCCGACATTGGCAGCGAAGCCTCAAGCCCCTGCGGACGATGAGCAGGCTGCAACGCCTCCAGCCCTACCACCGGCCAGACCAGACCAGGCCACAATGCCTCCGCTACCACCCACGACCAGACCAGATCAGACCCGGCCGCATCCCCGGGCCCGTACCTCGGTATGGAGCACTCAACCGCTGCTACCCCGGCTACGGAACAGCCGGTTCATCTCATTACCGCTGCAGAGCAGGAGCCCACCAACATCCTGGTTCCGCTGCAGCACGGTCCCGCAGTAGCTGCTGGAGCCGTGGGAATTCAAATGCACCCGGTTTCCCTGGAGGAGGCAGAACCTGAGGTCCACATCCCATACTGGGAGAGACAACACCAGCATCTGCTCACAGAGATGTCCGCCAGAGATCAGCGTCGGGCAGAGGTTGCTGCCCACAGGTATAGAGAGAAGGGGCACCCCGACCGAAAATATCCACCAAAACCCCAGAGGCCAGGGCCTTCCCTATCTGTGGAGGGACTGACACCTTGCTGCTCCACACCCTCTGCCCTGGTACTCCTTCCAACAGTGGCGGTACTCCCATTACCGCAACCCGCAGGTGGCGTCACGAGCTTCTCCCCTGTAAATAATCCCCTTTCAAGGATCGGAGTGTTTGCTGAGCCCAGGTCCGGACCCCTCGAGCCACGACCACCCCAGATCCGGGCACCCCAGTCTGCGCCAGGGCGGCACACTCACGCTATTCGGAATGAATATGCGAGTAGTAGACAGTACATGTTATGAGTATTGCTAGTACGGATAGTTAGGTACTCGCTCAACTCTACATGGTAAACCTTCACACATTGATCCTGTCCATAGTTCCCTCTTGTGCGTTCACCTGCTCATCGCATATCGAAAGTATTGCAGGTTGCTATGAAACAAAATGGTGATGGTCATCTTCCGTATCGGTCTCTAAACCTAGCCACATGCCGATGAAGATGCCACGGTGAGAATTACAGATCTGAAAAGATTCCTGCAACACTAAGGAGCATAAGACAGAATAAATCTGTGATATATGGGCGGTACCCTTGGTACGCCCATGGGCAAAAGTTGGCGCAGAGAGATCTTCTATTAGTAGATTGGAGAAGAGCAGGTCTGGTGTTGTTTAGTACTAGTTGGCTGAATGCTTAAAAACAGTGAGCAAGAATGTTGCACTATAGCAGGACTCAAAACCCAATCAATTATGAGAATGGATGTCCCTCGTCCCCCATATGAATGTAGTGAAAATGCGTAAACATTATCTACTGAGCGATGGTCATACAGATGCTTTATTGCTCATTTAGACCTTTGGGAGTGACTGGAGGAGATGTGATGTGTGTGTACTAACACTATTCATGAAGGATATTGAAAATCCCTTTTTCGGGATCAGTGAATTTTCGAACAATAAGAATTGTACATTTATCACCTACTACAAGTCTGTGAACCCACTTAAAGGGATTGTTGGCTATAAACAAGTTACCACCTTTTTGTAATGTGACGCCCCTGGACTATCAGGTCGTCACAGGGTATCGCACAATCTGCCCTCCCGTGCAATATCCACCTCCTTCTTGGTTATGGGTCTCCAACTATATGGTGTTGACTACATCAGCTGATTAAAATCCTAGGTACACTCTGCACCACACCCACGAAACACACCAGTGGACGGCCTGAGTGGAATAGGGTCGCCCACTTAGGGTGTTGGTTTAGGGGAGGTCAGGGGTGTCAGGAGAGAGAGAAGTAGTTTGGAAGTGAAGGAGAGAGGAGGTCAGGATCCGGGCTCCTTGGAAGACATCTAGGCAGCAGACGGTAGTCTGGGCCTACAGGAGCTGGACCCCCGATCGCAGGGGATCGTGACAAGGGGCACGGAACGGTCGAGGCGGACAGCCGGCGGCCTTGTACCATCACCGGGCTGGGTTCAGGGCACGACGGGGTACGTGGATCCTAGGTCAGGGAGTAGGTTCAGGCAACATGACAATTTACCCGACGAGAATGGAGCCTTCAAGATCCGCTCTCCACCCGCTCCAAAATCGGGGTACTAGCGCAACGAGGGGGATAGGACTTTCCACTAAAACAGTCCAGGAAATCACAAGCGTGAACCATGAGAGCAAGCTCCCACAGTTAGCCATACTGGGTGGCGGGATCCGACTAGTTTCATACTACTGGGACCAACAGAGAAGAGAACTTAGTGCCAGGATGCAGGTCACGGATCACCAGGCTGGCCCATCAGGGACGGGACCCAAACTAGCTCCCCTCAGCGGCAGCGGTATCCAGAACGTTGGTTTACCCAGTTGTCGGTGTCAGCTTACTGGACTGAGTGAGTACGCAAGTGATCCCTTCGCTCCCCAATCACCATCACCGAATCCCTGGGCCTTTCCCCTACCCTCTGGAAGGTTCTAACACCTGGCTGCCCAACTCCATCACCCCAGGTACTCCCAACTACAGCGGTAGTACTTCGCATTACTACATACCATGGGTGGCGTCACGAACTCTAACACCATTCCCTGTAAATTCCCCCTTTATTTGAGTGGCCGCACGACCCTCTGGTCCAGAGACCCCTCGAGCCACCGCGGATCCGGATCCGAGCAGCCCGGCTGCTGACACGTGTGGCACAGTAAGGAGTATTAATCATTTAGGAGGTGCTCGACTACACCCCTTGAGTGTACATAACGATAGTTGTCCTGTATTTTAATTATCTGTAGTAATGATTAGGGATGATTGAATACTAAAATATTCGACTTCGCGAATATACGACGAATAGGTCGTTGCTATTTGACTATTTACGAATATTCGATGTGCAATTTAAGTCTATGGGAAACCCGAATAATTTCACATTGGACCTAACGGCGAGCTGTGGTGACTGAGGAAAAGGCTGAAATGGATGGGAACAGGCAGAAACAGTATGGGCACAGCCTGTAGAAGGTGCCTGACTGCATTTCTGGTGTCTTGGAATAACGTGCTCAGAGCAGCACGCAGCTTTTATGTAGTCGCCAGAACAGCATCAAACCAAAGTAAAAGAGGGGAAATTGCTAAGAAACAGTTTGTAGTCACCTAATCACCTAATTATAAAACGTCAAATCAAGCCCCGACCTCCAAAAAAAAAAAACTTTAACATCTCTCTCTGTCTGTCGGTTGGTCTCTCTCTTCCCCTCTCTTTCATACTCACCGATCACTGACCGATCACCAGCAAGGTGCTTCACGGCTGTCACACTGGTCCGGCGGCTTCTCCTGCTTTTGCAAATGCCGGCCGCTCATTATCCATCTCGTATTCCCTGCTTGCTCCGCCCACCTGCGCCTATGATTGGTTGCATTCAGACGAGCCCCCACACTGAGTGATAGCTTTCTCACTGCAACCACTCACAGCTGCCACTGGGTGGGTCTATGTAGTGCAACAAAATAAATAAATAAACAAATAATTAAAAGAAAACGGCGTGCGTTCTCCCCCAATTTTGATACCAGCCAAGGTGAAGCCACACGGCTGAAGGCTGGTATTCTCAGGATGGGGAGCCCAAAGTTATGGGGAGCCCCCATCCTAAAAAATATCAGCCAGCAGCCAATCGGAATTGCCACATCCATTAGACGCGACAGTCCTAGGACTCTACCCGGCTCATCCCGAATTGCCCTGGTGTGGTGGCATTTGGGGGCAAAGAGTTAATGGCAGCCCATAGCTGTCACTAAGTCCTAGGTTAATCATGGCAGGTGTCTATAAGACACCCCCAATGATTAACCTGTAAGTGAAAGTATATAAACACATACACCCGAAAAATCCTTTATTTGGAATAAAAGACAAAAAAAAACACCCTCTTTCACCACTTTATTAAAATCCCCAAATTCCCCTCCAGGTCATGAAGCTGACAGGGGCGGCCGTAGAACACCACCGCTCTTTGTGAGCTCCATGCAGCAACTGAAGTGAGTCGCGCTATCAGCGATGACATCACTCAGGTTACCCGCGGCCACCGCTCTCAGGTGGAGAACTCCTCAGTGATAGCACCGCTGATCGTGCGGCTCACTTCAGTCACTCAGGGGATATGCGTTCATCGGTGAGTCCTTCCCCTCTGATCGCAAATCAGGTCATGGCACACAGACAATGAAGTCAGGTGAAGTTCATCCGAGTTCATTCTGAACGCGCGGCTCTGTCTCGCAGCCAGCCATGCTCTATGGGGATATAGCAAAGCCGAGTGGGACCATCAAAAATGCATCCAAGATGCATTCAAAATGCATCCAAACCGCAGCGTTTTGGATGCTTTTTGAAATGCACATGCAGTGACAAAATGCTGCTTTTCATTTGTCATGCCAGAATGCAACGTGCGCACATACCCTTTATTAGTTGGATCTACGTACGCTCTCCCGCACACACTACAGTCTATCTACACCTCCAACTCCCTATGACTGCATGTTCACAATATGGCCGCTGGCTTAAATAGCCCCTATGACGCTGTACAGCAAAGCAAGCCAATCACAGTAACACCACAACAAAGATGGCTGCGGCGTTACTGTGAGGGCAAGCAATATCAGATGTGTTCATTGGCTGGAAAACAGGCGCCAGAAAGTCAGAAATGAAACTGAAAGTATCGGAGCGGATACTGTTTTATTCGTTGGATACCGAATGGTGCGAATAGCCGGTTATCCGTCGCATACCGAATAGTGGCAAATACATTCGCTTATCCCTAGTAATGATGTAGTTATAAACTATATGCATTAGTTAGATCGGCTGTAGAATAAATTTAGAAATGTTGCCATCTAATGGATAGTTTAGATAATGCAAAGACAGGACACCATGTAGTAAGGTTGCAGCTATGATTTTAGATAAAATAGGGTTAATGAGAGTGAGAGGCATCTTAAGGTCAAGAGGCAGAGTGGGTTCGAACAGGAACAGGAGAAGAAGTGGGCTTACGTGCAAGGGCTGGTCCGATATGTGAGGCCACCTCTAGAGGTCCATAGTCTATGAATCACACCAGTGGGCTTGCTTAAGCTGTCCAGGGAGGACCAGAGAGTTACCATTTTGCTGAATTTTGAAGACCAATAAGGGGATATGTGCCGGCCCGCGACAGCCGTCGGGCTGCTCGGACCCAGATTCGCAGTGGCTCGAGGGGTCTCCAGATTCGAGGCGGAGTCGTGCAGCTACCTCAGAAATAAAAAGGGGGATTTTTGTGTTTGGGGTGATGGATAGGATAATGTTCGTGACGCCACCCACGGTGCGTGGTAATGAGAGAGAGACCACCGCTGCTGTTGGGGGAGCCCAGTGACAATTTTGGAGCAGCAGGATCTTTAACCCCTCCTCACACAGTCCAAAGTCACTGACGCTGACACCAGGTAAACCAAACTCTTGAGTACTCTGCTTCTCTTGGTTGAGCACACTGGGTCAGTGCCCCTTTGGTGTTGCTGGTTGGACTGAAGCCTTGTCCCTTGGCACTGTGTGTAACTTGGTGGATCTCTTTCGCGTAAGACTACTCGGGTCCCGCTCACCTGCGTGGCTAGCAAGGTGAGCCTGCTCTCAGGGTTCACGCTTGGGATTTTCTGGACGATTTTGGGAAGTCCTATCCCTTTGTTGCGCTAGTACCCCGATTCTGGAACAGGTGGGGAACGGTTCCTGAAGACTCCGTTCCCGTCGGATGAATTACTGGGCTGCGTGAAGCTACTTCCCAGCCTAGGGTGCGCGTACCCCGTCGTGCCCTGGCCCCTGCCTGGTTGTAGCACAAGGCAGCCAGTCTGCTCTCTGTAGCAGCACCGTGCCCCCTGTCACTACCCCCTGCGACCGGGGTTCAAGCTCCTTCTGGCCAGGCCAACGTCTGGCACCTGGGATGGGAACAGGAGCCCAGCTCCGCAGCGTGACCTGCACTGTCACCGCTGCCTCACTGCTCAACTCTACTCAAATACTGACATCTCTGCCCTCCCTCTTCCATGCCCCATCTGGGGGGCCCTATTCCCCTCAGGCTGCCCAATGGGTGTTTGGTGAGTGTGGTGCAGAGTGTTCCTCAGGATTTATGTACACCGGTTGGTAGCAACACCAAATTGACAGGACCCGTAACCAAGGAGGAGCGGGTACCATGCAGAAAGACAGATTGATCGACACACTTGTGACGACCTGATAGGCCAGGGTGTCACAGATAGAAAAACAGTTAACTTTTATACTCGTATATATAATTTGCCCATCCCATACTAGTCCTGCTGATGTTCCTTCTTTTGATCAGCTTCTATTTCTTATTTTTCTTCTCCCTACGGTTTCAATTAGCACTGACTAAGCACATACATCTCTCATGGTACGGTGGTAGGGGGAGAGAGGGACATATGTGATGCACCTGGACTATCAGGTCGTCACAGGGTATTGCACAATCTGCTCTCCCGTGCAGTATCCACCTCCTCCTTGGTTTAGGGTCCCTAACTACATGGTGTTGCCTACATCAGCTAATCAAATCTTAGATACACCCTGCACCACACTCACCAAACACACCAGTGGACGGCTTGAGTGAAATAGAGTCGCCCACATGAGGGGTTGGGAAGGGGAGGTCAGGAGTGTCAGGAGAGAGTCAAGTTTGAGAAGTGAAAGTGAGAGGAGGTCGGGAGTAGGGCTCCTGGGAAGTAATCTAGGTGGCAGACAGTGGTCTGGATCGTGTCAAGGGGCATGGATCTGTCGAGGAGGACAGCCAGCGGCCTTGCATCATCATCATCAACGGGCTGGGACCAGGGCACGACGGGGTACGTGGACCCTAGGTCGGGGAGTAGCTTCAGGCAACCCGATAATTTACCCGAGGAGAACGAAGCCTTCAAGATCCGTTTCCAACCGCTCCAAAATCGGGGTACTAGCCCAACGAGGGGGATAGGACTTTCCACTCAAAATGGTCCAGAAAATCCCAAGTGCGAACCCTGAGAGCAAGCTCCCACACTTAGCCATAGTGGGGAGCAGGACCCGGCACGTTTCACACTACCGGGACCACCAACGAAGTAAACTCAGTGCCAGGAGGCAGGTCACAGATCACCCAGCAACACCATTGGGGACGGGACCCAAACTAAGCTCCCCTCAGTGGCAGCGGTGTCCAGAACTTTGGTTTATCCAGTTGTTGGTGTCAGCTTAATGGACTGAGTGAGTACGCAAGTGACCCCTTTTGCATCCAACAGCACTCCACTTCTATCACCGAGTCCCGGGGCATTCTCCCCAACCCATGGAGGGTCACAACACCTGGTTGCCCCATTCCATCGCCTCATGGGTACTCCCAACCGCAGCGGTGGTACGCCTAATTACCACACACCATGGGTGGCGTCATGAACTCTATCACTCCCCTTGTAAATATCCTCCTTCATTTGAGTGACCGCACGATCCACCGGTCCAGAGACCCTCGAGCCACTGAGATTCCCGGATCCAAGCAGCAAAGCTGCTGGTACGGGGGCGGCACACATCAAATTCCTGGCATCACGAACAGGATACAAGCAGGACCCACTTACCTGGTAACGTGTGCCTTAGAAGTCGAAACCGCGAGTCAAAAGTCCCGTTTCCCGCCATTTCCGCCATCTTCCGCCATCTTTTGGCTCCAAATCGCCATCTTCTCCACAAAAGCGCGCAAGCAGAAGCCCCACCGTTCGTCCTGAGAGTCAGCCCGGAACCGCAAGTTCCCAAAAGGCCACAGCACAAAAGTGAGTGGTGGGCGAAAACCGAGGGGGTGTGATGACATGTAGCAGTGGAAGAGAAACAGGGACAACAGGACTCTGCCATAACGTTCCTGGACCCCACAGAGGACAGATGGCGGCTGAGAGGAGCTGGTCACCAGAACGTGCTGTTCCCGGGACCGTGACCTGGATTGAGGAAGAGATGGAGCAGCTTTGCAGAAGAATGCGGACGCAGTTCCTGTTCATATTGGACCACTGCAGGGAAGAGATGAGGAGCCTGGCGATGGCGGTGCGAGCCCGTGAGATCGAAATCCCACATGAAGAGAGGGTAAGCGGTTACCCATTCCCTGTTGATTACCCTAATCCGGCCGATGCGGCTGTGGGATCCGGACCGCCCCTGCTCCCGACAAGCACTCCGCCGCCACCTACCCCGACCTCAACGGACGCCGAGCTGCCTGCTCCCACCATGGCAGCGGAGCCTTCAGCCCCCGTATATGAAGAAGCAGCTGCAGAACCCCCGGTTCCGTCACCCGACCAGGTCACGACAGCGGTCACCCTGACACCGGCCCGACCGCATCACTGGGCCCGTCCTTAGAGGCAAAGCACCCGGACTCTGCAACCCCGGCTGTGGAGCAGTCGGTTCCTTTGTTCACAATGACGGAGGTGGAGCCTGGAGAGCTGACGCTTCCGCCGAGACTCGGCATCCCAATGGCTTTTGGGGCTGCAAAAGCACAACTATAGCCTATGCCAGCTAGGGAGCCGAAGCTGGATGCTGACGCCCCCTACTGGGAACGACACCAGCAAAAGCTGCAATCGGAGATGACAACCCAAGACTAGCGGCAAGGGGAGATTGTTGCCCGTGCCCGGAGAGAGAAGGAGCATTTAATAAAGACCACCTTCCGTGTTAGAGGGCCGTGGCGCAGGGGTCATGTAAAGCGGTTTGACCTCGACAAAGGCTGGGGTTTCCTCTGGGAAGCGAGCCTCTCAGAGGAGGTATTTGTCGCTCGGAGAGATATAGAGCACCATCTCCCGAGGGGACATCCGGGCCGTAACTTGGAGCTGGAAGAGGTGGTTACCTACACTCGGCATTGGAGTGAGCGGGGCCGGTATGCCCTAGATGTGAAGAGGCTCACTATGATTACCGGCCTCCAAATGAGCTGTACCTGTAATGTGAAAAATATAAACTGTTAGGTATCTGTGTTTTGTTTTATTGTTTTACAAAGTTTATTAATTTCCATATAGAGTAAAGTTATGAAACAGCAGAGTTTTTAATCAACCAGGTTTGAATCAATAGAGAAAGTCACCTGATTAAGAAACAGTTGATATAGTGTGTACACCAGATGCATGGACCCCGTTATTTATATTGTGCACCAATGTTTAGTAGCAAAAAAAGGACTATGGTCATGGGACTCGTTGTGACCAACACAGACTTGTGTATTGTATATAGTTGCACCTCCTGTGCCCACCAGAGTCGTTTGTAACAACACCCAGGATCTTAACCTGGTCACGGA
Organism: Anomaloglossus baeobatrachus; assembly: GCF_048569485.1. NCBI lineage: Eukaryota > Metazoa > Chordata > Amphibia > Anura > Aromobatidae > Anomaloglossus > Anomaloglossus baeobatrachus. Next base: position 46,900,704 of record NC_134353.1, on the reverse strand, counting down.
CCCATGAATAGGTATGCAGCGGGTCAGGTTGTTTGGGTGGTGGGTTGATGGGATCCGGGACGTTAGGACAGAACTGTCGCAGGAAGAGGCTACAACGGAGCAAGTTGAGCCTCCGCTACTAACCAAACCGGTAGCGTTCCATCGTTGGAATGATGAACTTTAACTACGTAACGTTCAAGTGTCCAGCCTCCCTAATGTGGGAAGCATCTAGTAAAAAAAAATGTTTCTTTCTTTTCCACTGTTGCAGCTAATGTGGGATGAAACCTGTTAATAAAAATGTTCTTATTTTCTATTCTACAGTTAAAAAAAAATAGATAAAAAAATAAACCTCTGGAGTCCTGTAGCTCGAAAACGAGCTACGTTTAACCAAGGGGGAATGTGACTCCCCTGGACTATCGGGTCGTCAAAGGGTATTGCACAATCTGCCCTCCGTGCATTATCTACCTCCTCCTTGGTTTAGGGTCCCTATCTACATGGTGTTGCCTTCATCAGCTAATCAAATCCTAGATGTACCCTGCACCACACTCACCAAACACACCAGTGGATGGCTTGAGTGAAATAGAGTCGCCCACCTGGGTGGTTGGGGAGGGGAGGTCAGTAGTGACAGGAGAGAGTTGAGTTTGAGAAGGGAAAGTGAGAGGAGGTCGGGAGCAGGGCTCCTGGGAAGTAATCTATGTGGCAGACGGTGATCTGGGCCTAGAGGACCTGGACCCCCGGTCGCAGGGGATCGTGGCAAGGGGCACGGATCTGTAAAGGAGGACAGCCGGTGGCCTTATACCAACACCAGGTTGGGACCAGGGAACGACGGGGTACGTGGACCCTTGGTCGGGGAGTAGCTTCAGGCAACCCGATAATTTACCCGAGAAGAACGGAGCCTTCAAGATCCATTCCCAGCCGCTTCAAAATTGGGGTACTAGCACAACGAGGGGGATAGGACTTTCCACTCAAAACGGTCCAGAAAATCCCAAGCGTGAACCCTGAGAGCAAGCTCCCACACTTAGCCATTGTGGGGAGCGGGACCCGTCAAGTTTCACACTACCGGGACCACCAAAGAAGTAAACTCAGTGCCAGGAGGCAGGTCATGGATCACCCGGCAACACCATTGGGGACGAGACCCTAACTAAGCTCCCCTCAGCGGCAGCGGTGTCCAGAACTTTGGTTTATCAAGTTGTCGGTGTCATCTTAATGGACTGAGTGAGTACGCAAGTGACCCCCTTTGCATCCAATGGCTCTCCCCATCTATCACTGAGTCCTGGGGCATTCCCCCCTACCCGTGGAGGGTCACAACACCTGGCTGTCCCATTCCATCGCCCCCGGGTACTCCTAACCGCAACAGTGGTACTCCTAATTACCATACACCACGGGTGGCGTCACGAACTCTATCACTCCCCTCATAAATATCCCCCTTCATTTGAGTGGCCACATAACCCCTGGGTCCGGAGACCCTCGAGCCACTCAGAACCCGGATCCGAGCAGTTCAGCAGCTGGAACAGGGGCGGCACACATAGGCCAACTGTTCATAGAACCAGGCTTACTCTGAGAGGAGCAGGAGTAATTGCTTACTCAGTCTTCACCAGAACCTCTATAGGTGAGGATGGATTTGTCTGATGATAGGCACCAGGTACCACCCAAGGGCAGCTCTTGGTTGTCACGCTCCACCAAGGTCAATGCAAAGGAAGACAGGGGAAGGGATACACTGCCACTGGTTGAGGATATGAAGGGTAAACCCCTGCACTTACCGTAAGCAGCCCTGAGCTCCGTGAGGTCCCTAGACAGGTTCTTTCACCCTGTGTGCCGATCACTGGCCCATCTCTGTTTTTCACTGAACTCAGCTCTGTCAAGTGCACAGTACAGTGGGAACAGTACTCCCACTCCGGGTTAAAGTACAGAGAGGATAGGACAGATGAGCAAGAAAAAAACAACAATTATTCAAGGCACTCCAAACTACAGGAAGTAGAAATGGGGAACGAACTAGTGATGCAGACCAAAAAGGAAGGAAAAACACAACACAGCTTTTAGATTATATCCTGGTCCTCAGCTCACAGGTTCCCTCTAGAGGCTTGTTTAGCATAAGCTATCACTGGCAATTCCCTGAGCTGAGAGAGGAGATTTTATAGCAGCAGTAATTAGAAACCTCATAACAGCTGATTCCAGCTTTCAGCCAGAGTTTAGAAGACCAGAAGAACTACTTAACCCTTGCAGCATTGGACCCATTGGAATCTGCACAGTCAGCAGTATCAACCTGCGCAAGGTTGCATGTAGCCCTGTACTGTGATCTCCTGACAACAGAAATAAGAGGGACCACTCTACATCGTGGTACTTTCATGACAGTATTGCATCGCACATGATTATGTGGAGCTTGGCATATAAACTTGATGTGTGTCATGTGCCACATGATTATGTGGGGTGCAGTCAGTGGAGGCATAGACCAGTCGGAAAAGAAGGAAACGTAGCAGTAGTGGTAGTGAGAACCAAGGAGAGGTGAGTATAACAGTTTTTTTTATATAGCGTTCCTTTCATATTCAATTGAATTAAATATGTCGTATGATAGTGTAAGATTAATTCCTTTGTTACACATCTGGGAATTAGGCCATTTAATAAGATAGATTTCAAGTGGGATAGTTCATTTTTATCAAGAAAACGTTAAGAGCTATGGATTAATCTGGACTAATTTTAAGGTTTGAAATGGAAGCAAAACGTGACAAAAGCAGTCAAAGGTTGAACTTGCGGGTGTGATAAAATGTGGAGTATATAGTTTACGAAGACATTTCATTTATACTGGACTTTAGCTACACTTAATTCTCTTTACATTTGGATTTTCTCTAAGGAGCATAGCAATGGGTTCAGTTGAAAGAAGTTAAGAACAAGCATAATGGGCAAAAGGGGGCCTCCTTGCCCTGTTCCTTATAAGAAATGTTGTGGAGGAGAACCATACCTACCAAACCAATGGTTAAGAAGGCGGCATACCAGGCAGAGAGCCGTAGTAATAATATAATTCCATTTTTGAATCAGTATAGTCTAAAGCAATGGAGTGGAGTCAAAGGTTTTGTTAATATTTAGCTCAAGGGACATGTCCTGTAGAACTTTTTCAGATATGATATAGAAAAGCTGTGCAGTATGAATGTACAAACAAAGAAGCAATCTGCACCAATTCACACAAACATATCAGTGTTATAGATAGGGTACTCACTAGCTATCGGAAAACTTGTGGTGCTCTACCTCGAAAATATGTCAAAGCCCCGTAATGTAGAGAAAAAAAAGGGGGCACTCACCTTTCGTAAAAAGCTTAATTTCATGAATTAAAAATCACAGAAGCAGGAAAATGTGGGTATTACTATGGACGACGGTAGTTTCACAGATGCCCATGCTTCAACGGGTCCTATGTAGGACCTGTTGAAGCACTGGTGTGTTTGATAATGGCCATCTTCCATGGTGCTGCCTGCATCCTGCACCGTCCATGAAGGTGCAAAACAGGAGAACGAAGGAGTTCTTTTGTGATTTAAATTATTATTTTTTTATTTTTCAAATATTATTTGTATGCATACAGTGAAAAAATACAAGTTAAAACACATGATGACGCACACATCTAAAAATGTGAAAAGGTGATAAAGAATAAAAATAGGGGTAACAGAGAGCATAACAGACTTAATTAAGACCAGAACCACATGGTAGCCATGTATGGAAAGATGTAAATATTCCTCTTAAAAACTATGATCAATAAAGTGCTGTGGGCAAACAATAGCAGCAAACAAGGAGACCAATGTATGTCAGAGAAATCACTTTATTGTTTGAAAACAGAGGTACTATATCCCAAGTACATGAAATTAAATTACAGTGGTCTTCTTTAATAAAGTGCCAAGGTACAACTAGCAGCATGAGAAAGCATAGGAATACAAGAGATCCATATAATGAGTTGCATACCAAAGTGTGTTCAGTAGTTGCTGGCTTGGTAATTGGTATCCCCTGGAGGCAAGGATTCCCCCTACCCCAACCAATGCATGTTTCACCTGGGGGATTGTGTCCTCAACGCACGTTTCACCTGGGGGATTAAGTGTCCCTACATGTGGTTTCTTCAGGGAGGGAAAAGTGGCTATCTTCCATGGTGCTACCTGCATCCTGCACCATACATGAAAGTGTACACTATTCACTGTCTGATTGCCCAACACAAATTTTTTTAGTCCCCATGAATGAGAGAGCCTAGAAAGTGCTAAGCTGAAATGACTATATCTTCGGATTTTTCTATTTGTGTTCAGTAGGTAAATTGGATGAGGTGCTTTAAGGGGTTTAGGAAGCATAGCAATATTCACTATTAAAGGGGTTGTCGGTTCTAAAATGATAAGTCTGCAGCATTCTATGTGACTGCAGATTTATGAATCTTCTCAGCGGACAAACTATGCGCTACAAGAATTCGCCAGTTTCTGAGCTGAAAATAACGGTCATGTGACTGCAATTGTGCCATATGCATGTTCCTGGCCAGTATTGATTAGTGGGTGCAATATAGTATTGCAATATATTGTATATGGAGGCATGACAAAGGCTATAGGTGAATCATAAATAAGGTAGCACCTTAAATAACCGGACTGCATACCAATATTGGAATAAATTGGCCACAACAGTGTTTTTATTTAACAAACAATGTAAATGAAACCATATGAACGACATAGAAACTGGAAGGTTGGTCCTTAAAATCCCATACATAAGACAGGTAGAATACATCTGCCCTCGCTCAGGTCAGGGCCTACCTGCCACGCCCAGGTATTTTTCCCCAAAAAATTAACCCAAAATAAATTACTACTGCTCTACTGAATGACTCTTTATTAAAGACATTTACTCAAAAAATAAAGGGAGGGTGAGTGGGAGATTGCTTTTCTGACTGCTGTCTAAAATGGCTGCTCCCTTTCAGTAGCCCACACATTACAGCCCCCCTTTCCTCTCCCACTGAGCCACCCCCCTCTGACTTCACCTCCTTGTCTCCTCCTGTATATTAACCATTTACTGTCATACATCCCCCTTTTCTCACTAAAATCCCACCCCAACCCTGTCATGACAGCCTCCCTTTTAAGTCAGAGGCCCAGAACAGCCTCACCTGACAAAGGGTATAGAGTAGACTAAGCATGCGAAATGCATCCCCTGAAAATCCCCCTCATTCCTTACAAAAAATTACCAGAATGCAAACCTACATTGGATTAAATTGGCCACGGCAGCATTATTATAAAACAAAGTAAATAAAAACAATATAAACGAGCTATAAAATGGAAGGTTGATTCTTGAAGCCACAAACATAAGACAGGTAGTATTTGTCCATCCTCACTCAGGTCGTATATTATCTCTAGCCGCTTTGCACCAACTCAAAGGCACCTTGTTAACCGACCTGGCAATAAACTACTACCCAGGGCCTTTCACCACCATAAACCGTGATTATTTTTCTACCCATCAGAGCTTAATTTAAACCACCTAAGGGGTCCAAAACTTCTTGGGCTTCCACCTACCAAACCACCATTAGCCAACTCCACCATCTCCGAGGTCCTACCCCCTACATCTCAAACATAAATCTTTTGCACACCTCACACATTTATGTCTCTCCATACTCTTAGCCAAGGTTCAATTTCTTCTTGCACAACCAGACATCACATATGTAAACCCATTGCATTCAGGTGCACCCCATCACATCTCCAAAATTCACCTTCAAGAATTCAAGATCCATGTGATGCATCATCACTGCTCCATTTCTAACTGTAAACCAAGCCACAGATCTGTTAATTTTTATTCTGGCTCTGTGCACTCCCTCTAAAGATCCGTGCCACATTTTCTTTGGAATGATTTCTGGCAAACTGTGGTTACCCAGGGAAACATTGTCCATAACCTCAATAAATCAAATTTGAGGGGCGTGGCCTGCTTGCTAATGGCACCGGTCACCTAGCTGCTGAGCTCCAGCCACCTCGACTCCTAACCGGCTCACTGCGGCTCACCAGTGGCACCAATCTCTCTGCACACGGGGGAAAGTGCTGCGGAGGTACCCAGGAACGTGGCATGCCAAGGGGAAAGTCCCAGAAGAAGCCGTCCCCGGCGAAAGTTACAGACTTCTTCTCCAGCACGGGACGAGGGAAAATGGCAGCAGCATCCTCCTCCACAGCTTCCTCACGCTCATCCAGGAGGGGATCCACAGCAGGCCCAGACTTGGACACAGACGCTGCAGATATACCGCTTACCAAAGGTACCATGCAGAAACTGCTCAGTGCCCTCCGCTCATCACTGCAGCAGGATTGGAAGGATATGGTGGCTGAGCTGAGGGGAGATATCACTGCCATAGGCAGTCGCACAGCACACATTGAAACTAAAATGCAGGAGCTGACAAAGTCACACAATAGCCTCATTGATGCTAATGCAGCACTGGAGGAACAAGTGCAAAAGCTCCATACCAAGGTCTTGGATTTAGAGGACAGGTCCCGCAGAAACAACATAAGAATCAGAGGAATTCCAGAGGCCATACCAGACAAGGGGCTGCAGAGCTTTCTAGGCTCCTTGCTGCAGGAGCTGCTCCCAGACCTGTCTGCAACTGATTTCCTGGTGGACAGAATACACAGAGTCCCTAAGCCTAAATCCCTCAGTGCTGATGCCCCCCGGGACACTTTGGCTCGCCTGCACTTTTACAAGACCAAAGAAGCCCTGCTGCGAGCCCTGAGAAGGAGGCCGCCTCTGTCTGAGCAATTCCGGCACCTGTCCATTTTTCCGGATCTGTCTGCAGGAACCCTGGCAAAAAGGAGGGAATTTGCCTCTTATACCAAAATTCTCAGGGATGAAGCTATATCCTATAGATGGGGTTTCCCCGTAAAGATCCTGCTTTTCCGTGCAGGAAACACCCACGTCTGCCATTCCCCACAACAGTTGGCAAAGCTCCTATCCTCATGGAACATGGCAAATCTCCCGGCCAGATCTCCAAGAGCCACAGGACCATCCCAAAGGGATAAAGTGAATGAAGATTGGTCCGTCGCGTGAGTTATGTGATATGTCTGAGTCGCGGCTGAGACTTAGTTGCTACTTTTAAGGTCCGCTGGTTCTGTTCAACCAGGACCCTGAGCCCCCATGGCGGTACATTTCCACCATACCGCAGGCCCCCTTTTTGGGCTTTTTTCTATGTGGACTGATGCTCCCTACATCAGTAATGTTAGTGATGTTAATGTTGTCAGTGTTACCTCTTTCCTGCCTAACCTTCCTTTCTCCCCCCGCAGCTCTAGGCAAGAGACTTTTTTTCATGTACAATGGTATTGAACTGTATGTCTATAAATGTTAGGGGCCTGAACTCGCCGGCCAAGAGATCCATGTTTTGGCGGGAAGTGGTTAAATCCAAATGTGACGTGATTTGTGGTCAAGAGTCTCATCTCCTCCAGGGGGACTCGCACAGGTTAAATAATGCTAAATTTCCTTTCATACTGCTGGCTTGTGGGAAAAAAAAAAAGGCTGGAGTATTCATTTGTGTAAAAAATACTGTTGCGTTCACACTACATTCCCAACATTTAGACCCTGAAGGTAGATACGCCATTATTAATTGCTCCATAAATGGATCGAAGTATACTATTGCAACCCTTTACGCCCCCAACTCTGGTCAGATCAGCTTTCTGCGGAGGTTTCTTTCCAAGCTTTCATCCGTTACAGAGGGTAAGCAAATAATCTGCGGGGATTTTAACATGTTAATGTCCAGCACTCTGGATTGCTCCAATACTGCTGTAAAGAGGAAGGAAATGAGCACAATAATTTCAGAAAGGCATCTGCATGATGTATGGAGATACCAACATGCAAATGAGAGGGACTACACATTCTTCTCACCTCGGTTCACCTCATACAGCAGATTGGACTACTTTCTGGTTGAAAGCTCACTTATTTTGGATTGCTCAGATTCAAAAATTGGACTTATAGCTTGGTCGGACCATGCCCCCATATACCTGACAGTCCAGGAGCAAAGCCGCACGCCCGTTTTTACCCGGTGGCGCATGAATGACTCCCTCCTGGCCTGTAGACAACTCTCTGAGGAGTTGCAGGCCGACCTCGCAGAGTTTTTTAAATTTAATGACAACAAGGAGGTGACAGAGGAAACGCTATGGTCTGCACACAAGGCCTTTATTAGGGGGTCATTCATCAAAATTGCCACTAGGGAGAAAAGGAGGCGTCAGGCAACTTCCAAAGCTCTACTGTCCCACATAGCGCTTTTAGAAGCCCACAATAAATCTGCCCCAAACATGTCAACATCTGACGAACTCAGGAAACTAAGAACACAGCTCCGCCAATTGCTGATGGTAGACTATGAGAAAAATTTAAGATCCCTCAAACAGCGGTACTATATGATGGGTGACAGGGCGGGTGCCTTACTAGCCAGGAGGGTTAAAAAACGAGAAATGCAAAACAAAATTGAATACCTCGTGACGGGTTCTAATGCCACAATACGCAACCCAACGGAAATAGCCAATGCATTCGCTGATTTTTATCAGTCTCTCTACAACCTTAAAAATGACCCCAATGCCCCAAAGCCTACCCAATCGGCAATTAATTCCTTCTTAAACAATATTAATCTTCCTCGGTTATCTACAGTACATCTAGAGCAACTAAATTCCCCTTTCTCCCTGGAAGAGGTTCGCCAGGCGGTGATCACAGCCAAAAGAAATTCAGCTCCAGGCCCAGACGGCCTCACTAACTCCTATTATAGGCAATTCACTGAAACCCTGTCTCCTTTCCTCCTGAGACTTTTCTCCTCTTGGCGAACCACAGCAGATATTTCACCAAATAATCTAGAGGCCATTATAACTACCCTGCCAAAGCCAGGAAAACCCCCTACATCACCAGGAAACTTCAGGCCAATATCCCTACTAAACTGCGACGTAAAATTATACGCCAAAATAATCTCAGCTAGAATACATAAAGTCCTTCCATCACTGATTTCCCCGGATCAAGTGGGGTTTGTGGCGGGGAGGCAGGCGAAAGATGGGACGAGACATATGCTGGACCTGATTGCGGTGGCTGAGGGGAGGAAAATCCCCAGTGTATTCCTGTCCTTGGACGCAGAGAAGGCGTTTGACAGGGTGCACTGGGGATATCTGAAATCTGTACTGGCCAAGTTTGGATTTGAAGGCCCCATACTTACCGCCATAATGGCACTATACTCTAACCCTAACGCCAAAGTTCTGGCATCCGGATTTATATCTCGGAGTTTTGAATTATCCAATGGGACACGCCAGGGGTGTCCGCTCTCCCCTATCATCTATGCCCTTGCTATAGAGCCTCTGGCGCAGACTATCCGTGAATGCCCTCGGATCTCGGGGATTCGAGTGGGGAGTACAAACCATGTGATCAGTCTATATGCGGATGATGTGATTTTATCCTGCACTAATGTAGAGGTGTCCCTAAAACACGTAATGGAGATCCTGTCCTCCTTCGCTCAAGTCTCGTATTACAAGCTTAATATTACCAAGTCCTTAATTTTTCCGCTCTTCCTGCCCGCCTCAACTAGAGCCACTCTTTCTCATCTTTACCCTTTCAAATGGGAAGACGAGGGTATCCCCTACCTGGGTATTATACTGGCCCCGCTACACTCCGTGATCCGGAAAAATCTGCTGACCCTGCACACCTCACTGGATAGAGAACTTACTCGCCTTTCTCTTCTCCCGCTCTCTTGGGTGGCGAGAATGCAGACCTTTAAAATGATCTGCCTCCCAAAAATTATCTACTTACTTCGGTGCCTGCCCCTAACAATTCCGCAACGGTATCTCACCAAAATTCATTCGCTAATGAGTAAATTTATATGGGCTGGGAAAAAACCTAGAATAGCCCTGAGATGCATGCATGCCCCGTTAAGTGGTGGAGGAATGGGTATTCCTAATATTCTAACATACCACAGAGCCGCTATCCTGGAACCGGCTCGAGATTGGTGGAGGAATGATTCAGACTTAAGATGGTTACAGATTGAGTACACCTGGGCACAGGTCCACTCCCCTAAACAATTCATAGACTCCCTGCTCCTAACCCCTTCGCCCCCCGGCGATCTTCTACCCACCACAGCAGCTCTAAAGAAAGCTTGGTCCTTGTGGAGCAAGCCAGTGTCACATGCTTTAGGTCCCAGCATTCCCCTTAGATCGCTAGAAGCCTTCATTCCGAACTTGAATCTTGCCGCCTGGACACGTGGAGGTCCAATCACCCTAGCAGATCTCTATAGAGAAGGCGTCCTACTCCCGTACTCAGAAATGTGTGATAAATTTAACCTTCCCCGACACAGTCTATTCCAGTTTTTTCAAATACGTCACTTTCTTCAGTCCGCTCCTCATCTCCCGGCTCCCACGACAGCTGACCACGCCTCAATTAAAAAATTCTTTCAAAATAGCAAAATCAAAGGCCTTTCATATATCCATAATATGCTAAACTCCCCACAACCGGACAAACAATTGCCGTATATGCTCAAATGGGAAAAAGATCTAGCTTCTCCGCTTCCGCCGCAAGAATGGTTCGCGGCCTCAAAATGGATCCACAAGTTCTCTTCTTGTCTCAATCATATAGAGCAATTAAAAAAGGTTCATCTGAGGTGGTACAACTCCCCTACTAAACTGGCTTCTTTTTCCCCACATGTGTCACCACTGTGCTGGAGGGGCTGCAACCACAGGGGCACCTTATGTCATATGTGGTGGTTTTGCCCTAAATTATCTAACTTCTGGCAGGAGGTGTTCAATCTAATCCATGAGGTTACTAGTCTCCGCCTTTCTCCAAACCCAACCTTAGCGGTGCTACACATTGGCTTAGATGGGATCCCGGATCTTTTAAAAAACATCATTTCTCACATTCTCATAGCTGGCAGGTACTGTGTGGCATACAAGTGGAGGTCGGTGAGCCCCCCTACAAAAAGAGATCTAATTGAGAGGATCAACCTAGACTGGCTATACGAAACCAACTTGGCCCCCAACCTAGAGAAGAGAACGGTGAGACTTAAACAATGGCACCCGTGGGCCACTTGCCTTTATGCAACGGCCCTCCCCCAGATACCGACACCTACACCATAAATAAATTGATTATGCCTAAGAATGTCTTGTAGAGCTGCTTCCCCCACCCCCTCTCTTTCCCCCCTCCCTCCCTGCTCCTATGTTCAGGTTGTTGTTGTAAGGGGTATTTAATGTCCCAGATTGATATTCTGATAATGGCTCGAGGCTATTCCACCTCTTGCTACTCAATGCTCCTGTTCTTGATGTTGTTGTATGAGAAGTTTGTATTTTTCTGAAAACTCAATAAAAACCTTTATGATAAAAAAAAAAAAAATCAAATTTGATATCTTTTATCAATTCACGACATGGCCTTCTCCCCAAATCATTAGCCTCAATATGTAGCACTAATATATCTGGGGCCTGGTGCAGACTAAGGCCTGTTTCACACATCCGGCATTTCGCTGGATACTGGATACGGCACGCATGCAGTACAGTAGATTCATTTACAGTGTAAGCACGACACTATGCAGTTGTGTACTTCATGCACAACCGCATTTGTACGCGCTTCCACTGTAAATTAATCTACTGTACTGCATGCGTGCCGGATCCGGCATCCAGCGAAATGCCGGATGTGTGAAACAGGCCTAAAAAAACTATGGAAATCAGGTAGAAACTGATTCCACACAATGCCCCATTTACCAATCCATTGGATTATGGTTTCCTCTCTCGAAATTCCCATTTGGTGTCTCATCGCCAACACTACTTCATGCAATGTTACGGAAAACACAAACAAATGGCCCATAATCCACACTAGTTGAGGGCCAATATTTGTGAAAATTTAAACAACGTTACTTGATCCCATAACCCGCAAGGAAAATTTCTACTATTTACACCAAAGCACAATAACATAAGATCTATTTCTCACTGATTCCCATCTTCCAATTGTCTTCACTACTTCATCGCCAACCCACTTTTCATAGTCTCAGTAACTACTCCGATTATAAACAACTTGACACTATAATCCGCTGAAGGCAGACCCCCAAGTTGCAAACAGCGCCTAAAAATAGCCAGATATTGGAAGTGGAACAGTAACCATTAATGGAGCTTTAGGAACCCCACAGCCTTCCCCAAATTCCCTTAAACAATGCACTGGGCACATTAGAGATCCTGGTACCTTAAAAATCACCACTTTACAATCCTTTCCCAGGCGATCGGTATTGCGGTAGAACAGCTAATAAATAATTTGACTCTCTCAACCAAATCAACATCTTTTCTTAACAAACCACCCTTCTTTAACTTTGAAGGGCTAACCAGTTCCCCTAGACGCAATGCAGCAAAGAAAGTCAAAGTGAAAGCCAATTTAAACAGGGAAATTTGACAAAAGGAGTTACCCACAAAGTGACCCTGTCTCCAAGAGTAGAAATAACTTGTAAGAAACTGGGCGTCTCCTATCAAGCACTTTCCCTCCTACAGCCATCCCTTGAAAGCCTGAACCAATAAAAAAGGATTTTGTCACATCCTTAATATCTCTGACCTTAAATCTGAAAGCATCTGTCCATCTTTGGAAGTGACCCTCCTTCCTCCCAACAATGACCCACGAACAGTAAAAGCAAATGTTCCTCCTCCAAACCAGAGTCTAAAGATACCTTTCAATCCTCCTAAACCCTCCATGCCTGACTATAGACTGACCAAGTCAATACTTTACTGAAGAACCCTTCGGAAAAGACAAATGGTGTATCAAACAAAACGTATTTGGTTCTTTTTTTTTGTCACCACCCTCAAAGATGACAATCTAATATTTTCAAGGGGAATCATCACAAAGGGCCCCACCATTCTGCTCAACAATACCTCCTTTCTCAATTTTTCCTTAACTAGCTCAGAAAATTGTACAGCTGACTTTATTTTTGTGGATAACTTACATTTTTCCTCAATAAACAGGATTCTAAAACCATCTTTAAAATTATTGTCTACCTACCGCTGCCATATCTGGATATCTACTTAGAAAATGGTCTCTCTTTGCAGGCCGAACTAGCGTCTCCACCCTTTCAGAACCAATTCCTCCTTTTTGTTTTTCACCCTGAAAACAGTTTGAGCCACACTTCTCAGCTGCTGCAGTGTACCGCCCCGGGGCTCGGCCGGCTGCCAGCCGCTCGGATCTGTGCTCGTCGGTGGGTGGCTCGATCTCCTCACGAACCGGGGGGGTCACATCGCTCTGAAAGGGAGTCGCTGGCGCTACATGAGGGGTGGTGTTCGGTGGAGAGGTCCACGGCCGGGGCCGCGGTTGTTTGGGGATTAAGTTTGTGACTCCACCCACGGGTTGTGGTGAATGGATGGACACCACCGCTGCAGTTGACTAGGCTCCCGGGGACGGTGTTGCGCAGCTTGGTGTTGACCCCTCTGTGGGTAGGGGGATGATGGTCCCGGGGGCCCGAGGGAGGTGCTGAGGCGGGGGAATGGATGATGCGTGCTGGTGTGTTGGTGCGGCACGTGGCCCGAAGGAACTATTGTACTCACTATTACAAACACGCTGGAGTCTCTGGTAAACCAAACAAGATGGTGGATGGTGCCCGCAGCCGGCTGCACTTTTCCCCTTTTCGGGTTGGTGGTTTCCGCCTTTCTCCTGCACCTCACTTTTGTAGGAAGTGGTGACTCCTATGCCTGAGCAACGGTAGTCCGCTCCCCAGCCTGATGTATGCCAGTAGAGCCCATGTGCCCGCAGATGCTGGCCCGTGGGGTCTCGATGCCTGGGCGGTGGCTTTCTACCCCTATCGTTGGGCTGTTGTCTTCAGTCGGGTCTTAGGTGGGAAAGGGCCTAAAGTCCAGTCCTCAATCAGTTGATTCGACTCAGTCCAGTTGTTTCTGGGCCTCGTACTGGGTCTGAGTACCCCTCCTGGTGCTCCAGTTTCCAATAGGTTCCCCAGTTCAGTACCAGCGGGCCACTACCCTGCGCTTTGCCCCTTTCTGAGGTTGGTGGTTCACGCCTTTCTCCTGCACCTCTGTGCTAGAACTTGACTGCCTATGCTTCAGCAACGGTAGTCCGCTCCCCGGCTTGATGTGTGTCGGGGAACCCGTTTGCCCGCAGACGCTGGCCCGTGGAATCTTTCTGCCTGTGCGGTGGCTTTCTATCCCCCTCGGTGGGCTGTTGCTGTCTTTCGGGTCTTGGGACGGGAAAGGACCTATGGTCCAGACCTCAATCAGTGAATTCGACGTGGTCCAGTGGCTTCTGGACCTCGTTCTGGGTCTGAGTACCCCTCCTGCTGCTCCGGTTTCCAGTTGGCTCCCCGGTTCGGTACTGGCGGGCCACTACCCAGTCCCTGTCCCTTACGGTTCCACCGGCTGTAATCCCAGCTCCTGCAGGCGGCCACCACCGTCTGCCTCCTTGCCGCGGTACCAGGGCTACGACCCCGGCACCGGTCAGTGTTAATGCTGCAAGCCTGACACCTCAGGCCTGCTGCACTTGAACTTGACTCTCCACTTCACAGTCCAGACTCAACAACTGTGTTCACACTCTGCTCCCCACGGGGAACTACACTGTTTTTCCTGCCTCAGGGCCTGTGCACGCCTCGGTGGACGAGGCCAACTGCCTGGCTCTGCCCCCCTGGTGTGTACATCAAACCCTGAGGGAGGTGACAAGGGTTTTGTAGGTTGGCTGCTGTCACCTTATTAAGAGGGGGGACAAGGTGTTTGTGTAAGGGCCTACCAGCAGCATCACGTCAGAAGACAACGTCACAATCTGGAATGGTAGCTAGTGAAGGTGATAAAGATTGCTTCTCTGATTGCTAACTAAAATGGCTTCCCCCTCCCGGTGACCAACACCATATAAACCAGCTTTCCTCCTCCACTGGCCCACCCCCTCTGACTTCACCCCTTTGTCCTTGCCTCTATATTAACACTTTTCCAAGTTGCATCCCAGTTTTTTCACTAAATTTCCACCCCACCCCTGTCATGATGGCCTCCCTTTTAAGCCGGTGGTCCGGTACAGACTCACTGCACTCAATGGGAATTAGCAATTTAATTAATTGCATGTTTGCAGCTCTTCTCTATAGATGTGGATATACTGTACAAGAGTTGTTTTTTTATTGTTTTTTTTTTTAAAAAACAGTGTGATCACAGCAATTAATCAGTCACCTTAATAAATATTATGTGAAATATGTATATTAAACATTATGTCAAAATGTCAGCTCAGTATACACTGTACAGTGTTAATAATTATCCTATATATTGTGTGCCATAATTAATGTCTCATGATTAGTACAGGTGTAAAAAGTGCTAATTAGAGTGGAAAAAAATAAGGTGTAGTGCTAAATATCTAATTAATAAACTCATACGAACTACAGTAGATGATATTTATTTAACTCCTTAAAGATTCTGGATTTTTTCTTTCTTTTGCTTTTTATTCCAAGAGCCATAGCTTTTTTTTTCTAATACAATTATTCCGGAACTACATATCCCAGCCAGTAAGCGAGGGTTACTGAGCTTGCAAGGGGACAGTAAAGTCCGAAGGGGCAGGTAAGTCCATATTTAAACACAATATCATAGTTGTGAAAACTGTGTAATTGTTTACGGTAATTTCCTTAGGGTATTGTGTGTCTGTTTGTCTATGATACTGTGAAAGAGAAAAAAAAATGTGTCTAGTGATCTGTGTCTTGTGACTTAATTGTTACTAGCACCTGTTACTAGATTGTTCTGGAACTACATATCCCAGCCAGTAAGCGAGGGTTACTGAGTTTGCGAGTGTGCTGTGGAGTCTGAGGTGGCAGGTAAGTCCATAATTTAAACAAAATATCATAGTTTGACACAAGAGCATAGTTCAGAGTTATCCTTGCAAGATTTGCATTTTTTTCTACTTATTTCTATACTGTTTATCCCCATTTAATAGGTGCTCCATGGAAAATGCTACCAAGTGTGTATCTTCTGAGATGTATGTGACCCGCCCCCGGGGCCGTGGGGTACTCGGTTCCGGGTGTTGGTTAATGGGATTATGTCACGGGGGCCTGGGCCCAGTTCCGTGGCCCTGGTGGTCGCTGAAAGTCAATAAATAATAAAAATTAAAAAAAAAAAAAATAAATAAATAAATAAATAATTAAAAGTATTTCGTGACGCCACCTACGGTTCCAGTATGGTTACTGGGGCTGCAGGTCAGACCTCTGGGGTGATGGTTAGGCAGCCAGTTGTTTACGCTTCCCGTAGGTGAAGCGGGGTCCCCAGGGCAGTTTTAGTAGTACACAGATATGGCGGCCGTTTTTCCTCACAGCCTTTTCAACTGTCACTTTAGTGCAGCAGCCTATGGCTCCTCAGATGAAGAAATAAAGTGCGTCACACCAATTCATTAACTCTGACCAGATTTTACTTGCAGGTGTTATTAAAAATGGGTTCAGTTTCTGATGTGACAGTTTTTGGGTAATCTGGGAACAGTTCAGGATCTCTACACCAGGTCAGTTGTGTGGCCTCCCTGCTGCGCTGTGTCTCTCCTTCGTACTAGGCTGCCTGTAGCTATACCTCGACCCTCTCTCACTGTCTTCACCTGTATGGCAGGCGGCGGGAGCTTCTCTAAGGGGCACTGCTGTACTCACTGCGTTCCCTAAGCTCTGTGTAGCGGCTTTGCCTTCAGGTGCTGCTGCGGCCAGGAGATCTGGAGTCTCCCTGGCCCCCGGTCTTTATTGCTGGGCCGATTAGATCCCTCACAATCTGAGACGCCGGTGTCTGATAATCAGCGCTGTTCCTTGGGGATGAACCGGTCTGGCTCCATCTCCCCGGTCTCTCCTCTTTTGCCTCACTCTTGATCCCTCAGGCGGTCACACAGTTCTTGTGCGGGCTAAGCACTGCCCTCTCCATTTTTATGTCTTCCCTCACTCTCTGCTCGCACAGTCTCCTTTTCTCCAACTGTCAACTGTCTCTCTGACTCCGCCTCCAAACCTGGCTTTAAAGGGGACCTCACCTGAACGCAACTTGTAGCGCTCCCCATCTAGGCTTGGAGTGGAAATGTTGTATGTGGGATTACCTGATGTGGAGATCCTTCCCTACCCAGGTACAGGTATATTTGTGGCAACTGAACCCTGGGGTGCCACATATGCATGCCTTGAGCAGCCGTTGGAGGGTGAATATGTCTGCATTCGATGCCAGCAGGTTACATATTTGGAATTCCAGGTAACTGATCAAAATATGCAGTTTGCAACACTCAGGAGCATTGCAAACCAGGAGAGGAGTTTAGAGCTCACTGAGCTTTCTCTGGCTGGGGCCAGTGCTATGGAGGAGAATGGAGGTGGGGAAGGTCAGGACCCAGAGGTAGGCAGCTGGGTTACCCCTAGAAGAAAAAGTAGAGGGAAAAGTGTCAGGGAACCTAGCCCTGATCTGGCACAACCTTGTAAATATGCCTGTTTGGCTGATATTAGGAATGCAGGACCAGGACAAGGATCACTAGAGCAGGATGTTGCTCTTAGCAAACAGGAAAACTACTGCTATAGTACGGATGGAAATAAGAGTACAGCAAAGCCCAGACAGATGTTGGTGGTAGGAAACTTTATAATTAGGTGGGCAGAAAGGGTCATCTGTCGCCGAGACCGTGAATGCCGAACAGTGTGTTGTCTGTCGGGTGCCCAGGTTTGGCATATTGCGGATCAGACAGAAAGATTGTTGGGTGGGGTTAGGGAAAACTCAGCTGTCATGATGCACATTGGTATTAATGACAAAGTTAGAGGAAGGTGGAAGAATCGAACCGTTTGCCATTTTCAAATTTGAGTAGTTTTGGGCGGTGTTTGAGTCGCTTGACGAACTCCAACGATTTGCTTCATGTTCGACCGTTCAAGTTGTCGTTCGATAACAGTTCAATCACCAAAAGCGTAGCTAGTTACAAGCTGGCTTTTCACTGTAATACTGTCAGTCACTGTTACTAATGATATTATCAAAGTAAGTGTATAGTGTGCAGGTGGAATGGGGTTTAGATCAGTGCTGCTGAGTGCTGAAAGAATGGCTATCACCATTTTTTTTTTCCTAACCGCGCGTACAGTGGGGCGGGCCAAGCAGTCAGCCAATCACAGATACAGCAAAGTGGATTTTTGCCAAACAAGCAAGGGCATGTGTCATTGGCTGTGCATGTCACATGTCCTTGCCCTATAACACACGGCCATTTTCGCCATGGCCACCATTATCTCTCTGCTGCGGGTGTGTGACAGTCACCGCTCCCTCTGCTACGTGCGCTATAGACTTATACAGTGCAATCTACACATCAGTTTAGGGATTAGGGACTAATTGTAATTTCAGCCCTTTTCAGAGCAGTTCATAGCCATTTTTGCTAGGCAGGTCTGTGACAGCGCTGTGCAAGGGTTTATCACAGTGTCTGTCTAAATCAGCTCAGGTAGTTCCTTTGCGGCATAGTTTCATTGTCTGGGATAGTCAATGTTGGTTCCTCAGCTGTCCACCAAAAAGCTAGACCACCTCTGCAATCTACACCACCTCTCCATTTCTGGTACGCAATTTTAAATTGCAGGTAGTCCAGCCAATCTGAGAAAGGTGCAGGCATAGATATAATGTTGCCTTCATCCAAAGGTGGTGCTCTCGATGTTTGATAGAGCTCAACACTAGCAGCTGTTTCCACTTCCAAAACAACTGATGACTAGAGTTGAGCGCGGTTCGCGGTTCGTGGTTCTCCAGTTCTAGGCTCGAGTGATTTTGGGGGCTGTTCGAGATCGAACTAGAACTCGAGCTTTTTGCAAAAGCTCGATAGTTCTAGATACGTTCGAGAACGGTTCTAGCAGCAAAAAGCAGGGCTTTTTACAGCTACAGTGTGCAGGAGCCATCGCTGGCAGCCTGCCAGAAGCTGGTAACCAAGATAAACATCGGGTATCCAACCAAAGCGCTTTGGTTAGTAACCCGATGTTTATCCTAGTTACGTGCAGGAAGCCCACACTTCCCCACTCAGCTCGCTCCGCCCCCTCCTGCCCGCGGCATGTACACATACATACACACACACACACACACACACACACATGGTGCCGCTCGGCTTACCTGCGGTGATGAAGTCCCGACCTCAGCGCTGTCACTGTCCTCCATGGCCGCCGCTTGTCACATCACCTCTCGCTTCCGACCCGAGACTGACTAGCCGTGACGTCACGGGCCTCTCGCGATACTTGGTGTGAAGGCGCCGGTCATTGAACTCAGTGACAGGGGCTGTCAGTGTGCTGGAGATCAGCGCAGGTAATGTACCTCGCTGACAGCAGCACTTGTCATGCCCTGCAGTGACCTGGGCTGACCCATTGATGTTAGCTCAGGTCACTGCACTGCTCTCCCAGCCAATGGGGAACATCCTGCTCTTCATTGACTGGGACAGTGTGGATCGTCATGGCAACCCCTTGGATTACACCAGACCTGGATTTGTTTTTCATTCTAATAAATTGGTTAAAGAGGGAATGTTTTGGGGAGTGTTTTTTCAAATAAAAATGTGTTTGTCGTCTATTTTTTTTATTACTGACAGGGTTGATGATGTCGGGTATCTGATAGACGCCTGACCTCACCAACCCCAGGGCTTGATGCCAGGTGACATTACACATCTGGTATTAACCCCATATATTACCCCGTTTGCCACCGCACCAGGGCGCGGGATGAGCTGCGGCGAAGCACCAGGATTGGCGCATCTAATGGATGCGCCACTTCTGGGGTGGCTGCGGCCTGCTATTTTTAGGCTGGGGAGAGTCCAATAACCATGGACCTCCCTAGTCTGAGAATATCAGGCCCCAGCTGTCTGCTTTACCTTGGCTGGTGATCCAATTTTGGGGGACCCCTTCGTGTTTTTTTTTTAAAATTATTTATTTAATTTAAAATAACAGCGTGGGGTGCCCTCAGTTTTGGATTACCAGCCAAGGTGAGGTTGCCGGCTGTGGTCTGCAGGCTGCAGCCGTCTGCTTTACCCTAGCTGGCTACAAAACTAGGGGGAACCCTACGTCATTTTTTTTTTTCATTTTTTTGGCTAAATACAAAGCTAAGCACCTCTTAGTGCCACATGAAAGGCACCAAAGGGTGCTCCACTTTTTCTCCACTTTTTCTCCACTTTTTCTACATTTTTTTCTACATTTTTTCTCCACTTTTTCTCCACTTTTTCTTCACTTTATCTCCACTTTTTGTCCATTTTTTTCTCCACTTTTTCTCCACTTTTTCTCCACTTTTTTCTCCACTTTTTCTCCATTTTTTCTCCACTTTTTCTCCACTTTTTCTCCACTTTTTCTCCATTTTTACTCCACTTTTTCTCCACTTTTTCTACATTTTTTTCTCCACTTTTTCTCCACTTTTTCTCCATTTTTACTCCACTTTTTCTCCACTTTTTCTCCATTTTTTTCTCCACTTTTTCTCCACTTTTTCTCCATTTTTTCTCCACTTCTTCTCCACTTTTTCTCCACTTTTTCTCCATTTTTTCTCCATTTTTTCTCCACTTTTTCTCCACTTTTTCTCCACTTTTTCTCCATTTTTTTCTCCACTTTTTCTCCATTTTTTTCTCCACTTTTTCTCCACTTTTTCTCCACTTTTTCTCCACTTTTTCTCCATTTTTTCTCCACTTTTTCTCCATTTTTTCTCCACTTTTTCTCCACTTTTTTCTCCACTTTTTCTCCACTTTTTCTCCATTTTTTCTCCACTTTTTCTCCACTTTTTCTCCACTTTTTCTCCATTTTTACTCCACTTTTTCTCCACTTTTTCTACATTTTTTTCTCCACTTTTTCTCCACTTTTTCTCCATTTTTACTCCACTTTTTCTCCACTTTTTCTCCATTTTTTTCTCCACTTTTTCTCCACTTTTTCTCCACTTTTTCTCCATTTTTTCTCCACTTCTCCACATTTTCTCCACTTTTTCTCCATTTTTTCTCCACTTTTTCTCCACTTTTTCTACATTTTTTTCTACATTTTTTCTCCATTTTTTCTCCACTTTTTCTTCACTTTATCTCCACTTTTTGTCCATTTTTTTCTCCACTTTTTCTCCACTTTTTCTCCACTTTTTTCTCCATTTTTTCTTCACTTTTTCTCCACTTTTTCTCCATTTTTACTCCACTTTTTCTCCACTTTTTCTCCATTTTTTTCTCCACTTTTTCTCCACTTTTTCTCCATTTTTACTCCACTTTTTCTCCACTTTTTCTCCATTTTTTCTCCACTTTTTCCCCACTTTTTCTCCATTTTTTCTCCACTTCTCCACTTTTTCTCCACTTTTTCTCCACTTTTTCTCCATTTTTTCTCCATTTTTTCTCCACTTTTTCTCCACTTTTTCTCCACTTTTTCTCCACTTTTTCTCCACTTTTTTCTCCACTTTTCCTCCACTTCTTCTCCACTTTTTCTCCACTTTTTCTCCATTTTTTCTCCATTTTTTCTCCACTTTTTCTCCACTTTTTCTCCACTTTTTCTCCATTTTTTTCTCCACTTTTTCTCCATTTTTTTCTCCACTTTTTCTCCACTTTTTCTCCACTTTTTCTCCACTTTTTCTCCATTTTTTCTCCACTTTTTCTCCATTTTTTCTCCACTTTTTCTCCACTTTTTTCTCCACTTTTTCTCCACTTTTTCTCCACTTTTTCTCCACTTTTTCTCCACTTTTTCTCCACTTTTTTCTCCACTTTTTCTCCACTTTTTCTCCATTTTTTCTCCACTTTTTCTCCACTTTTTCTCCATTTTTTCTCCACTTTTTCTCCACTTTTTCTCCACTTTTTCTCCATTTTTTCTCCACTTTTTCTCCACTTTCTCTCCACTTTTTCTCCACTTTTTCTCCACTTTTTCTCCACTTTTTCTCCACTTTTTGTCCACTTTTTGTCCACTTTTTCTCCACTTTTTCTCCACTTTTTCTCCATTTTTTTCTCCACTTTTTCTCCACTTTTTCTCCACTTTTTCTCCACTTTTCCTCCACTTTTTCTCCATTTTTTCTCCATTTTTTCTCCACTTTTTCTCCACATTTTCTCCACTTTTTCTCCACTTTTTCTCCACTTTTTCTCCACTTTTTTCTCCACTTTTTCTCCATTTTTACTCCACTTTTTCTCCACTTTTTCTCCATTTTTTTCTCCACTTTTTCTCCACTTTTTCTCCACTTTTTCTCCATTTTTACTCCACTTTTTCTCCACTTTTTCTCCATTTCTTTCTCCACTTTTTCTCCACTTTTTCTCCACTTTTTCTCCATTTTTTCTCCACTTTTTCTCCACTTTTTCTCCACTTTTTCTCCATTTTTTTCTCCACTTTTTCTCCACTTTTTCTCCACTTTTACTCCACTTTTTCTCCACTTTTTCTCCATTTTTTTCTCCACTTTTTCTCCACTTTTTCTCCACTTTTTCTCCATTTTTTTCTCCACTTTTTCTCCACTTTTTCTCCATTTTTTCTCCACTTTTTCTCCACTTTTTCTCCATTTTTTCTCCACTTTTTCTCCACTTTTTCTCCACTTTTTCTCCATTTTTTCTCCACTTTTTCTCCACTTTCTCTCCACTTTTTCTCCACTTTTTCTCCACTTTTTCTCCACTTTTTCTCCACTTTTTCTCCACTTTTTCTCCATTTTTTTCTCCACTTTTTCTCCACTTTTTCTCCACTTTTTCTCCATTTTTTTCTCCACTTTTTCTCCACTTTTTCTCCATTTTTTCTCCACTTTTTCTCCACTTTTTCTACATTTTTTCTCCACTTTTTCTCCACTTTTTCTCCACTTTTTCTCCATTTTTTCTCCACTTTTTCTCCACTTTCTCTCCACTTTTTCTCCACTTATTCTCCACTTTTTCTCCACTTTTTCTCCACTTTTTGTCCACTTTTTCTCCACTTTTTCTCCACTTTTTCTCCACTTTTTGTCCACTTTTTCTCCATTTTTTCTCCACTTTTTCTCCACTTTTTCTCCACTTTTTCTCCATTTTTTCTCCACTTTTTCTCCATTTTTACTCCACTTTTTCTCCACTTTTTCTCCATTTTTTTCTCCACTTTTTCTCCACTTTTTCTCCACTTTTTATCCACTTTTTCTCCACTTTTTATCCACTTTTTATATGGTCGGTCTACCCATTAGCTCTGCCATGCATACTGTAGCTCTACACCTACTGCACATGTTACTTTATGATTGACATCTCTTTCGTACCAGAGCTGTCTAAGCCTACTCTGACCCCATATTTGTCATTACTATATTGTCCTTGTACTGTATTATGACATTTGTATCATGTGTTTCATTTGTTGCTGTGTTGCAATTTTTTTGCTGCATCCCAATTGTACCTCTAAATTGTTCGAGTTTATGTTATTGTTCTCTCACTCTTATGTGATACTGATTATTGTCATTTTTCATGATTACAAGCAGATAAGTCCAATCTGACGAAGGCTGAGGCCGAAACGTCATTTGTGACTTGTTTTGGACAAAAACATATATGCTTATGAAAAAATGTTTTTCTTAATACGGACCAATAAAGAGTGATTTTGCATTACTATCCGTTGTGACTTACTGACTTAGTCTGGGAGATTTAGAGTGCCGAGGTTACTCACTAATTTTATCTATTATTACCTCTGAGCACCTATATACCAGTGAGCAGAGCTTCCTCTACAGTAGTTCTCCTGATTGGGCATGCCCTTACCTCATGAGCAGGGCATTGCAGCTTTGGTAGCAACCATTACGACATGGACTCTGCTGCTGTGGACCCGGGGAGAGTGAGTGCAGATTCATTGCACCCACACTCCTCACATGAAGGGTCCGCACTCCTAGAAAATGGGGGATACGTTCCCTGAGTGTCTCCCCCCCATATTCTAGACGGTCCAGAGTCGTCGTGGGACCCCTTTATTTTTTTTTCTTACAATAAATTGGTGAAAGAGGAAATGTTTTGGGGACTGTTTTTTCAAATAAATTTCTTTTGTCGATTTTTTTTTTTTGTTAGTACTGACAGTTTATGATGTTGGGTATCTAATAGACGCCATGACATCACAAACTGCTGGGCTTGATCTCAGGTGACTTTACAGCTAGTATCAACCCGATTTATTACCCCGTTTGCCACTGCACCAGGGCACGGGATGAGCTGGGGTGAAGCGCCAGGATTGGCGCATCTAGTGGATGCGCCACGTCTGGGGTGCCTGCGGCCTGCTATTTTTAGGCTGTGAAGGCCCAATAACTATGGACCTTCCCACCCTGAGAATACCAGACCACAGCTGTCCGCTTTACCTTGGCTGGTGATCCAATTTGGGGGGGGACCTTACTTTTATTGTGTAATTATTAATATTTATAAAATAATTATAAAAAAGAGCCTGAGGGGACCTCCACATTGGATCCCCAGCCACGGTAAAGCTGCCAGCTGTGGTTTTCAGGCTACAGCCGTCTGCTTTACCCTAGCTGGCTATCAAAAATGGGGGGACCCAACGTCATTTTTTTTTTTAACTATTTTTTAAATAGAAAAAATTAATGGGCTTCCCTGTATTTTGATTGCCAACCAAGGTAACGGCAGGCAGATGGGGGTGGCAACCCATAGCGGTCTGCTTTATCTGCTGAGAATCAAAAATACCGCGGAGCGCTACGTCATTTTTTTAAAGATTTATTTTTACAGCACTGTGATGTCCAGCAATCAAAATACAGGGAAGCCCATTTTATTTTTAGTTATTTAAATAAATAATTAAAAAAAATATATATGGGCTCCCGCTGCATTTTTTGTATTGCTAGCTAAGGGTAATCCAAGCAGCTACTGGCTGCTAACCCCCACTGCTTGGTGTTACCTTCACTGGCAATGGAAAATCCAGGGAAGCATTTTTTATTTTTTTTGCCAAAAAACTACAAAAAAAAGGACGTGAGCTTCACCATATTTTTGTATGCTACCAGGTATAGCAGGCAGGTGCTGGAAGAGTTGGATACAGCGCCAGAAGATGGCGCTTCTATGAAAGTGCCATTTTCTGAGGCGGCTGCAGACTGCAATTCGCAGCAGTGGGGCCCAGAAAGCTCAGACCAACCTGTGCTGCGGATTCCAATCCCCAGCTGCCTAGTTGTACCTGGCTGGACACAAAAATGGGGCGAAGCCTACGTCATTTGTTTTCTAATTATTTCATGAAATTCATGAAATAATAAAAAAAGGGCTTCCCTTTATTTTTGGTTCCCAGCCGGGTACAAATAGGCAACTGGGGGTTGGGGGCAGCCGTACCTGCCTGCTGTACTTGGCTAGCATACAAAAATATGGCGAAGCCCACATAATTTTTTCAGGGGGCAAAAAACTTCTGCATACAGTCCTGGATGGAGTATGCTGAGCCTTGTAGTTATGCAGCTGCTGTCTGTCTGTATGGAGAAGAGCAGACAGCAGCTGCAGAACTACAAGGCTCAGCATACTCCATCCAGGACTGTATGCAGAAGTTTTTTGCCCACCAAAAAAATGACGTGGGCTTCGCCATATTTTTGTATGCTAGCCAGGTACAGCAGGCAGCCACGGGCTGCCTCCAACCCCCAGTTGCATATTTGTACCCGGCTGGGAACCAAAAATATAGGGAAGCCCATTTTTTTTTAATTATTTCACTTATTTCATGAAATAATTAAAAAACAAATGACGTGGGCTTCGCCCCATTTTTGTGTCCAGCCGGGTACAACTAGGCAGCTGGGGATTGGAATCCGCAGCACAGGTTAGCCCGAGGTTTCTGGGCGCCTCTGCTGCGGATTTCAGTCCGCAGCCGTCCCAGAAAATGGCGCTCTCATAGAAGCGCCATCATTTGGCGCTGTATCCAACTCTTCCAACAGCCCTGGAGCCGGGTGGCTTGTTGGGTAATCATGAGTTAATACTGGCTTTGTTTTACTAGCCAGTATTAAGCCAGAGATTCTTAATGTCAGGCACGTTTGACCTGGCCATTAAGAATCTCCAATAAAGGGTTAAAAAAAGACACCACACAGAGAAAAAATACTTTAATAGAAATAAATACACAGACACATTAGAGACTCCATCTTTATTACCCCCTGTCAGCCCTCCACGATCCTGCTCTTCTGTCTTCTTTCTTTCTAGTGTAGTAGTAGTGACGATTGTAGTGAGGATGAGGTTCACCAGCCCATCACTTGGGGCTGGGGAACCTCATCCTCACTACAATCCTCACTAGTGTAGTAGTAATGACGATTGTAGTGAGGATGAGGTTCACCAGCTCATCACTTGGGGCTGGGGAACCTCATCTTCACTACAATCCTCACTACAATTGGGAAGCAGCGTGCAGCCTTCACTCCGTGAGTGATCAGTGCTGTCTGTCAGCGGTAACAGCGGTAATGCTGACAGACGCGTTACTATAGCAACGGTGCTCTCGGAGCTGTGGTTAGCGGTGACGTCACCGCTAACTGCGTTGCTATGGCAACGGTGATCTCCGTTAATGACCGGCTGTGTCAGCCGGTCCCTAACGGAACGGGGAGTCGACCGTGTGCTAGAGCATGTCGCCGGTACACGGCGATACACATATGTGCACCGTGTACCGGAGAGATGCACTCGCAGGTCCTACATGACGCATCATAGTCATGTGACCAGTCTGTAGCCAATGAGATAATAGCCGCGTGACTGGTCACATGGCTATTTTGACGTCACGATAGGTCCTGCATCTCTTCTGGCAGTGCCGTCACCGGGAGGATTCAGCGATCATCGGATGGAATAGCGGCAGGAGACAGAGTGCAGAAGGGATCGCGGGCACCGGTAAGTGTTATGGCAATGTTTATTAACTGTTTGTGTACATTTATCATGCATTTTTATGTGTTTGTGATTGCCTCCCATTATAGCCTATTGGTTCTAGTTCGGTTCGTCGAACGTTCGACGAACCGAACTCGAACGGGACCCCCGTTCGGCGAACCGACCTCGAGCCGAACCGCGACCGGTTCGCTCATCTCTACTGATGACCTGGCAATTACACTGCCTGTTGCGGGTAAAGGGGTGGAACGTCTGCATCCAAAAGCATGTGTGACTGCTGTCCCCACAGTCACAGAGGATGAAGAGCATGCAGATGCACTTGATGGGGCAGACAGTGGTTCCACCGCCCCGCATTGTAGCACAGTGACCTTCCCACAGAGACTTATGCTTCATTTAAAGTCGTGTACAGGGTGGGCTTCCCAGTATACAGTCATGGCCAAAGGTTTTGAGAATGACACCAAAATTATTTTTTCACATGATCTGTTGCCCTCGGGTTTTTAATTGTGTTTGTCTGATGTTTACATTACATACAGAAATATAATTGCAATCATATTATGAGTACCAAAAGGTTCTATTGACAGAATGAGTTAATCCAGCAAGTCAATATTTGCAGTGTTGACCCTTCGTCTTCAGAACCTCTGCAATTCTCCCTGGCATGCTCTCAATCAACTTTTGGACCAAATCCTGACTGATAGCTGTCAACTCCTGCATAAGCAATGCTTGCATTTTGCCAGAATTTGTTGGTTTTTGTTTGTCCACCCGTCTCTTGATGATTGCCCACAAGTTCTCAATGGGATTAAGATCTGGGGAGTTTCCAGGCCATGGACCCAAAATCTCTATGTTTTGTTCCATGAGCCGTTTAGTGATCACCTTTGCTTTATGGCAAGGTGCTCCATCATGCTGGAAAAGGCATTGTTGGGTGCCAAACTGCTCTTGGACAGTTGGGAGAAGTTGCTCTTGGAGGACATTCTGGTACCATTCTTTATTCATGGCTGTGTTTTTAGGCAAGACTGTGAGTGAGCCGATTCCCTTGGCTGAGAAGCAACCCCACACATGAATCGTTTCAGGATGCTTAACAGTTGGCATGAGACAAGACTGGTGGTAGCGCTCACCTCTTCTTCTCCTATTAAGCTGTTTTCCAGATGTCTCAAACAATCGATAAGGGGATTCATCTGAGAAAATGACTTTACCCCAGTCCTCAGCAGTCCACTCCCTGTACCTTATGCAGAATATCAGTCGGTCCCTGATGTTTTTTCTGGAGAGAAGTGGCTTCTTTGCTGCCCTCCTTGAAACCAGGCCTTGCTCAAGCAGTCTCCGCCTCACAGTGCGTGCAGAAGCACTCACACCAGCCTGATGCTATTGCTGAGCTAGCTCGGCACTGCTGGTAGTCCGATCCCGCAGCTGAAACAGTTTTAAGATACGGTCCTGGCGTTTGCTGGTTCTTCTTGGGCGCCCTGGAGCCTTTTTGGCAACAATGGAAGCTCTCTCCTTGAAGTTCTTGATGATGCGATAGATTGTTGACTGAGGTGCAATCTTTGTAGCTGCGATACTCTTCCCTGTTAGGCCATTTTTGTGCAGAGAAATGATGGCTGCACGTGTTTCTTTAGCGATAACCATGGTTAACTGAAGAGAAACAATGATACCAAGCACCAGCCTCCTTTTAAAGTGTCCAGTGGTGTCATTCTTACTTAATCATGACTGATTGATCGCCAGCCCTGTCCTCATCAACACCCACACCTGTGTTAATGGAACAATCACTAAAACAATGTTAGCTGCTCCTTTTAAGGCAGGAATGCAATGATGTTGAAATGTGTTTTGGGGGTTAAAGTTGATTTTCTTAGCCAATATTGACTTTGCAAGTAATTGCTGTTAAGCTGATCACTCTTTATGACATTCTGGAGTATATGCAAATTGCCATTAGAAAAACTTAAGCAGTAGACTTTGTAAAAATTAATATTTGTAGCATTCTCAAAACTTTTGGCCATGACTGTATAGCAAAACCACGCACCAGGAAAAGGATTCTAGGCAGTTAGGTTGATAAATAATTGTTTAACTGTACCAAAACAAACAATAACAACCATGCATAAAACTGAAAGAATAGTGTGACGCCCTGGCAAAACCAGGTAGTCACAATTAGGCCCCCGTATAACACTGTTCCCTCACTAGGAAACATACAGCCGACCTGAAACCCTAGTCACCCCCCTTAGGGAAAGATAGACACACCAGGAGGCGTGACCAGGCTGTTGGAACATGCCCACCCAGGGGTCCAGACAGCCCAGTGCAGGAAAGCAAGAGTTCAAGTTGGAGAAGAGTGTGGGCTGGAGCTAGGTGTAGCTATAGCGGGAGAAGTCCAGATTGAACGGTACCAGGGTAGGAGCCCTGGTGCCACTGGCTAGGTGGCAGACGGTGGTCTCCATCAATAGGAGATGGAAAGACGGCTCGGTGGAACCGAGGTGGACCGGGATTGGGTTGTAGCCCGCCGGTATTGACACGGTGAACCGACCCAGAAACCGTAGCACAAGGGAGGTACTTGGACCCTGAAGCCAGAAACCGGAACCAAGCAGACTGCTTAATTAACCGATTGAAGCCAGGACTAGAGGTCCTGTCTCCCCCAAAGTCCCTCATAGAAGACAACAGCCCACCGATTAGGGATAAGAGGTCACCGCCAGGGCCCAGAGATCCCAAGGGCCAGTGTCTGCGGGCACGGCTCCTTAGGCCACATCCAGCCTGGAGCGGACTCCTACGTTTCACACTGGGATGTCATTTCTACTTAAAACCGTGCAGAGGACAGAGATAGAGACCACCAGCCGGGTGGAGGACCCTAAATGCAACCGGCCGCGGCACCGGCCACCATCACCTTGGTGAACCAGAGACTTGTGTGTTTTACTAACAGTGAGTACACCAGCACCCCCTGGTGGCCACTATCCCCCACACCGAGCCACCGGGCCCTGGGGCCACCATCCCTGCCCACGGAGGGGTTAACAACTTGCTGCACAATATCTCCCCCGGGTGCCCCATAACTGCAGCGGTGGTATTCCAATTCAGCACGCACCGTGGGTGGCGTCACGAACTTAATACGACCTAGCCCGTACATATACGTCCCCCCTTTTATTCGGAGTGTCCGCGAGACCCTCAAGCCACCACCCCTGAAGGTCCGGACCCGAGCAGCGCCGGCTACTGGCACGGGGGCGGCACACCCCAAAACTTGGTGTCATGAGCAGTATACTTACCCTACCACTTAGCTTGTGGAAGTGCGCCTTGTATTGGACAGTCAGCGGTGATCCGTTGCCAAATTTTCAGAAGTCGCCATTTTGCTGCCATTTTTGGGCGCGAAAACTACAGCCCAGCGTCTTCTTCCTCGAGAAAAGGGCGCGAAAGCCGAAGCCCCGACCCCTGGGAATGCGGCCAGAAAGCGAGTCCGGAAATCGCAAAAATAAAACTAACAGGCTTGAGAAAGAAGTGCCGGCAAAAGACCAAGGGGGGGCGGGTGAAGATTCTGCAACATGTGACCGAGCAGATAAAGGACAGGGACTCCAGGACCCTGCCACCCTTCTTGTTCCTGGATACCATCAGAGCAACATGGCCGACCCGTCTAGCAAGCCTGGAGTGCAGGAGCTCATGCCCGGAACAGCAGCCTGGGTAGAAGCCCAGATGGAGCGCATGTGCCGCCGGATCCAGGCACAGGCGCGCTTTATCCTTGAGCGATGGACGGCCGAGATGGCGGAGTTGGCTGCAGCTGTTTGGGCTCGTGAAGTGGATGCAACCTTGGAGGTGCGGATAAGCGACCCACGCCCTTATGTCCCTCCGGGACCGACCGACCAGGCTGAGGGGCCCGGCCTGCCCCTGCCTGCCACGTTGCCTCCCTCGCCGCCCGTACCTGCTGTTGACCCCCCACTCGGTCCGCTGCCACTAACTCCGGCAGCGGTGCCCGTTCCGTCGGCCCGTGAGGACCAGCTAACGGAAGCCACCAGCAGCAAGCCCGTCACCGCCCAGGCACCAACACCGGCTCCACGCCAGACAAGCGCCCGGAAGGTGCCCCGTCCAGCCTTGGACCTGACAGCGATCCCGGTCCCGGAAGAAGCCACGCCCGAGATGACAACGGCCCCGGCAGTCTGCCCGGTCACGGCGGAGGCGGTCCCCAACCGGAAGCCAGCACAGCAATCCACTCTGGCCGCTCTCAGACTCCCGGCCTTGGCTGAGGTGCAGCGGAGATGTAGCTGCAAAGCAGCAGAGCGGGCCATGTCACAGCAGGGTCCCCCACTGCCAAAGGTGCTGGTCGTAGCCGGCATGGAGGGACTCCGACTGGGCCCAGTCCCCGCGCAGGGTGAACCGGAGCAGACCGCCGATGCTCCATACTGGTAGCGTCAGCGACGTCAGCTGGGAAATGAGATCGCCGCCCGGGAGAAGAGGAAGGCGAAGGTCCTGTTGCGGATCTACACAGAAAAGGACAATCTGTGGACTGCCACGTTCCGGGTGAGGGCCCCGACATATGAAGGCCAGGTCCGGCATTTTAATCCCCAAAAGGGATGGTAGCTCATATACGAGCCGGGCATGGAGGCCAAGATATTTGTTTCCCGGAGGGACGTGGCCCCTCATCTGCCCGTTTGCCACCCGGACTGGGACCTGGAGCCCGGGGAGCTAGTGACCTACACCCGGCACTGCGGCGAGAGGGGGTGGTTTGCCCTGGATCTCAGAAGGAGGGTGACCATGGCAGCCCAGCTGCACGTCCACCCCTCTCCGCCACTCTCCAGTCACGAATATGAAGAGTATTAGGTAGCGGTTCTCGGCTACCCACAGTTAAAGTCAGTCAAAGTCCCCGTTCGGACCGTCAATTGATCCCGGTTTCCAGTTAAACTCCCGTTTCTAAAGACAATGACTTAGAACTTGCGAGCCAGCCCATAAACTTGTGGGTCTTGTAAATAGCCCCAGACCAACCTTCTCACCAAGCCATAGTCTCTGGAGAGGCTGATTGGAGGACGGGCCTGCGGTAGAGTCGGCCGAGGCCCTGTCACCAGCAAAACGGGTTACTACCCTCCGGGTCAGGGGTCCCCTAGGCGTGGGGCCCTTGAAAGGACTGCCGGGTAAGGAACTTTTTACCCGGCCCATTTGGGCAACACCCGGACCTACCCTGGACTTGGGCAAGGGGTGCCAACCTGTGTTTTAGTGGTGGCATCAGGGATAGATTGTTTTGGGTGGGTGAAGTGAGAAAGACCCGGTCCGTCCCGTCCAGGTTGTTTTATATGTGCAACGTTTAAGAAAAAGGCCTCCCGTAAGGGAAGAAAACACAATCTACCAAAATGTAAATATGTTATTATAATTGTAAGATGTTTTACCCATTTTATCTCCTTTTTTTTCTAGTTCAATAAACATCCCTGCCCACGGAGGGGTTAACAACTTGCTGCACAATATCTCCCCTGGGTGCCCCATAACTGCAGCGGTGGTGTCCCAATTCACCATGCACTGTGGGTGGCGTCACGAACTTAATACAGCCCAGCCTGTACATATACGTCCCCCCTTTTATTCGGCATGTCCGCGAGACCCCTGGGTCCGGAGACCTTTGAGCCACCATCCCTGAAGGTCCGGACCCGAACAGCGCCAGCTCCTGGCACGGGGGCGGCACACCCCAACAATCTATTCACACGTCAAAAAGCCTACACTCCTATGCTGTGACACTCGGAATGGTGATTTATACCCCATTCTCACCAACCTTTGCCTAACCAAGGGACTGTCTAAACAGTTGCCTACTACCTGGTAATCCCTCTGCGTAGCAGGAGTAATTGTGTGCGTGTGTGCGAACATGACCTACCAATGGCGCATCACAAGAGCTTAAAACTTATCTACCTAAACATAGACAAAACCTATTAACCCCCCCTGAATACCCTTGTTTGCTGAAGCCTCAAAGATAAGGCAGATGATAAAAGGGGTAAGGCAAACCACACAGCTGAGCAACACAGTCCTGGAAATCTTGTAAAGCAACAGTCAATGCAAAGGTGTTGCTGTCCCTCTAGGATTTTAACTGTAACTGAAAAATTGACAGAGCAGAGGCAGCAAGTATTATTGTCTATATAGTCAGCCTAAGCAAAACAGATAAGTGTTTTGTTACCAAAACAAAGCGTTGCGTGCACGCATTCCTGTCTGGGCCCAGCCTACCATACCCGGGTACTGTGGTATCCAGTTGAGATAAATACAGACTTGACGATCCTCTCACAGTAAACAGTATAGCCAGCACCTGAAGAATGGCGGTCTCCGACACAGGTGTTACACTCCTCCTCACCAAACTCTAACATGAGTCTCTTCACAATCCACCTAAGTGTTTCCGCGGCGGCTCCTTTCTGTTATGCACACCTTTTGCTTTTCCTTCAGTTCACATACAGCACCTCCTCTGATCTCCAAGTCCACAGCCGAAGACCGTTTTGCTATTGCTATAGTGACCAAACAGCAGCCCCTTGTGGGTGGTCAGCAACAATGCATACAATGAATGGCAAATAAGCATCTTGCATTCATAGTGGATAAAGTTCATCAATACACTCTCACCCTATCACTACATATCCATGTGACGGTTCATGGACGAAGTACTCAAACTAGTGAGTTTTTGGCCTCTACTTACAGATTGGTGACAAATCTTACAGATGACATGAGTTGGGTGATCCTTTGCGATGTCTAAAAAGGCCCAGGCTATGCAAGGCTTACAGCTCATGCGACCATGATTTCTGCTCAGAGGCAGAGTTGTGGCTGAGGATTCAGTTGTTGATGTGCTTCCAGTGCTTTGTCTCTGTCCAGGAAGACGTAACCTAACCTCGTCGTCAGTAGCATCCTCCTCCACCTTCTCTGCTGACCTCATCGACTGGCTGACTGTGGGTTGACAGTAAGTGGGGTCTCCAACCTCATCACCACCCTGTGTGTTTTCACTCCCCTTGTTCTGACTCCTCAGAGCCAACCTCTACCTGCCCTGACCAAATAGTTAAGTTGTCATTCCAAACAGGTATCTGAGTCTCAACAGCATGTTCCCCATTGTCTCCAGCAAGAGGAGTTACAGTTTGGGAATGAGGGTCTACATTATGCTCAGAACCTTCTTCATCGGGGCCTGTATCTGACTCACAAAGCTTCTGGGCATCAGTGCAGATCATTTACCTCTCTGGACTCACAGCAGCTTTGGAGCAGACCTCTGATTCCCAGGCTATAGTGTGACTAAACAGCTCTGGAGACTCAACCATCTCTGTTACCCCATACTCAGCAGGGCGGGTGAAGACTTGAGAGCTGGTAGGAAGCAAGTGCGATTGGGGAGACACCACTGAGGAATGGAGTATTTGGGATATTGAAGTTGAGGTGGAGTAGAGGACACTTAATGGAGCACTTGATATCCATTCAAGCATCTGCTTTTTTGGTGCTTCATCTACATTTGGTAGCGATGGTCATGTCCGTACATATCAGATTATCCACGAGAAGAAGTAGACATTTTATTTTGGCTGGAAGATGGTGATACAAATTGGGACCACCGTAGCCGCAAACAGCCTGCTGCGGTTCCAGTTGCGCACAGGCGTCGGCTGCCATTTTTTGCTGTGGCTTGGGTCGTCCAGCTGGCTGCTTACTCCTTCATGTCAAAGTGTGGAGAGGCGGCTAGTGCACATGCATGTGCCGATTTACCCCAGCCACAGCCTAAGTCCAGTGTTTCACCTAGTGAGCATGCTCAGTCTGACTGTGACATTCCTGAGGCTAAGTCCTCATTTCGGTCTACTGAGCATGCTCCCACACTTAGTGCCAAAAGCCTCTTTGCACAGGTACATGAACTCCGTGCCGTGTCTAAAGGGTACTTTGCACACTACGACATCGCAGGTCCGATATCGGTGGGGTCATGTCGAAAGTGACGCACTTCCTGCGTCGCTCTCGACATCGTAGTGTGTAAAGCCTAGATGATACGATTAACGAGCGCAAAATCGTCGTAATCGTATCATTGGTGTAGCGTCGGCAAAAACCATAATTACCTTGTTGCGACGGTCCGATGTTGTTCCTCGTTCCTGCGGCAGCACACATCGCTGTGTGTGAAGTCGCAGGAGCGAGGAACATCTCCTACCTCCTTCACCGCGGCTCCTGTCGGCTATGCGGAAGGAAGGAGGTGGGCAGGATGTTTACGTCCCGCTCATCTCCGCCCCTCCGCTTCTATTGGCCGCCTGCCGTGTGACGTCGCTATGACGCCGCACTGCCCGCCCCCTTAATAAGGAGGCGGGTTGCCGGCCAGAGCGACGTCGCAGGGCAAGGTGAGTGCATGTGGAGCTGGCATAGCGATAATTTTCGCTACGCCAGCTATCACAACATATTGCAGCTGCGACAGGGGCGGGGACTATCGCACTCAACATCGCAGCATCGGCTTGCGATGTCGCAACGTGCAAAGCCCGCCTAAGTCCTGTGTTGAGCCTACTGAGCATTTAGTGCATCAGAGGCTAGGTCCGGTAAGGACCTCACTGGCCATGTCCGTGAGGTTGCAGACCCTGATAGGCCACAGGGCATCAGGTGTCCTGATGATGTGGCCACTCCGGACTGGCTGGCAGAGGCCCACCCCTATGACTTGGCACCTCATCATTGTTCGTCAGACGATGACTGGTGAGGTGTTTGGGGCTGCCATGAGGTCATCAGTGAAGTGGCGGTTCAGGATAGGCCGCTGGTTATGTCAATGATGATGTGGCACTCTGCTATTGGCTCCTGAAGGTGCATTGTGGTCCACCCTGGGTTGGGGCGGACCCAGGTTATAAAAGGGGCTGGAGACAACATGGAGGTGTGTAGTCTTCTATTATGCTCAGACAGAGCATACCTCCATGTGTTGAACCCATTGCGGCTTTAGGACAGAGGTCGGCAGGGATAGGGCGCCGGTGCTGGACGCCACCACACTTGGTAACACGGCACGGTTATGGCAAGATACTATCCTACCAGTCCTACTAGTGGAGACCAGTGACATTAACTGGGCTGCTGCTGCTGTGCCTGCTGGCCATAGGTGTGCCCCCTACGCACACGAACAGCATACCCCAGGGCCCCTGTGTTGTTAACAGGGAGTTCCTGGGCTGGGTGTGTGGACCCTGTGACGCTAACAGGGTTCACAGTCTCCTGATCCGAGTGTCGTCTAACTTGGTTCAGGCTACTATTAGTTTCATAGCCACCAAGCTCTGTATCCCCTGCCTAACCTTAGGTTGCCAGAGTCTCCTTTTCCATCTGGGAGCACGGTGGACCCCGACTGGCGATTGGGATATATACCACCTTATTCTAATCTGCCAGTCCCCCTGTAACAGATGGTGTTTCTTCAGCAGATGTTACTGTTGCTTTACCACCAACCCCACGGACACAAACTTTTTTTTCCCTTTCCACCAGCATCTGTCCTTTTTCCACTCATTTTGTAGATGACCAAATTTGCAAGTCTGCAGGGACACCGTACTCAACACCGTCTCAGCACAACAGCCAGCCCTCGGTCCCTCAGATGTGGACAAGTAAAAGACCATTTCCTCCTATCCATGACAAAGCGTTGAGATTCATTCTGTGCAGCACTGGTGTTTAGAGGAAAAGCTGATGTAAGATTGCGTAACAGCTTCTGCTGATACTCCTGTATACGTGCGTCCCTTTCTATGGCAGAAATAATTTTGCCATATTTGGCCACAGACACCATTTCAGTGGCATCAATTTTCCCACAGTTGCAAACTTAAAATGGTGATTTTCATGAAGCACATTCAAAAATCCACAAGCCTTTAGTCTCCCCAGGAAGACACAGGGGTAGAAAAAGTCCTTGCGGATCCATAACTTGTTCATCTTGATGTATGTTAGTCTGTCCACATTGTCACTGGACAGACGCGTGCGCTTATCTGTCAGCACACACCCAGCAGCACTGAATACACGTTCCGAAAGAACGCTGGCTGCGGGACACGACAAGATGTCCAAGGTGTAAGTGGCGAGCTCAGGCCATTTTTCCTGATTGGAAGCCCAAAATGAGCAAGGCTCCAGTTGCAGAGTCATGGCATCGATATTCACTTGGAGATACTCCTGTGTCATCCTCTCCAGGCATTGACCATGTGTCAGACTTCTTGTGTCTTGTGGCCTTGCAAAGGATGGTCTAAAAAATTCATGAAATAGTTCCATAAAATTGCTGTTACCACCAGATACGGTATGGTTGGTACGGTTTCAGTGATGATGACTCCACAGTCCCATGGTTGGCAAGTTAGAAATGTGAGATTCACTCTGTGCAGTACTGGTCTTTAGTGTAAAAGCCGCTCTATCATTGTGCACCAGATTCTGCTGATACTCGTGCATAAGTGCGTCCTTTTCTATTTCAGGACTTCTTTTGCCAAATTTTGTCTTGTACCAGTGATCTAAGGGGTACTTTACACGTTGCGACATTGCTAGCATCGGCTAGCAATGTCAAGTGCGATAGTACCCGCTCCCGTCGCACATGCGATATCTGGTGATCGCTGCCGTAGCAAACATTATTATTACGGCAGCTTCACATGCACATACCTTGTCGCGGTGACCGCCGAACAATCCCTCCCTCACGTCACTATGCGGCCGGCCAATAAAAGCGGAGGGGCGGAGATGAGCGGGACATACCATCCCGCCCACCTCCTTCCTTCCGCATTGACGGTGGAGTCAGGTAAGGAGATGTTTGTCGTTCCTGCGGCTTCATACACAGCGATGTGTGGTGCTGCAGGAATGACAAACAACATCTTATCTGCAGCTGGAGCGACATTATGAAAATGAACGACGTGACACAGATCAGCGATTTTTGACTGTTTTGCGCTCGTTCATCGTCGCTCCTAGGATTTACACATTGCGATGTCGCTACCGGCGCTGGATGTGCGTCACAACAACCGTGACCCCAACGATATATCGGTAGCGATGTCGCAACGTGTAAAGTACCCCTAAGAGTGTGGCAACCCAGTAGTCAGCATTACTTCGAATTCTGACAATCCGAGGGTCAAGTTGGAGGTAGTGCAGCAAGAAGGCGCTCGTGTCTTGCGCATCCAGGAGGATCAAGTCCTTGCTGTGTTGTTGGCGGCGAGGTGAGAATCATGCTTCCTTCCTCGGCCCTCTCCCCCCAACCTCGCACAACAGAAATGTGATCAAGGTCTCCCTCATCTGCTGAGTCTTCCATGCCCATTGCCAGTTTTTCCTCCAGTTCTTCCTAGGCTCCTGCACCTTCCTCAACAGTTTGGCTGCTACCATAAGCCCTTGATAATCCCTCTCCCCCACCGACCTATGCCTGCCGCTTTGGTGCTGCTGACCGTCTGGACCTTGGAGATCTTGCTATCCCTTCCGCATATGACTCCTCCTGTAGTTCCTCCACTTCCTCTTGTCCCACCACCTGACTCCGAATAATTTTTAGAGTGTGCTCCAGCATGTAGATGACTGGAATTGTCATGCTGATAATGGCATCGTCAGTGCTAAACATCTTCGTCACCATTTCGAAACTGTGAAGAAGGGTGCATAGGTCTTTGATCTGAGACCACTCCAGCAGCATGATCTGCACCACCTCTGGATCTCATTAGCCCAGACTATACGTCATAACGTATTGCAGCAGGGTTCGGCGATGCTGCAACATAAGCAGAATCAAATTCCTGAGTGTCGGCACATCGCATTTTAGGCGGTGAAACGGCAGGCCGAAAGACTTCTGAAGCGATGCAAGTCGTTGAGATGTGGGGTGTGAACGGCGGAAGTGAGCACATAGAGAACGTGCCCTCTGCAGAAGACCATGTAGGCTGGGATAGTGGTTTAAAAATTGCTGGACAACCCGGTTCAACACGTGAGCCATACAAGGCATGTGTGTCTCATTGCCCCGGCGAAGAGCCGCACCCAGGTTTGCAGCATTGGCAGCATTGTCGCACACGGCTGTTATGTCACCACTGGAGTCCGCTCCAGCGACTTCTACTCTGATCGCCAGGTGACGCCGTGTTCCTTTTGTGGATAGTGCACTTGATGGGAAAGGAGTCGATGCCAGTGGTGCCGGTGGGCGCAGGCTCCGCTCATCCACTGGGCTGGGTTACCTTGGAATCTGCAGTACCACTAGCTGACTGTAGGTGGTGGATGTCTCACAGCTGAAGTACCATCATTCAGCTACAACCAATGGGAAGACACCACACCCTTTTTAATGCCCCTCCTGTCTGCTGACCACTGCCAGAGATAGTTCTGAACTTCTGGGTCCTGTTCTGCCCTGTTCTGTTTTGTGATTTGTGTGCTGACTACCGCTTGTTTCCTGACTACGTCTCCTGCCTGCTGTTCATGTACCTCGTTGCCCGATCCACATTTGACCTCTGCTTGTTTTCTGATTACGTCCTTGCCGGCCGATTCTGTCCCTGTTCCACAATTCCTGGTTTGACCCTGCCTGACTACTACTCTCTCGGATTGCAGCCTTCCACAGGTAGTGATCACCTTGGGCCCTGTGTAATTCCAAATCCCTGTATAGGGGTTAAAGGGTTTCAGGGTTCTAGGGGTCCTGCTTGGTGAATGGCTTCCCTCTAGCCTAGCCTTTGCAGCCCGTCTGAGTCTTTGGATCCAGGCAGGCGTTACACCGTGCCCTCTGCAGAAGCCCATGTAGGCCGCGATAGTGTTTTAAAAATTGCTGGACAACCAGGTTAAACACGTGAGCCAAACAAGGCATGTGTGTCACATTGCCCCGGCGAAGGTCTGCACCCAGGTTTGCAGCATTGTTGCACACAGCCTTCCCTGGCTGCAGGTTGAGAAGAGACAACCATTGATGAAACTCGGTCTCCAGAGCTAACCGTCCACAACTCCTCAGCGGTGTGACTCAAATTTCCCATACATTTTAAAGTAAAGATTCGACGGCCTGATGCCGTTGAGCTCTGCTGCCAGCATAGTAAGGAGGTGTGCAGGATTCCTTGTGCACAGTTACGACGCGGGTGGCCTGACGAGACAGGATTTGAGCTGAGGTGGGGGATCAAGACGAGGTTGAGGAGGCAAAAGCAGTGGAGGAACTTCTATGTGACGGGGTATGCGGCAGAGCAGTAAGAAAACCAGACCGATGAACAATCCAAGAAGATTTAATGAGGCAGGGAGCATAAACCATCCAATATTAAAATGGTTGTTTAGAATCCACACAAAGGAAACAGATTCAGGCAATCCGACGCCAAGGAAAATGTAACAGTCCTCAGATGAGTTCCCTAAATCCAGCAGCGTGGCAGCTGATCCTCAATGTCCAATCGTTCATGTACGGACAAAAAAGGAGCTAGCCCTTCACCCAACAAAGCATAACTAAACTAAAAAACATGTGTCTGAATCTCCCACCTCTCCTTAGATCCACCCCCTGGATGGGCGGAAGTGGTCAGACCCACCCCTTTAACATTTGCCACTTGTACCTCCTAGTTAGGCTGGGTTCACACATAGCGACAGCGACAACGACGTCGCTGTTACGTCACCATTTTCTGTGACGTAACAGCGACCTTGTAAGTCGCTGTGATGATCGCTGCTTAGCTCTCAAACACAGTGACGCAGCAGCGATCATAACGTCGCTACATGTGCAGAGAGCAGGGAGCCGCGCACACTGCTTAGTACTGGCTCCTTGCTCTCCTAGCTACAGTACACATCGGGTTAATTAACCTGATGTGTACTTCAGCTACATGTGCTGAGAGCAGGGAGCTGCGCACACTGCTTAGCGCTGGCTCCTTGCTCTCCTAGCTACAGTACACATCGGGTTAATTAACCCGATGTGTACTGCAGCTACATGTGCAGAGAGCAGGGAGCCGGCACTAGCAGCGTGAGAGCGGCGGAGGCTGGTAACGAAGGTAAATATCGGGTAACCAGGAAAAGGGCTTCCCTTGGATACTCGATGTTTATCTTGGTTACAGCTTACCGCAGCTGCCAGATGCCGGCTCCTGCTCCCTGCTCGCTTCAT
The DNA here is from genome assembly GCF_048569485.1 of Anomaloglossus baeobatrachus. Taxonomy (NCBI): domain Eukaryota; kingdom Metazoa; phylum Chordata; class Amphibia; order Anura; family Aromobatidae; genus Anomaloglossus; species Anomaloglossus baeobatrachus. Next base: position 46,860,278 of record NC_134353.1, on the reverse strand, counting down.
TTCGTCGCTCTCTCGCTGTCACACACAGCGATGTGTGCGTCACAGCGGGAGAGCGTCTTTGAAGAAAACGAACCAGGCCTGTGTGTAACGAGCAGCGATCTCACAGCAGGGGCCAGATCGCTGCTCAGTGTCACACACAACGAGATCGCTAATGAGGTCACTGTTGCGTCACCAAAACCGTGACATAGCAGCGATTTCGGTAGCGATCTCGCTATGTGTGAAGCACCCCTTAGAAAGAAGTTTCTAGACACAGTCTCCAGAGATTGTGTATTTGGAAGCCTCCTGCAGAGGAAAACAATATATATGCAACCACCCACCAGATCAAGAACAATAGCTACTGCTGAAGCCTGATTACAATATGGTACAGGCTGGGGGGATATAATGTTACATTCTACATACAGAGGATTGACACACAACTCGTGGGGATGGCAAGACTTGTACAGCTGACCCTTCTCCATCTCTCACCATAGTTACCCAGTGCCCAGTCAGCGAGATGTAACGCCCATGCTTACTGGTCCAAGTATCTGTGGTGAAATGCACCCTGTCACACACAGAGTTTCTCAGGGAAGCGGTGATGTTGTGTGTGATATGCTGGTGTAGCACAGGCACGCCTTTCTTGGAGAAGTAGTGGTGTCAGGGCATCTGCTCATAGGGCACTGTGATGGACATAAGGTCTCGAAAATCCTCTGTGTCCAGTGGGCGGAAAGGCAGCATTTCTGTAGCCAACAGCTTGCAGATGCTGAAAGTCAACCTCTTAGGCATGTCTTGCCCTTCTAAAATCATGTAAAACACAGCAAATGGTTATTTGCATGAAGCACATTCAAAAATCCACAAGCCTTTAGTCTCCTCTGGATAACACAGGGGTAGAAAAGTCCTTGCGGATCCATGACTTGTTCATCTTGATGAACGATCATCTAAAAAACAGCAAGGGGACTCCAACAAGAGTCTCCATTTTTTCAAAAAATTTGGCCACAGACACCACTTAAGTGACATCAATTGTCCCACAGTTACAAACTTATAATGTTGATTTGCATGAAGCACATTCAAAAATCCACAAGCCTTTACTCTCCCCAGGATGATACCGGGGTAGAAAAGTCCTTGCAGATCCATGACTTGTTCATCTTGATGAACGTTAGTGTGACGCCCTTGGCAAGCCAGGGGTCACAGGTAATGACATCACCACACCCTACACCCCGGTTGGGTACACCAAAGCTAAACCAGAAACCCTTGTTGCCTTCCTCCAGGGGCTGATGTCCACACCAGTGGGTGGGCCAGGCGGTTGGCCCCGCCCACCGAGGAGTTCACAGTCCTGGAGGCGGGAAAACCAGGCAGATCAGTTTGAGAGGTAGAAGTGGAAGGAGGGAAAGTAGTGAAAGTGGAAAGAGAAGAGTGACAGCTAAGAGCCTGAAGTTGGTCCGGGTGTGTGCCCCGGACCGAGACAGCAAGGTTGGCAGACGGTGGTGACCGTCTGCAGGAGTGGCCGATCGGAGTTACCGTAAGGACCGCGGACGGGTGGTGGCCCGGCGGTACCGGACCGGTACACAAGGAGAAGCCAGCACCATTGGCAGGGGCCTTTCGGATCCCGGCAAGGCTAGGAGTCGCCGTGAATTTGCCAAATCCGTCAGTGAAGGGGACCTCCGGGTCTCCAAACAACTAAGTCCCGATTGAAGGCAACAGTCCAACCGTATGAGAGAGACACCGCCACCGCCAAGGCACCAGTTTCTCAGGGCCAGCGCCTGCGGGCAAAGAGGGGCTCCTCCGGCCCATATCAAGGTCGGGGAGCGGGTTACCGGTGGGAATCCATCGCTACCAACAGTGAACGTAGGTGCAGGGAAAGAGACAGTCACTGTTAACTACCGGGGAAAAGCAACAGCAGCCGTCCGTGGGAACCGTCTTTCCAGCCGTGTGTTTTACCGAGAACTGTGTCATCGTCTCAGGCTGAGTGAGTACCACCGTGCTGTGAGGCACAGCGCTGCCCCCGCGACCCTGCACCTCACCAAGCCCTGCACCGGCCCTGCCATCCCTCATCCTCCACCTCATCACTGGGCCCCGGTACAACCACCACCTACCCACGGAGGGGAGAACTAACAACTTTGCTGCTCCCTGTCACCGCTCCCGGGATCCCCATACAGAGCAGCGGTGGTGCTATGAAAAATCACCACAACCGTGGGTGGCGTCACGGACAATAAATCCCCAAAACCAAACCCCTTTCACTCACGGGCGAGGAGCGCCGCTCGAGTCCCCGGGATCCGGCCCATCGCTCGAGCCACCGAGCAGCAGCAAGCAGCAGCGGCAGCCGGACCCGAGCAGTGGGAAAGCGCAGCGTCCCCTCCTCTGCCCGCGACATTAGTCTGTCTACATTGTCACTGGACAGACGCGTGCGCTTATCTGTCAGCACACACCCAGCAGCACTGAATACATGTTCCGAGAGAACACTGGCTGCGGGATATGACAAGATCCCCAAGGTGTAAGTGGTGAGCTTAGGCCATTTTTCCAGATTGAAGCCCAAAATGAGCAAGGCTCAAGTTGCACAGTAATGGCATCAATGTTCACTTGCAAATACTCCTATATCTGTGTCTCCTTCTCTTTTTCCTTGTCCAGCTCTTTTGTTTTCGCATGAGTATATGTACTTGTCACTTTCCCATGTGTTTGTGGTGTCTTGTGAGTTGTTTGTCACCTTTTGGACACCTTAGAAGGTGTTTTCTATGTGTTAGTATGTGTTTGTGTTTGCCTGCCATTGTTTTCAATGGGGTTTGAAGGTGTTCGTCGAATGTTCGCCGAACACACCCGCCGTTCGATGAACCGAACCGAGCTCGAACACTAGGGGGGTGGTTTAACACTAATAATAAGGCAATAAAGGTGTGGCAGAACTCTCAGGCACAAGGTTTCACATCTAATCACTGTGGAGGTCAGGGATGGCCTTGGTTAATGGAGTTTGGGTTCACATTGGAGGTATGCTGACCCTTCATACTTGGTTATTGTTAAGTTCCGGCTGGGACAGTTCTTGGGGAACTGGTTAAAACTTGGAGGGGACAGCACTGTGACATTTGTCAGCTCCGCGTCGGAGTGGTGCAACTGGGGATGGTATTCTGGTGCTGTTCAGTGGTTCAGGCCATCCAGGACCTTTTCAGCGTAAAGGTTATGGTTATAAGAGTTATCAGTTTGAGTATGTTCTTAATTGTAATTAATAAAGGCTGCTATGGCCGTATGTTTCCATAAGCACTCAGAGTCTTGTGTGGTTATTGTGCATGGGACACTTTACAATACCTAAAGGCCCCGTTACATGCTACGATTTATCTGACGATATGTCGTCGGGGTCACGGTTTTCGTGATGCACTTCCGTTGTCATTAGCGACTCCTGCAGGCGGCAACCACTGTCTGCCTCCTTGCCACGGTACCAGGGCTACGACCCTGGCACCGGTCAGTGTTGTCGCTGCAGACCTGACGCCACAGGCCTGCTGCACTTGAACTTAACTCCACTTCACTGTACTGACTGAACTACTGAACTGAACTAAACTGAACTAAACTGACTACTGTTTCCTGTCTCAGGCCCTCTGGACTCCTAGGTGGGCATGGCCAACAGCCTGGCTCCGCCCCTAGTGTGACCATTAAACACTGAGAGAGGTGACAAGGGTTTGTAGGTTGGCTGCTGTCACCTTATTAGGGGCTGGGTGTTTGTGCAGGGGGTTTACCTGTGACTACCTGGCTAGTCCAGTTCGTCACACTCCACGCCTCCTCCGCTCTGATTGGTGGTCCCAACTGCGCTCTGATTTAGCAGCCATGGTTGATAAGGCGTACACAAATCATAGGAGATTCTGACAGTATGGAAGTTGGGGCGTGGAGAGGGCGAGGCAATCACACGCCAGGGTGTATGCTACGGACAATTATACGCCTCTGTCGTTGCTGGAATCGTTGGGAGGATTGCTGTGTGACGGTGTTCACATGACCGCTTTGGTCAAACAATATATCGCTGAACAATGTAGTGTCGTTTGTGAGATGGGTACGTGTGACCGCTACAAAATGATCTATGAGCGATCTCGGCAAATCGTAGCAACGATCTGGGCGTGTCACATCGCTAGCGATATCGTTGTGTGTAAAGCGGCCTTTAGTCATGAAAATGGCTGGTGTATTAAATGCAGTTCTGCTAGAGGACAATGCTTCCTCTTCGATGGTGGAGGTTGTGGAAGCAGGTTCCGAGTGCCCTCTTTTCTATAAGTCCTGTCTTTTTCCATAAGTCTTGTCTTTTTTCCACATTCTCTTGCATATCCTTACTCTGCTGGATGACACCACTTTAGAATAGAGTTTTCTTATTTACAAAACTGCAAACAACAGGCGATCCGCTGAATGTTTACACAAGTGATTCATATAAATCAAGTGACTTCCATGATGTATGCTACCTGTTTAAGTTTCAGCCTGTAATTACAATCAGCATGAATCTGTCTGAAATTGAATCATTTGGGTTTTCATTATAGTACATTGTAGGGAGGTTTATGCATATTTACTTTGATGTGACACTTAATATTTTGTGGATAAGAGCCAACTAAACCTACTTCATCTATTTCTGAATCTCAAAGGAACAAACTGTGAAAAATATGAAGCCGAATTTTTTTTTACCAAGTCAACAAATATACATAATGCCACAAGTCTATTTTTGTCTCTGTGTCCTATCAATGTTTTCTGATCCTTAGGCGGGCTTTGCACACTACGGCATCGCAGGTGCGATGTCGGTGGGGTCATGTCGAAAGTGACGCACTTCCTGCATCGCTCTCGACATCGTAGTGTGTAAATCCTAGATGATACGATTAACGAGCGCAAAATGGTCGTAATCGTATCATTGGTGTAGTGTCTGGGAATTCCATAATTACGCTGACGCGACGGTCCGATGTTGTTCCTCGCTCCTGCGGCAGCACACATCGCTGTGTGTGAAGTCGCAGGAGCGAGGAACATCTCCTACCTGCGTCACCGCAGCTCCCGTCGGCTCCTGCAGAAGGAAGGAGGTGGGCGGGATATTTAGGTCCCGCTCATCTCCGCCCCTCCGCTCCTATTGGCTGCCTGCCATGAGACGTCGCAGTGAGGCCGCACGACCCGCCCCCTTAATAAGCAGGCGGTTCGCCGGCCAGAGCGACGTCGCAGGGCAGGTGAGTGCATGTGAAGCTGGCGTAGCGATAATGTTCGCTACGGCAGATATCACAATGATATCGCAGCTGCGACGGGGGCGGGGACTATCGCGCTTGGCATCGCAGCATCGGCTTGCAATGTCGCAGTGTGCAATGTCCCCCTTAGAGCACAATACAATCTCTGACAAGCTATAATACTTTTTAAAGAACATCTTAAAACAGTATTCCCATTTTGGATATATACATAGTACACAAAGATACTAAAAAGAGAGTCTGGCTTTGCACCAAAAGGAAAGGAAAAGTGTCACATGGAGATTTTCACAAACCTGAATCAGGTCCTGTTCAGACCACAGATTCTGAACCTCTGCCTGATAACTTCTCTGGCAGAATTTGCCGTACACCTGCTGAGTGCTAATTTTGAGGCAGGCTAGCAAGAGTTAAGCGGGCTTTACATGCTGCAACATTGCTAGCATCGGCTAGCGATGTCGAGCGCGATAGCACCCGCCCCCGTCGTACGTCTGCCGTAGCAAACATTATCGCTATGGCAGCGTCATACAGACTTACCTGCCCTGTGACGTTGCTCTGGCCGGCGAACCGCCTCCTTTCTAAGGGTGTGGTTCATGCGGTGTCACAGTGATGTCACACGGCAGCCGTCCAATAGAAGCGGAGGGGCGGAGATGAGCGGGATGTAACATCCCGCCCACCCCCTTCCTTCTCAATTCCCGGTGGAGGCAGGTAAGGAGATGTTCGTCAATCCTGCGGTGTTACACATAGCGATGTGTGATGCCGCAGGAACGATGAACAACATCGCTAATAAGCAGAAAACGATTTTTTGTTTCAGGACGACCTCTCCGCGGTGAACGATTTTGACCGCTTTTGCGATCGTTTAAGGTCGCTCATAATTGTCACACACTGCGATATCGTTAATGACGCCGGATGTGCGTCACAAACAACGTGACCCCGACGATAAATCATTAACTACATCTTAGCGTGCAAAGCCCGCTTTAATCTCTGCTACTCTGATTGTTAGTCTCCTTTGATCACCTGCTATGGGGGAGCCAATCACATGTGCTCCCCTCCTATAATGTTGTAGTTTATCTTAGTTAGTCAGGGGGGGGGTAGTTATCCAGACTGTTTGGTGTGATACCTGTTGCTGTGTACAGTTTGGGAGTTTACTTTTGTTGCCTTTTTGATGATACCCTCCTGCTCTTGTTTTTCCCCTGAATCTCTTTCTAAATTTCTGAGAATGTACACTGTGTCAGAGTTTTGGTTTTCTCTTGTCTGTCCTTATTTATCTACCACCTCATTTCTACTATGTCCCTTCCTGGGGGGAAGGGGGTATTAGAGTATTATTGCTCAGGAGTATAGAAAGGCATGGGACTTTGGCTTACCGCTATTAGGAATAATTGAAAGATGAAGGATAGCCTTGGGTCCCCTAATGAAAGGGACAGTATAGGAACCCCTTGTCCCTCTCAATTTCGATGCAACATTGTGACAAAACGTGGCTGCGCATGCGCAGCTCTCTGCATTAGCTTTTGGAATTTCCTAAAATTCATGGCTATATTTGCTTTGGCAATTATCAAAATTTCTGTAGAAGTGAACGACCCTTCTGCAACTACATACAGGGAGCATCAAGCAAAATCTGCTGTTTCCCAGAAATAACTCACAAAACCTACTGTTTTTTTACATGCTTTGACCATGTCGTCTTGTTATCATAAATAAGGATGATCAAATATCTCAAATATTCAGTTTTGCCAATATCCGACGAATAGGTCGCCGCTATGCGAACATTCGATGCGCAATGTAAGTCTATGGGAAGTCCGAATAGTTCCGAATAGTTGTTATTCGGGTTTCCCATAGACTTACATTGTGCATCGAATATTCACGAATAGTCGAATAGCGGCGACCTATTTGGCAAATATTTGCGAAGCCGAATATTTGAGGTATTTGATCATCCTTAATCATAAATTAATTGTTGACAATGTCACTTAGTTCCTTACATTTACCCATTTTTCCTGCCTACATATATCAACATGAATTGATTGTTCCCTTCATTTGAATCTAAATATATTCCACCCCATGATGAGTTACCATTGGATAATCAATGCCACGCACTTTACCTGTAAGTCATTTTAAGAAGTTGCACATTTTTTGCACAAAATATATCTGCACCAAAATGGAATCCTTTCAATTGTGATCATGACAAGGCTGCATTATTATGGTATATACAGTATATGTAAACCAATATTAGAATCTGGTTGTCTAATTTATGTGCATAGTACATGGAGGTAATATTTATGTCATGTCTTCTATATGCTTTATGTAACATCATTAATTGTGTACAGTATTTTCTGCAATTACGGTATGTATGTGTGTTGGCATTACTTGTTTAGACAGTATTTAGTGGTAATATATTATTTTTTTTATCTAATATATAAAGCTGAATATGTGTGTGTGTGTGTGTGTGTGTGTGTGTGTGTGTGTGTGTGTGTGTGTGTGTGTGTGTGTCCAGGATTGGCATTTGCACCGTCGCAGCCACAGCCACAAAATTTTGCACACTCACACATCTGGACCCGGAGAGCGTCATAGGCTATGTTGTGAGGCGAAATTTTAACCCCGCACATTCCAATTTACCAATCAATTTTGCCCCTATCTACATAATGGGGGAAAAAGTGAAACGAAAAGTGTATCCGCACCGTCACATTTACAATCACGACATTTTGCACAGACACCTCATGTGACCCAGGGAACATCGTAGACTATGTTTTGACAGGGAAAAAAAGGAGCCAGCACGATCTGAAATTGGCATGAATCATATAAAAAGTGAAAATTCACAGATTTATTCCAACTGTACTATAATAATAAAAAAAAAAAATTAGATTTTTAGCAAAAAATTGATCAATTTTTTGAGCCACCCCTGCCAACGTCACGGCAAATCTCAATAGGGGGGTCCTACTCTATATTCTGTATTTCATGTGCCATGCGGCCTCCTAGATAAAGTTAAAAGCAGAACCATAATGGAGCACACATACCTGTAACCTGTATATAGCCGCTTCCATGTTGCAAAACAGGCAATTGTGGATAGAGACCAGCCCAGGTCCCAGCATGTGGAGCAAGCTCTACACATACCAGGACTATATCAGAACTGATCCTCCCAGTGCCAGACAGCAACCATTGATAAAGGCGGACCAGATCCAAGAATGGTGCTAAATTAGCATTGCCTGTGGAAAAGGGTGAGGTAACTGAATCTGAACAGCTACCAATAGGAGGAATACATTGCAAACCAAAATCTAGGAGGCCGCATGGCACATGAAATATAGAATATAGAGTAGGACCCCCCTATTGAGATTTGCCGTGACGTTGGCAGGGGTGGCTCAAAGAATTGATCAATTATTTGCTAAAAATCTCATTTATATTACAGTACAGTTGGAATAAATCTGTGAATTTGCACTTTTTATATGATGCATGCCATTTTCAGATCGTGCTGGCTCCCCTCTCTCTCTGTTTGGTTGTAGTTATGCTACAAATGTCTGGTGGCTGGTCACCACCATGCTGTGCACGCCTGATCTTGGTTTGCAATATATTCCTCCTGTTGGTAGCTGTACACATTCAGTTGCCTCACCCTGTCCACAGGCATTGCTAATTAAGCACCATACTTGGATCTGGTCTGCCTTTATCAATGGTTGCTCTCTGGCACTGGGAGGGTCAGTTCTGATATAGTCCTGGTATGTGTAGAGCTTGCTCCACATGCTGGGACCTGGGCTGGCCTCTATCCACAATTGCCTCTTTTGCAACATAGAAGCGGTTATATATATAGGTTACAGGTATGTGTGCTCCATTATGGTTCTGCTTTTAACTTTATCTAGGAGGCCGCATGGCACATGAAATACAGAATATAGAGTAGGACCCCCCTATTGAGATTTGCCGTGACGTTGGCAGGGGTGGCTCAAAGAATTGATCAATTATTTGCTAAAAATCTCATTTATATTACAGTACAGTTGGAATAAATCTGTGAATTTGCACTTTTTATATGATGCATGCCATTTTCAGATCGTGCTGGCTCCCCTCTCTCTATGTTTTGACAGGAAAGTTTAACCCTGTGCTCTACAGTTGCTCTCCAAAAAACATGCCTCCGTTAAAGTAAAATGGAGCCTGGAACTACAGGTTATTAGTAGGAGCTGTGAGTGGTTGCTACAGGAACAAAAGACATTCATAGTATAAGAAGCTTATATGTGAGGTAATAAGATGTCGGCGGGGAGACGGATAAAGAGAGACAGACAGAGAGTCAGACAGAGACAGACAGAGACAGACAGGGAAAGAGACAGAGAGATAGAGACAGACAGAGACAAACGGTGAAAGAGACAGACAGAGACAGAAGGTGAAAGAGACAGACAAAGACAGACGGGGAAAGGGACAGACAAAGACAGATTGGGAAAGGGACAGACAAGGAAAGGGAAAGACGGGGAAAGGGACAGACGGGGAAAGGGACAGACGGGGAAAGGGACAGATGGGGAAAGGGACAGACGGGGCACATTACTTGGCCAATTTAGTTAAATCTGTGTGGAATATCTGTGGTGTTGAAATATATGTTGTGAAATGCTTCTATTAGCTTAGTTTTTGCCTTTTAATAATTACATTTCTATCTATTTGTTTTGTGGTTTTTGTGTGCAGAATAAATTTTTGTTAATATATTCTATTTTGTTAACAACAGTTATTAACCGGGCGAAGCCGGGTAGTACAGCTAGTATTATTATAAGTATCAAATTTGGCAGCATTATTTATACAATATATTATTATTACATACAATAGGTAAAATAAGTATTGAACACGTCACCAATTTTCTAAGCAAATATATTTCCAATGGTACTATTGACATAAATTTCTCACTAGATGTCAGTAATAGCCCATCCAATTCACACAGCTAAAGAAATCAAACCATAGATGTCCATAAATTCAGTAATTTGTAATAATTGAGAAATGACGCAGGGAAGAAGCGTTGTACACAAGAAGAAAGTGAGGTGCAAAAAGCCATGGAAAGTTATGACACCAGCTGAAATCTATTAGTAATTAGAAAGCTATCCTGCCACTTTGTGAGAAATAATATCAGCTGGTTCAACTCATGGCCCATAAGAAACTGTCTCATTACCAAGGTGCCCCACAAGAAACATCTCATGATGGGTAAAACCAGTGAGCTGACTCATGTTTTGCATCCTTTTTGTTGCAAAACATACTAATTTACTTAGATGTGATCAATGCTTTTTTCACCCATATAGTTACACTAATTGAAAATAGACTTTGGTCCATCAATTTCACACTATCTCCACCAGTTGTACATTCTCTATCATTAAATTATTTATAACCCACAATGCCAGTTGCTGTGAGAAAATCTTCCAGCCCTTTTCCAATTCTGTTATAGTATCTGCCCTTACTACCTCTTGCAGTAGGGCATTCCACAGTCTGACTGCTATAGCTGTAAAGATTCTTTTTCAATTTAGCTGCCAAAATTACCGTATCTTTCTACCACCCATAAGACTGCCCCCTGATCCTTTATAAGGTGTTTGTAAAAAATAAGTCATGTGCCAGTCCTTAGTGTGTTGAGCATACATGTATTTATACTGAGGTCTCCTCCGAGACATCTTTTTCTAAGATAAACAGGCCCAACGTTTTCAACCATCATAATAGAGACTTTCCATCTCTTGTAATAATCTAGTTGCCGCCTTTGACCCGACTCTAACTTACAAATATCGTTCAAAAATGTGGGGCCCAAAACTGGACCCCATATTTTAGATGTGGCCTTACAAGTGATCTATAGAGGGGTAACAATACATTGGGATTACAGGATTTAATCCCTCTTTTTATACACCCTAATATCTTGTTTGCTTTAGCAGCTGCTGCCTGACATTGAGTGCTGATGCTCAACTTACTTGTAGCAATCAGAATTCCCAAGTTCTTCTACTGTTCTGTAGTCCCAAGTTTTATTTTACTTAGTGCATAGGCAGTAATAGGATTACTCTGTCCTAGGTGCATTGCTCTACATTTATCAACGTTAAAGCGGGCTTTACAAACAGCGACATCGCTAGCAATGTCGCTGCCAATCGCACCCGCCCCCGTCGGTTATGCGTCATGTGCAAATCGCTGCCCGTGGCGCACAACATCGCTAACACCCGTCACACATACTTACCTGCCTAGCGATGTCGCTCTTGCCGGCGAACCGCCTCCTTTCTAAGGGGGCAGTTCGTGTGGCGTCACAGCGGCGTCACTAAGCGGCCACTTAATAGAAGTGGAGGGGCGGAGATGAGCGGGTGGAACATCCTGCCCACCTGCTTCCTTCCTCATTGCAGGCGGCCGCAGGTACGGTGATGTCCCTCGTTCCTGCGGTGTCACACGTAGCGATGTGTGCTGCTGCATGAACGACGAACAACCTGCGTCCAGCAACAGCAACGATAGTCGTGATTAAAACAACCGGTCAACGTTCAATGATTAGGTGAGTAATTTTGATCGTTAACAGTCGTTCATGCATTTCACACGCAACAACGTCGCTAACGAGGCTGGATGTGCGTCACAAATTCCGTGACCCCATTGACATCTCGTTAGCGTTATTGTTGCATGTAAAGCCAAGTTAAGCCTCATCTGCCCTATGTTTGTCCATTCAAACATCTTATCCAGATCATTCCGTAATATTATAATGTCAGCCTCAGTTTTTAATATCCTACATAGTTTGGTGTCATCAGCTAAGACTGAAACTTTATTTTCAATTGTTAATGACATCATTGTAGTGTACAAAATATGGCTGCAATATTTATCCATACAGCATGGCGACATTATTTATATTTCCTTCTAGGTTATAACTTTATTATTTTTCAAATCTAAATGTATTGGACTACAGTATGTTAAATCCACATGAATAAATTAAATGAGCATATGGATATATTTTCTTTACTGTCTGTTTCCTACAATTGAAAGGATAATGCTTGTAAAGTGGTTTTCTAGCCTTGCAGGACACAAGACTTACATAACATAAGTGGTTTATGCTGTGTTAACATTTAGGTCTACAAGCATTGATCTAGGGGGGCATGCTAAGATAATATAATGTGTAAAGACACGAGGCAAGTTCTGACGGTAGTGGAGCTGTTTGTACAGCGTGGTTGTACCACTCTTGTCGTTGGGCTGTGCCAATATTTACTGGAATTACTATTATCACATACTTATATAGTGCCATTAAAGTCTGCACTGCACAATATATACGATTACGCATCAGCTACAGACAAACAAACCAGTGCTTAACTCGTAAAACCTACTGTTTGGTGACTTACATTACTTAGGTGGGCATCCTGACCTCATACACTTACAATCTACAATCTCTAATGAATAGGATATAGATAGAAGAAGGGAAAAAAGTTGAAAAGTTGATGCGATGGCCTTGTAATATACTAATTGCCAACTTTTAGAATTTTTCCTGCACTAGAATTGCGAGTACTGACTTTGCACCTTTTCCACATTCTGCCCTTGGTCCTTGAATTAAATCTGAATCTGGCGGTTGAATTCAATTATGCTTCATCCCAGTTCCACATGCTTTACAATAATTTACTGCAGCACCTGAGAGATTAGCCAATTTTTCTTAAAGGGGTGGTCCACTATTAGGATAACCCCTTCTGATTCTACGTTTTCCCAATCTATACTCACCTCCACGGCCGGTGTGGTTCCAGTGGTGTCCAGGATCACGACAATCATGACATTGTGCCATCACGTGAGCCTTGCATCCATTCAGTGCCAGTTTCTGTCTCCCCGGTTTTGGACAAATGAGTTAAGGCTGCTTTACACGCAGCGACATCGCTAGCGATGTCGCTCATGAAAGCACCCACCCCCATCGTTTGTGCGTCACGGGAAAATCGCTGCCTGTGGAGCACAATATCCCTAGGACGTGTCACACATACTTACCTTCCTAGCGAGGTCGCTGTGGGCGGCGAACAACCTATTTTTTAAGGGGGCTGTTCATGCGCCGTTACAGCGACGTCAGACAGTGGCCGGCCAATAGAAGCGGAGGGGCGGAGACCAGCCACATTAACAACATGCCCACTTCATTGCCGGCAGGACGCAGGTACGTTGTTATTTGTCATTCCCGGGGTGTCACACGTAGCGATGTGTGCTGTCTCAGGAACAATGAACAACCTGCGTCCAGCACCAGCAACGATATTTGGGAAATGAACAATGTGTCAACGATCAACGATAAAGGCTGCTTTACACCACACAATCTATCGTGCGATAGATCGTCGGGGTCACGTTTTTTGTGACGCACATCCGGCATCGCTGGCGATGCCGGCCTGTGTGACACCTCCTAGCGACGCAGTATCGCTCACAAATCGTGAGTCGGGTACTGCTCGCTAGGTTCCATAATATCGTTTAATTTAGTTGACCATCGTTTCCGTGGTAGCACACGCCGCTCCGTGTGACACCACGGGAACGATGAGCAGCTCACCTGCCTCCCGCGGCCGCCGCCGGCTCTATGTGGAAGGAAGGAGGTGGGCGGGATGTTTACATCCCGCTCATCTCCGCCCTCCGCTTCTATTGGCCGGCGGCCGTGTGACGTCGCTGTGACACCGAACGTCCCTCCCACTCCAGGAAGTGGATGTTCGCCGCCCACAGCGAGGTCGCACGAGAGGTAAGTATGTGTGACGGGGGTTACTGACTTTGTGCGACACGGGCAGCGATTTGCCCGTGACGCAAAAAGGACGGGGGCGGGTACGATCGATTGTGAAATCGCACAATCGGTCGTACCGTGTAAAGCAGGCTTTAGGTGAGTATTTTGATCGTTAGCGGTCGCTCGTAGGTGTCACACGCAACGACGTTGCTAACAAGGCCGGATCTGCGTCACGAATTCCGTGACCCCAACGATATCTCGTTAGCGATGTTGTTGCATGTAATTGGGCCTTTAATCAACAGGAAGTGATCGCTGCGGCTGCCCCTCACTACTTGTTGATTGCTCTTGTGTCAAAGGGCAGTTGAGAGGAAAGCCAGTGCTGATTGAATGCAAGGCTCGCGTGATGTCATAATGTGCCATGAGCCCCAGCACCGTGAGCCTTGACACTGCTGGAGCTCTACCTGCCGTGCAGGTGAGAATAGGCTTTTTATTTTCCCTGGGGGAAACAGCCTTTAGGTTTGGCAATTTAAATCTTTCGAATTAGAATTGAGCAAAACTCTTGAAATTCAATCTTATTTTTGGCAGATGTGCTCAATTCACCAGGGGAACATCAAAGAAAAAACTGGAGAAAACAGGTTTTACGCCGCGCTTGAAGACCACAGACATTGATGTCGGAACAGATGATTCTTTTATTATTTCATTCCTACGCGTTTCGGAGATCCCAACTGTCTCCTTCTTCAGGGAAAGAACTGAATTGAGTTCTTTCCCTGAAGAAGGAGACAGTTGGGATCTGTTCCGACATCAATCTGTTCCGACATCAATGTCTGTGGTCTTCAAGCGCGGCGTAAAACCTGTTTTCTCCAGTTTTTTCTTTGATGTTCCACTTGTGTAGCAGGGCTGCTGCTGGACTGCTTGGGCGCTCATTTTTGCTGTCAATGGTGTTGTGACTGGCACAACCCGATCAGGTGAGTGCATTACTTCTTTATGATTTTGCCCAATATATCGGGTAAGACCCTATTGCGCCTTTTCTCTCCCATATAGTCAATTCACCAGGGGAAATTCGAATAAATTCAATGCAAATTGAATCGGCTGGGAGAGAATTACAAAAATTATCTCAACCATCTCCGCACTTGTCCTATCACCCGTCCTCCATCAACTCTTCCATTGATTATCTGTCTACTGGTTAGATCTTCCAATCAATGAACCCCACATTATCATGTGGCATGCAATGTACATTATTGTGGTACACTGCACTTCATATGTCCTAGTGAATGGAAGGCGATGGCAGGACATGACATAAAAAAGAAAGAAGAGAGAAGATACAGGACAGAAGAGGTAATCTGAGGAATGGCATTGATGACACAGATACGGGAATGGCTAAGGAGTAATGGATAAACAATTTTTTTTACTGTTTCCCAGCCCATTGTAAACCAACAAAATGGTGACCACCCAGAAATGTTAAGATTTTGGTCAATACCAATTTTTTGTTAAATTTGAAATATATTAAATTTACCTTGAATTGCTTCACACATTCCGATTTTAAATGACCAAGTTGTCACAAGACTATCATATTCAATCAGTCTATTGCTCGAATCGGTCAACAATAGACGTACCGTATTATTGTGAAAACTATGACCACATTAAACGTCAGTTATCTCTCATATACAGTGTGTCCACCCATAGCCAGTCCACCGCCATTAACTTGAGAACGGCGGCAGCTATAGGGATAGAAGTGGTGTCTAGGTATAGTAAAATATCCATGCGCTATGCAATGAAACCACCTATAGCGCCACCTGGTGGAAAACAACGGAGTTAGCATTTTTAGCTCTAAAACGAATAAGATAGAGATAAAAAGTGAATTACAAAGTTGTAGGGCATCATCAATTCAATACGAATCGACACCTTGCATACAGAAATGCTATAATATGAAACCCATGACCTTCCAAAACATTGAATGCTGGTCACGCATATGGCGCTCATTTAACTTTGATGCTCAAAGTGTCCCCTGTCAGCTGCAATGCACATCTGGACTCTGGACAGCATACCGTATATTGCTGCACGTTGTGCAATATGGTAGGTGCCGCGTTTGCACAAGCATCTGTGATACGTCGTCGTAGGTCCTGCAATGTTGGTGGAGGGGTCGCATACACCTGCTGTGTGATGTGACCTCACAGAAAGAAGACCAATGGGGTCAGGTCAGGTGAGCGTGGAGGCCACTCCACACAGCCACCATACCCAATGACTTGTAGGAAGCTCTCCATGAGGTATCGCTTCACGTCCGCAGCCTTGTGAGTTTTACACGTTCTAATCATAGCATTTCTGTATGCAAGGTGTCGATTCGTATTGAATTGATGATGCCCTGCAACTTTGTAATTCACTTTTTTTCTCTATCTCGTTCCATGTTCAAGATAAAAATGCTAACTCGTTGTTTTCCACCAGGTGGTGCTATAGGTGGTTTCATTGTGTAGCGCATGGCTATTTTACTATACCTAGACACCACTTCTATGCCTATAGCTGCCGCCGTTCTCAAGTTAATGGCGGTGGACAGGATATGGGTGGACACACTGTATACTGGTCAATAGAAAACATACACCTCAGTATACGGATTAATCCGCAAAAAAACAACATTTTTATTATAAGTTTTATATAAATAGGTTAAAAATTGGTAATTCTACATGTGCAAAGCCCCCACCTTATGCATTATAGACAGATGTCCTTATTCCTAGGCATAGTACTATGCCTATGAATCAGGACCTGTCTGAAACACATAAGGTGGGGACTTTGTACGTGTGAGATACCGTTTTCAATTTATTATGGAACACTTACAATAAAGATTTTGTATTTATACTGTAATTCCCATGTCGACATCATCGCACTGTACTGCTCACCTCCCCCAGTGAGGTCACTAGTTCCCTCACCTGTCCAGGCGTCCTGCAGCAGTAGTCCCGTCCCCATCCCATGCTGCAGCCTCACGGAGCATCTGTTCACCTGACAAGCTCCAGTTCTCGTTCCGTAGGGGATGCCCGCGGCCACGTTCCTTTTCTTAAAGGACCAGCATCCGCCTAACCCGGAAGTACCTCCCAGGTCAGCTGGGAGGCCATAGGTACTTAAGACACCTCTGCCCTATCAGTGGTTTCTGGGCAATAAGTCTAATACGTTGCTAGTTCTCAGGCACCCTAGCACTGTACTGCTGCCGCAGATACATTGTGCTAGTTCTGTTTGCTGATACCTGTGTGCATTACAGACTGCTGTTGCTATATCCCTACCTGCTGCTGCTGAGAGCTGCTAAGCTGGTTGCCTACCATGATACCTGCTGCCACGATGTATCATCCCCTGCAGCCGCAAGTGTCTAGCTAGCCGACTTACATGATACTCATCCTTACAAGTATCTATGCCGGACGCTGCTGCTGTATCCTTCCATCCATCCTGGATGCAGTCTTGCCATCTGCTGCTGCGGAAACCTATTGTCAGAGACTTTCGCCCCCGTACCCATGGAGCCAGCCGATGCAACACCAATCTTCCCGAGTGGCACCCGGACCAATACACACAGCGTAACATCTCCGCCATCAGGGGCTCTGGAGAAGACCAGGCTCAGGTCTGTAGTCAAGCCCAGCGAGCATAACATATACGGTGCTGGATTTTTTTAACCCTCACCTGTTTCTTGCCTTGGATACCAATCCATATGATCCATGCATCGCTCCCAGATTCTCAATGTCATGGATATATATATATATATATATGTATATATATATACTAGATGGTGGCCCGATTCTAGCGCATCGAGTGTTCTAGATATGCAGGGCGGCGTCAGCACCCACCACCGCCCACACGCATTGTGCCATCACGCCGCAATCATTATTTTCCCCTGCATTTGCTTATTTTCCCTTCTCTCCTCCATTTGCTCTCTAGCACAGGCTCTGTGACAGTCTGTGCCACGTTGCTAAGGCAACAGTTGGGTATCTAAGGGGCCTGCCGGCACCACTACCTCAGCAACACCCACATACAATCCGGAGGGAGCTGAGCAGAGAGGGAGGAAATAGGAAGCAGCCGCATCTCCCAGCCTGCAGGGCCAGCGCTGATTGGTCGAGGGCGGATAGCGCGTCCAATCAGCGACGCGGGATTTCCATTACAGACGGACAGAATTAGACAATTTTATATATATATATATATATATATATAGATGGTGATCTGATGTTTTTTTTTTATTCTTCTTATTTAGGTACAGATTAATCCTTTAGTGTTGAGAATAGGCAGACATGATGTATAAATGGAAAGTGAGAGGGTGCTGCGGCTTCTTTCAATCTTTATGACTGAAAAAAATAGTTTGAATAAAGTATTTTCACACTTTTTTTGTATCACACTTTCAAAAACTTAAATAATAGTTGAAAAAAATATTGCAGATGATCTTGGAGACAAATTAGGACAAACCTTCCGTTCCTTCTGTTTGATCGACTTTCCTCACAATGTTGTTCTACTCTGATTTTAGCAATTAAAAATGAATTAAAAACAAAATCATTTCTTTGCCGAGCGCCCAAGTGCATTCATTGTCTGATCCTGCACGGGAAACTTGTCCTCGATCAGAGCTTTTGTTTTACTTTGAGGACGACTTCAATTCTTCACGAATCAAAGTGTCACAATATTAGCTTTTCTGGATTACCCAGCACTGTGCTTAAGCCTTTATAGTTTATTATTGTCTTAGAAACCAGATTAATTTTTAATCAAGTCGGGATTTGCTATGTCTTGTTACACATTGGTTTATTATTAAGGAAAGCTATATGAATTAAACCATTATTGATGACTTACGGTTCCCAAGCGCAGAATTCGTGGAAATCTGTCATGTTCGTTTATTTTCTCTTCATATTGGACATATATTTTATTTTACCTGTGTTCAAAAGAAAAAAAAAAACACTTTATAAGACACATTTCTAAAAAAAAAAAATCTTCAGACCTTGTCGCATCAATTATTTTATTATTGCCATATTGTGTTTTATCTCACGCACGTTTCATATATTTCCTGAAGGCAAAATAAAGTCTCCAATTACTGCCTCAAACTAAATGTTCCCCAGAACAAATCATATTGTCGTGTTCAGAAAAGTTGTGACTTGACGACTCGATTTTTTAGTTTTTTTTAATTTTTAATGAAGTGTTTTCTTAGATGATGCATGGTAGAACCTTCTCAACAAGGGAAGAAATTTGTTGTAGACGAACTCATTGTTACTTTCCCATTAAAACTGTATACACTGAAGATTATAGAGTTAATAATTTTACACATTTCAGATTTGTAATGCTATGGCTATACATTCCTATGCTCTATCATAGTGTAATGCAAGTCGATGGGGTTGCATTACAAGTAGAGGTGAGCGGTTTAGGCAAAATTAGAATTCGGCGTTCACACAGTTTTTCGGAGGAAATTTTATTTGCAGGAACGTTATCTGCAAATTTAGCATTCCCTTTTATGCTCTGGGGTCTCTCCAAATGCCAAAGCATAATCTCACCTCTCTAGCCCATCCACTACTCAATGTCACCAGTCCGGTCCTCACTGCGTCTTCTGGTTTCCTACTGTGACACCTCTGCGGTAACCAGGTGTCACAAAAACAAGGTAACAGCTCGGGTCCTACATGACTGTGCCAGTCATTACACACACACTAGGACACCAGAACATATACACTCACAATCAGGGTGGGAGACCCCCCTTAGAACCAGGTGACAGGGCTGGGCAGTGTGAGCTTACAGGCAGCCAACTGGGAAGGGAGGGACCAGACCTGGGGGGGAGGAGAAAGTGACCTGGGAGGGTGGGTAGACAGCGGGAGGAGTTAGTTATTTAGTTAGTGAGTGAGTCGGAGATAGGAAGTGAAAGAGGAAGGAGTAGAGAGGAGAGGAGTGAGAAGTGTGCAGCAGTAAAAGGAAAAGTGTCAAGACAGACTCTTGAGACACATTGAAAGTAGAAAAGACTCTGCAAAGACCTGAGTAGAAACATCAGCCTCTCAGAGGAGAAAAGTAGCTGGAGAGTGAAAGAGCAAGCTCCAAGGAAGAAGGATCCTGTGGGGTGGACATCCAGGACTCACAGTACTTTGCACACACGTGGTGCAGATCCCAGAACAGACTAGGACTTCAAGCCATCTGTTAATTCTGCCAGGCGGAGGGTTTCCAGGACTCATCTGCCACCTCTAATGTACGAGGCATCAGCAGAAAAGAGGGGACCGGAAGAAATTCCCTTAAATAGTCCAAGCTACCTGCGGGAGGACCCAGACACCAAAAAGACCTCCAAGTGCTCCACGCCAAGGAGGACTGACAAATACACCAGAGTGCAAAGGTGGGAGAGTGGCACCAGTTTGGCTGGCACAGCTATAAAGGACACGGGCGCACCTGGGATCCAGCACGTCCCCAGGGCACAAATCCAGTAAGTAAAAAAAAACAAAAACTGCACTCCCTGTCTGGACTGACTTATTGCTGCGCGCCTTAACGTTAACTCTTCACCTACCCCTGGGCAAAAGCCCTGCTCGTGGAGGGCTCCACCATCCACACTGCCTTCATCCATCATCCCCAGTGGGAACCTGCAGCGGCGGCCCTACCATCCCTGGCCGCAAACCGCGAGTGGCGTAGTCGGACTTTTTATTATTTTATTTTTCTTTTCTTTTCATTTAAAACTGGTTGACAGAGCCCCCGGATCCGGAACACCTCGAGCCACAGACCATCCGGATCCGAGCAGCTCGGCTGCCATATGCACTGGAATTCGCAAAATGGTCTATCACATTCAACTGGGACTTCCAGTTTTTATGTGGCCCAGGAGGGTTGTGCGCAAGCGTATGGAATGTGACCATGTCATTATGTCACAACACGCATCTTCTGGCCGGGTGTGCAGAACTCTCACATTTTTTAACCTATTGATTGCTGAAAGAATTGGTAGCCAGTGATTGACAAGTTGCTAAATTTGTATGGAAGTGAATTATAAAAAAATATGTATGTTATTGAATAAGGATTTTTGTAAAACTCAAGTAGAATTTAATTTAACTGAAATTTATTCTCATCCCTAACTCCAACCCCTAATGTACAGCAGTCCTGACTTTTTGAAACTTGCTGGTCAGTACCCTGGGGGTTGCAGTTAGTAATGGGTGCAGTCAGACTGTAAAAATCCGGATCAGTGCAGGTTCAAAAGTACCCGAGCACTGACCCAAGGCCCGGAGTTCTCCGGGAACCCTGGGTAATGATCTGGGTCTGGAAACTTGGGTAATTAACAGCATGTCTGACTGTAACCAATCAGATGTGCCTTGTGTACATCTCTATTGGTATTAAAATAAATAAAAAAATTGTCATAGGGTCAAAATTGGTTTTGACGCTGTTTCAGTGCGATTTTCAGCAAGGAAGTGCAAACTTGGTGCTGAAATGTCTGCACCAGAATTCAGCACCAAATTTGCACCTCCTGACAAAAAAATCGTTTTTGTGTGTTTTTTGCCGAAAGACACAGATTTATTGCTGAAATTCATTCACCATTTTCCTGTACCAAATCTGGATTTCCTGGCAAAAAAAAAAAATTGCATTTTTTTTTTTTTTTACAGAAGATGCAGCTTAGGTGTAGGAATATGATGTATACATTTCAGCACCAAATCTGCGTATCCTGGCAAAAAAATAATCACAGCTAAGCCACATCGCATTTTGATGTCTTTTTTGCTAGAAGGTGCAAGTTTGCTGGAAGAATATGGTGTTTAAATTTCAACAGTAAATCTGCATCTCCTAGCAAATAAATCACATCAAAGGCACATTGCATTTAGATGCATTTTTTTTTTGCCAGAAGGTACAGATTTGGTGAAAGAATATGGTGTTTAAATTTCAGCACCAAATTTGCATCTTTTTGCAAAAAAACAGTTTTCTCCCCGGAGATGCAGGTCTGTAAATTCAGTGACTCCACCTAAGGTGAGATCACTAAGTTTATTTATGTCACCTGTGGTCAGGTTATTTGCAGTCACAGGGGGAATCCTGGGAACCTCCAGCTGTGACCAAAAGTAAACTGAGTGACGTCACCACTTATCGTTACGACTCAGTCATTCTCTGCCTGAAGCCCACAGTGCGTGGACATGTTCTGTGCCCGCACGCTGTGTCTTCAGTATGTTGGTGGACAAAGGAATGATCCAGCTTCACGTTTCCATTAAAACACAGCTTTAATGAAAATGTTTTTAAAATACAAAGAATCTTTGTCTTATAATAAGGATAAGCCACAAAAGTATACCATCTCTCGTCAGGAAAAATCCAAAGGTTCTTTTCAGACGTGTTTCGAGCACATGGCTTTCAGACCTTGGTCTAAGTCAGGAAACCTTTGGATTTTTCCTGACTCAGAGATGGTATACTTTTGTGGCTTATCCTTATTACAAGAAAAATATTGTTTGTATTTTAAAAACGTTTTTCATTAAAGCTGTTTTTATGGAAACGTGAAGCTGGATCATTCCTTTGCTCACCTGTGCCTCATACGGTGAACAGCAGCAGGATCTCATACTTCAACAACGCCAGGAGTGCGGATGTCTTGGGGTGAGCTGGATATTTATTTCTTTGCACTTCTTTGCATTACTGTCTTCAGTATGTAGTAGAGCTGTAGTCATCGTGTAACCTCATGTGGATTACATCGAAACTTGATGTTTTGGGGGTTAATAAATTGGATAAAGCAGGTGGATTTTTTGTATTTTATTTTGTTTTTTAATGTTTGTGTTTATTTTCACTTACAGATTATTAATGGGGGGGGTCTCATAGACCCTCCCCATTATTAATCTAGAGCTTAGAGGCAGCTGTTAGCTATCATTAACACCTTATTACCCTGATTGCAACCGCACCAGGTCAATCGGGATGAGCCTGGTAAAGTTCCGGGATTGTTTTGTCTAATTGATGAGACAATTCTGAGCAGCTGCAGGCTTCTATTTATAGGCTCGGGGGGGTCAATAACCATGGGCCTCCCAAGCCTGAGAATACCAGCCCTCAGCTGTCGGCTTTATCTTGGCTGGGTATCAAAATTGGGGGGGACCGCAAGCCGAGTTTTTAAATTATTTATTTTAAAAAAAAGCTGCATGGGTTCCTCTTATTTTGATACATAGCCAAGATAAGTGCATGGCTAGGGGCTGCAGCTTGTAGCCGTATGCTCTATTTCTGCTAGATAGCATAATATGGAGGACCATACCCTAATTGTTTTTAAAACGTATGTATTTTTACATCACTGTAAGAACGCACACAGTCCGTGTGATTCAATGCACTCAGAAACACTGTCACACAGGGTGGAGCGTGCGGTCTTACTGCAACGAATTACAAATGCTGGGACTTCCGTTGGGCCATGGAAACTGTGCATATATATGAAGGATGAGGAGCATCCCTGGAAGTAGTATGAGCAGCCCAGGAAGCAGTGTTACCACCGTGCGGGAGACTGCTAAGTATAACGTGCTTGGTTTTCCCTATTTTCTTTCTTTTTACTTTCTTTTTTTTTTTTTTTTTAAATACCCAAGTGTCCGGATCCAGACAGTTACCCAGAGTTCCCTGAGGACTGTGAACAGGTATTTAGGAAAATGCACATAGCTGAACTTTTACAGTCCGGGACCGCCCAACACTATTGGTAATATCTCTTCAAAAGACAGTCGAAGTTAAAAAAAAAAAAAAAAAAAAAAAAAAAATCTGCATTGCTGCCTCTATTACTTTGTGTGTGCAGTTCAACATTAAATATTTGGTTAAAGGTCCTTTTTAAATATATTGAAGAAAAACTAGCGGTGAAACATGTTGTTAAATAGTTGACATTCACTTTACAGAATATAAAATTGTTCTTAGATGCTGGAGTCTTAAGGTGGTTTTACACGGAGTGACATCGCTAGCGATGGGCACCCGCCCCCGTCGTTTGTGCATCACGGGCAAATCACTGCCCATGGTGCACAATCTCGCTTGTCCGTGTCACACGTACAGCCCTCCCTAACGACATCGCTGTGGGCGGTGAATAACCTCCCCTGAAAGGGGAAAGTTCGTTCGGCGTCACAGCGACGTCACAGAGCAGGCCGCCAATAAAAGCGGAGGGGCGGAGAGCAGCCGCATCTCCGTCACTCCCATCTCGGTGCTCGTTGAGGACACAGGTACACTGTAGTTTGTTTCTCACATAGGGATGTGGGCTGTCACGGGAACGACGAACAACTTGCGTCCTCAACAACCAACGATTTTTTGAAAACGTGTTAACGATGGACGATTAAGTGAGTATTTTCCATCGTTAACAGCCGCTCGTTGGTGTCACGACGTCGCTAACGATGCCGGATGTGCGTCACGGAATCCGTGACCCCGGCGATATAACGTTAGATACATTGTTGCATGTAACGGGGCCTTTATTGGCTACTAATATATGTTTGATTATTTTAGATGCAGAAAAACAAATATTTTCTTTTTATCAATATATCCCGAGATGTGTAAAGCAAGATTACTGTCTTTGAAAAAATGTAATTTCTCAATTGTTTGTTTGACTACATAGAATATATAACATATGTTTCTGTTATGTTGTCACCTAGTGCAGGGACATAACATACAAATCATGGGGCCCCATTGCAAGAGTTACCAACTGAATCCCTCTAAAGAAAAAAGGAAATCAGCAGCGTAGGCATGATCATGGCACATAGGCATTTATTCACCGAAGGGCATACCTTCCAACTTTTTAGAAGATGGTGAGGAACATGTACACAGAAGATGTGCCCTTATAGAAGCCCTTATAGAATCTTCACCAATTTTGGTATCACTTTTACAGTCCCCATACAGTATAATACATGACCCATATACACATTGATACTCCACAAAGTGAATTCACTTACACAGTATATCTCCAGAGAACTCCCCACATGCACAGCACATGTGTGGCGCCCCTGACCTGGTCAGGCACCACTGAGTACTGCACCCATGCTGGGGACAGTACAATACAGGTAATCCAGAAGGCTGACCGAGGTGTGACTACACAGGCGCATAGTGATCAGGTCTCACACATGTACCTTTGAGAGGACCCCTGGGGATCCCAGGAGGGGGAAAAGCCTTCACCTCCACTGGAATAGTGGAGGGGGCCAAAAGCCTCCATCTCCAATCAAGGGGTGTGGTAAGAGAGCCTGGTTGCTAGGTGGCGTAGGCAAGAACAGGAGAGGAGGAGCAGTGAGCCGGTTCAGTGCAGAGTCCAGGGAGCTCAGAGAGGAGCAGACCTCGGGGTTGTTGCAGTCTGACAGCGTCCGCGCAGTGGCTACCGACGGGGGAGAACGGTCACCTAGGAGTGCTACCCGAAACCCATCTCCAGCTAGAGAGAGAGCACAGAGTGGGAAGTAAGGAGACTGCTAGGGAGAACCAGGCCCAAACGGGCGGCAGATCCCGGAGCGGGGATAGATCCACCTTTCCCTGCTAAACCTGCCGGTGTGGGGCCCTCAAAGCCCACACCACAACACCTAAAAGCCGCAGCCACGTAGCCACAGTTAGGGCCCATAGTTCACAGGAGGCAAGCAGCTGGAGTGATCTGGCCCAGGCAACAAGCAAACGGCAAACGAAGGGGAGAGAGGCTTCAGCAACTTCCCTGGGTGACCCCCATAGGGACTAAAAGTCGGGGTTACCCCAAACCACCAAGGGCTAAGGAAGGCGAGTTGGTAGTCACCATCAGAAGTCAGCCTGAAGGAATACCTGGTTCCAGACTGTTCCATCCCCGTGGAGTCCCTGAAGGTACTGCACCGACACATACTAGCGGGGCTTCACAACTTCTGGCGTCACGAACAGGATAAGGACTAGACCTGTTCAGACAGGTGACCATGTGCCTGGGCGGTCCGCTTGAAAAATTGGAAGCGCCGCCATATTGCCACCATGAAAAGCGCGCCGAAAAACAACAGCAGCCCGCGCTGGGAGAAGTTACCGCCCACGAAGAGGTGTGGCTACCCAGAGATCCCCTGCAGAGTTCTGACCTCGCTTGTGAAGAGAGCGGAAGCGTCCAGAGACGGCAGAACGGAAAAGAAGCCAGCAGCTTGTTGTTAGAGAAAATGGCGTCTGAATGCAGAGACCCAGAGCCAGGCTCCGCTGCCTGGTGGTGTCGGGAGCTTGCTGAGTTCTGCGATCAACTGGAGGCCAGGGTCGGAAGGCTGATCAGAGAGGGACGGACGGAGTTTCTGTGGATGACCGCGGCGGTTGAGGCCTATGAAGAGAGAGCCGCGCGCCGAGTGCCAGACCGGGCGGTGACGACTCAGACCCCGATGATGCTACCGATGGGTGAGTCCAGTGTTGCCCCTGCCAGCCCGGATGCCCCGACCCCTGCTGCCACGCCCGCGGTCCCTGAAGAGGCGCCCGGCGCGGCGACGCTGAGCCAGGCCGCAGCCACTCCAGGTGCGGCCCGCCAAGCCCAGGCCGCCGCAGCGATGCCCTGCTCGGCCCGTAAAGAACCGGCTGCCACCGCGACCCTCATCCGCGCCGCAGGCGTGACGCTGACCCAGGCCGCCGCCGTGCTAGGCCCGGCCCGCCGAGACCCCACCGCAGCAGCAACGCTCGTCCGCGCCGCAAGTGAGGTGCTGAACCAGGCCGCAGCCACGCCAGGTGCGGCCCGCCAAGCTCCGATCGCTGCAGCGACGCACAGCCCAGCCTGCACCGATCCCATCGCGACAGCGACGCCGATCCAGGCCGCCGCCATGTCGGGCGCGGCCCGCCAAGACCAGGCCGCCGCCATGTCGGGCGCGGCCCGCCAAGACCAGGCCGCCGCCATGTCGGGCGCGGCCCGCCAAGACCAGGCCGCCGCCATACAGGGCGCGGCCCGCCAAGACCAGGCATCCGCCATGCCAGGCGCAGCCCGCCAAGATAAGATTGCATCGCCATTTACCCCGGCCCGCAAGGCCAGAGCAGACACCGCTCCCCAGTCCAAGGAGGTCCCTGCTAGGAAGTCTACGCTGGGGGAGGACCCCGCATACTGGCAGCTGAAGGCTGACCTGGAGGCCAAGTTCCCACAGGAGATGGTGGACCGGTACATGCTCCCTCCGCATACCCCCAAGAGGATTCCGACAACTCCTGCGGCAACCACGCCAAAGAGTCCCCTGCCTGGGCCTGCTGAAGAAAGTCCATCCCCAGCACTGCCACCAAAGGAGTGCTCAGAAGAACTAAGGGGGAGGGGAGGCCAGGAAGCTGAGGAGCTGACTCAGGAGCCACCAGCAGTGGATCCATGCCCAGAGCCAGAGATGTTGCCATACTCCCGCTGGGACGAAGAAGATCTGACACCGTCTGCTGAAGAAGGTTTGCCTAAAAGCCTCACCTGGGAGCTTGTGAGCTGTACCTCGCAGAATCCAGTCCGCAAGACACGGCGCCGTAGCAGAACCCAGTCTTTCCCTGCACCGCCATCCCCAGAGCAGAGAGAAGTCACGGCCAGAGACCTAGAAGAAAAACGGTTCCTGAGAAGAGCCAAAGCACAGGTCAGAGGACCCCTTTGTAGAGGAGTTGTGGAAGACTTTAACTTGAAGAGCGGATATGGCTTTATAGTTGCACCAGGAATGAAAGAGGGCATTTTCGTCAATAGAAGAGACGTCAGAGCTCATTTGCCCAGAGGACATCCTGGAAGAAACCTAAGAATGGGAGACACAGTGCAATTTACAATGCATCAAGGAGAAAGAGGGTGGTATGCGCTCGATGTAGCACAATGTACCAGCAAACCCCACAGCCATCCCATGCTACAAGATAAAGAAACAGACACGGAAGAAGAAAGGAAAGACAGAGATAGAGAAAGAACAGACAAAGAACCTACTGATGAGACCACCACGGATGATGAAAGAGATCGAGAAACCAACAGGTGCCGCAGCCCTACAGGCCCAAGCCCTGGTGAGGAGGAATCTGCATAAAGTAAAGTACACCAAGTTACTGTTTTGACCAGTTTGAAGTTTTGCAACGTTGATGTTTAAGCAATGTGCCCACATAAACTAATGTGAGAAATGAACCTTAAGGCTATGAACTGGCTATAGCCACAAACTCTCGCAGTGTAAATAGTTACACCGGAGGGCACCACCACCACCAGAGTCAGCCTGTTTAGGGGCTTGGCTCGTCTGCAACCAGGGAGCACGTCCGTATATAGGGCCTTGGCTCACCTGCAACCAGAGAGCATGCCTGTTTATGGGGCCTGGCTCTCCACCACAAAGAGGGTACCTGGTCAGCACCAACTGTGGAGGCCGCCTCTACATCCTGCCAGAAGAGGCTGAAGGCGCGGCTCCACCAGGCCAGGTATACCCTGAAACCACCAGCCCATGAAAGCCGCCTCTACATCCTGCCAGAAGTGGCTGAAGGCGCGGCCAACGTGAAAGGGTTTTGGGTGGGTTAACGGACTTGTGGGTGGAGGGTGGTGATGTATGGTACCTGGTGGTTTTAAAAAAGTTTTACCATGTTTTAATGTTTTATGCATTTTAAAATGTTGTCTTGCAGCCCGAGGACGTGCTGGTGATAACTAAGGGGGAATGTGGCGCCCCTGACCTGGTCAGGCACCACTGAGTACTGCACCCATGCTGGGGACAGTACAATACAGGTAATCCAGAAGGCTGACCGAGGTGTGACTACACAGGCGCATAGTGATCAGGTCTCACACATGTACCTTTGAGAGGACCCCTGGGGATCCCAGGAGGGGGAAAAGCCTTCACCTCCACTGGAATAGTGGAGGGGGCCAAAAGCCTCCATCTCCAATCAAGGGGTGTGGTAAGAGAGCCTGGTTGCTAGGTGGCGTAGGCAAGAACAGGAGAGGAGGAGCAGTGAGCCGGTTCAGTGCAGAGTCCAGGGAGCTCAGAGAGGAGCAGACCTCGGGGCTGTTGCAGTCTGACAGCGTCCGCGCAGTGGCTACCGACGGGGGAGAACGGTCACCTAGGAGTGCTACCCGAAACCCATCTCCAGCTAGAGAGAGAGCACAGAGTGGGAAGTAAGGAGACTGCTAGGGAGAACCAGGCCCAAACGGGCGGCAGATCCCGGAGCGGGGATAGATCCACCTTTCCCTGCTAAACCTGCCGGTGTGGGGCCCTCAAAGCCCACACCACAACACCTAAAAGCCGCAGCCACATAGCCACAGTTAGGGCCCATAGTTCACAGGAGGCAAGCAGCTGGAGTGATCTGGCCCAGGCAACAAGCAAACGGCAAACGAAGGGGAGAGAGGCTTCAGCAACTTCCCTGGGTGACCCCCATAGGGACTAAAAGTCGGGGTTACCCCAAACCACCAAGGGCTAAGGAAGGCGAGTTGGTAGTCACCATCAGAAGTCAGCCTGAAGGAATACCTGGTTCCAGCCTGGTTCATCCCAGCTACGCCCGGGTTACTCACCCTGCCATCTGAAGTGAGTAAAACCCCTGAAAGACATTCTGCGTGTGTGGAGTTATTCTGCGCCTTGTGGTTCCACGCACCTACACAGGGTCCTGGGGCTTGCCTCACTCTCAGGAGGCTATTCCAACTAACTGCACTCACCATCAGCCCCAGGCGTCCCTCAACCTGCAGTGGCGGTCCCCACTGACCGCAATACTGAGAGTGGCGTCACGACAAGAAGAAGATCTCCTACCTGTGACCAGATCCAGCTGAGTGGAGTCCCCGAAGGTAATGCACCGACACAGCGTACCCGGGGCCCGACACATGTGATGGCATTCACAATCGTATTACACAGAATCATGTTCTCCAGATAACACCAACATATTGTAATGGTACCACAGTCCTTCCAAATAGTGTAATGGACCCCACAGTCTCCTCACACAGCATGATGGCCATCACAGATCCCAGACAACATGATGGTCACCACAGCCACCACACAGCATCATGGTCTATTACACAGTATTACACAGTATGACATCTACCAGATTCCACCAACATACTATAATGGCCCCATAGTCCTTCCAAACAGTGTAATGGACCCCACAGTCCCCTCACATAGCATGATGGCCATCACAGATCCCAGACAACATGATGGCCACTACAGCCACAATACAGTATGATGGTCTATTACACAGTATGACATCTACCAGATTCCACCCACATACTATAATGGCCCCATAGTCCTTCCAAACAGTGTAATGGACCCCACAGTCCCCTCACATAGCATGATGGCCATCACAGATCCCACAGACCATGATGGCCACTACAGCCACCACAAAGTATGATGGTCTATTACCCAGTATTACACAGTATGACATCTACCAGATTCCACCAACATATTATAATGGCCCCATAGTCCTTCCAAACAGTGTAATGAACCCCACAGTCCCCTCACACAGCATGATGGCCATCACAGATCCCAGACAATATGATGGTCACCACAGCCTCCACACAACATCATGGTCTATTACACAGTATTACACAGTATGACATCTACCAGATTCCACCAACATACTATAATGGCCCCATAGTCCTTCCAAACAGTGTAATGAACCCCACAGTCCCCTCACACAGCATGATGGCCATCACAGATCCCAGACAATATGATGGTCACCACAGCCACCACACAGCATCATGGTCTATTACCCAGTATTACACAGTATGACATCTACCAGATTCCACCAACATATTATATTGGCCCCATAGTTCTTCCAAATAGTGTAATAGACCCCACAGTCCCCTCACATAGCATGATGGCCATCACAGATCCCAGACAACATGATGGCCACTACAGCCACCACGCAGTATGATGATCTGTTACACAGTATTACACCGTATGACATCTACCAGATTGCACCAACATACTATAATGGCCCCACAGTCCTTCCAAACAGTGTAATGGACTCCACAGTCCCCTCACACAGCATGATGGCCATCACAGATCCCATACACAGTGATGGCCATTACAGCCACCACACAGAATGATGGTCACCACAACCCACATACAGCATGATGGCCAATACAGCTCCCCATACAATATTATGTTCCCACATAGTATTCTATAATGTCACCACAGTCCCAACAAATTATGATACCACACAGGCTGGCACTGAGGTCCTGCGCAAGCACACTACAATACTTTGATCTGCCCTGTTCAGGGCAGATCAAAGTGAAACTGCGCAAGACCACAATGCCAGCCTGTGTGCATGATGTAGGACGTGTTATGCACCCAGGCTTCAGAAAAAAGAGGACAAAGATGGCCGAAAGAGGAGGCACTGGTACTGGAGAACGGAGAAATCCATTTGACGAGTCTGCATCGGACCGACCATTTAAGTGAGTATGATAAAATAATTTTTATGTTCTACACCGCGGCCTGGGTTCTTATATACAGCATGTTAGAATGCTGTATATAAGAGCCCACTGGTGGTGACCGCAGCTTATAGGCCCCAAAACTGGTGACAGGTTCCCTTTAAAGTAGATCAACCATACATGGCTGAAATCCTACTTTCAGTGTCTGACACATGCTGCTCATGATTCAAGAAGTTAGGTTTAGAGATGAGCAGACCCATCAAGGTTTGGTTTGGTGGCTTCAGCAAAACTGCAAAATAAGATCATTTAGGATGCAAACTTGACCTGAACCCCAATGGAAGTCAGTAATTGGACAGGTCAGATCTCCGCCCACATGCAGCCATAACCAGATCCCTTTTGGGGGTTGGTAGGCAGAGTTTTTCCATTTTTTGGGGGGGTACACACCAAATCTAAACCTGCTGATATTACCCCCAGTGCAAGACGTTAAAACACTGCAAATGTCTCGCTGTGGGCTGAGAACTGAGTGCACCTGAGTGCAGCGATGCTCGTGTACAAGGTGTTTATACATAAAGCACCCAAACTCCAAATCCGAACTCTGCCTTTTTTGTAATCTCTATGTTTCTTAAGGCTCCTTTACACGTTACAATTTATTGTGCGATCACATTTGCAATTGCACCTGCCCCTATCGTTTGTGCAACTTAGGCAAGTTGTTGCCCGTGTCGCACAATCCTGTAACCCCCCATCACACGTACTTACCTTCCAAATGACCTCACTCTGGGCGGCGAACATCCACTTCCTGAAGGGGGAGGGACGTTTAGCGTCACCGCGATGTCACACAGCAGCCGCCCAATAGAAGCGGAGGGGAGGAGATGAGCGGGGCGTAAACATCCCGCCCACCTCCTTCCTTCAGCATTTCCGGCGGCCGCAGGTAAGCTGTGTTCATGATTCCCGGGGTGTCACACACAGCGATGTGTGCTGCCTTGAGAACATTGAATAACCGGACGTTCGATTTTTAGAAAATGAGCGACGTGTCAGCGATAAACGAGAAGGTGAGTATTTCTGCTCGTTCATAGCTGTTACACGCTACGATATCACCAACGATGCCGGATGTGCGTCACTTACGACGTGACCCTGCCGACATCTCGTTAGATATATCGTAGCGTGTAAAGCCCGCTTTACAAATACTGAATATCGAATCTCGGGTTCGCTCATCAAAAGTTAGGTTCTCTTTAAATTTTGCTAAGAAAATCAGCCAACCCTTTTAGCAAAATGGTGGTCACATTTGTAGTTCAGGAAAATGGGGAGATGGAAAATTCTTAAGTTTTTATAAAATTGCAAACTGAGTACACAGACGCCTCTAAAGATCCATGATCAGTGGTGGCATGACATATCATACAAAGTTTCCTGTTTGATGTAATTTTAATTGGTTAACTTAAAAAATATTTACTTTGTTTTTGACAAATACATCCCTAAGGAAGTCCTGATTGCTATGAATTCCATGCCTGACTTCCTGTGACTGTTTTCTGCAATTATGCTAATTATGTTTACACTTAGGGTTATGTTTAACCCTGGAATAACAGAGGGTCTGGCTGAAGTACAATAATGGAGCCTATGGGTGCAGGAAAAGTCAGCAAAATAACGCCTATGCGCCATGCCCAAAGTTCTTTATTAAAACACTATGAGTGACATTTATTGAAATGAATGGAGTCTGTATTGTATCAGATTAGGCTTAAGCGGGCTTTACACGCTACAACAAATCTAACGATGTGTCGGCGGGGTCATGTCGTAAGTGATGCACATCCAGCATCGTTAGTGTTGTTGTAGCGTGTGACAGCTACGTGCGATTGTGATTGAACGTAAAACCGTTCATCGCATGCACGTCGTTCATTTCCTTAAAATTGCATGTCGGGTTGGTCAATGATCCCGAGGCAGCACACATCGCAGTGTGTGACACCCTGGGAACATTGAACAGATCTTACCTGCGTCCCGCGGCAATGAGGAAGGAAGGAGGTGGGAGGGATGTTTAAGTCCCGCTCATCTCCGCCTCTCCACTTCTATTGGCCGGCTGCCGCGTGACGTCGCTGTGACGCCGAACGTTCCTCCCACTCCAGGAAGTGGATGTTCTCCGCCCACATCGAGGTCGTATGGAAAGGTAAGTACGTGTGACGGCAAATAATCGTTTGTGCGACATGGTCAACAAATTGAAAGTGCCGCACATACAACGGGGGCGGGTACGATCACATATGATATCGTATGTGATATCGTAAGGTGTAAAGCAGGCTTTAGGTGTGTGATTATGGTAATAACATACTTCACCAGATCCAAAGAACATTAAAGTGTTTGTCTATAACTTTATATATTTGGGTGACTGAGTGCAATAAAACAGTTCTCTTTGGACCCCAAAATTACTGACCAGGACTGTAACATCCAACAGAGCAAAAAGATTCATAAAAAATATAGGCTGAGAAGCCATTAAAGTTTAAGTGGTTTTACTAAATTTTGACATTCCTTATTCTTTGGTAAGACGATGACGAACACAAGCCACCTTAGTGAAAATGTACTGTAACATGCAGTCCATTTAAATAAATGACTGACCATAAAATATTTTATTAGTCTCACCCAAACAATAGAGGCCCAAGTACAGGTCTCACATGTGTGTCACATCTGACTAAAGCTGGGTTTACACACTGCAACATCTCAAACGACATCGCTGTAACGTCACCGGTTTTGTGACGCAATAGCGATGTTGTTTGCGATGTTGCAGTGTGTGAAACCTATCAGCGACCCGGCCCCTGCTGTGAACTTGCTGATCGCTACAAGTCGTTCAGGACCATTCCTAGGTCCTTTGTTTCCCGCTGTGCAGCATGCATCGCTGGAAAGTTTCAGTGTGTGAAGACTTTGCAGCGACTTTGTTAGCAACTTCCCTTTCAAAAAGCTGCTTATCAACGTCCCCAACAACCAGCTAGGTCGCTCTGCAGGTCCGGATCGCTGTTGCGTTGTTGGCCAGGTTTGCCTGTTTGACAGCTGACCAGCGACTTAACAGAGACTTAGGGAGGTCGCTATTGCGTCACAAAACCGGTGACGTTACAGTGATGTCCTTTGCGATGTTGCAGCGTGTAAACCCAGCTTAAGACTTTTTTAGTATCTGGGATCAGAAGGTCACAGCAATTAGCTAATCACATGGCCTTGTTGGAGTACATTCAGCAATGAACATGAATGGAGTAAATTTAATTTATTTTGGTGCTGTAGAGATTAAGTATTCCTATTTGACCCTGCTGAGATTCTGTTTGCTCTAATCTCCGCTGCTGCTCCTTTCTATTATTTAAACTCACTCCTGGATCTCTCATGTGCTAGTTATAGTTTTTCAATGCTGACCTCCTTGGAGAAGTTGCTTCTGTTCCAGCCGTAGAATTTCTACTGTTGTTTTAAATCCCCTTGTTTGTCTATTTCCCTGTGTTTCTTTATTGTAGCAGTATGACTAGTGTCTTACAGCCCAACTCACTAGCCAGGGCAAGCTCAGGAACAGCTAGGGCTTAGCTATGTGATTGTGCATGGAGGAAGGACCCATATAGGGACATTAGGGAGTGCAGAGTGAGTGTCATCGAGTCCCTCCTTCCCCATCTCACTATACCTAGGACCTCTCCTTTCCTTGTCACTGGTCTTCCTCCTTTTCTTTGGCACTGTATGTGTGGCACCCCTGACCCGGTCAGGCGTCACTGAGTACTGCACCCATGCTGGGACAGTACTTCCAGGAAATTCTAAGGGCCAGAATGAGGTGTGTACACACAGACACATAGCAACCAGTTCTCCCACACCAGTAGATGGGACCCTTGGGCAGTCTCCGGAGGGGGCTAGCTTTCAAATCTTATCAAGGGGTGTAGCGGAGGAGCTGGGGGCTAGAGTGCAGAGGTTGTCAGGAGGAGAGGAGAGTAGAGTTCTGAGGAGAAGAGAACCAGTCTGGTAGTGGTGAGCGGCAGTTGTGAGGGAGAGTGGCGCGCGGCCACTAGTCAGACCCTTCACGAGGTAGTAGCCATTGGCGGGGGAGAACGGTCATCTGGTCAGTCAGTCAGAGAATACGGAATTGCCGGTGACTAGGCATATACAGAGTACAGATCCCTAGAGCAGACTCCAGTTTAATGACCTGCTAAACCTGCCGGTGAGGGGAACTACAGGTACCTCACCAACCACACAGAGTCAGAGCCTCAGCAGCAACGCAGGAACCCATAAGGTGGACCGAGCCAGGAGCCATCTCACTTGCTCGACGCTGCCGGCAAACGGGCCAAACACAGGGGAGAAAAGGCAGTAGTGACTCCCTGAATAGACCCCCATTGTACTTTACGTCAGGGGATTATCTGAAAACAGAGTGCTAGGAAGGCGAGCTAACAGGTTACCCTCAAACTGTCCCAAAGGAGACCTAGTCCTACCTGGTTCATCACAACAACGCCCTGGTCAGCTCACAATACCATCTGAAGTGACCATCTGAAGTGAGTAAAACCTGGTAAAAAGACTTTTGGACTCAGCCTGTGTTATTCCGAGACTCGTCATCCTTCTCACCCGAGCCCCTGGGGCCTGCCTCACTCACGGGAGGCTACATCATCTGGCCGCAGACCCCCTCAGATCCAGATGATCGTTAAACCTGCAGCGGCGGTCATCCACATCCCTGACCGCAAGCCGTGAATGGCATCATGACCTATAAAAACTGACTTTACCTGTTTGCCATACTGTACAAGTCCTGTGGCATCCCTGAACAGGATCAGCACCACTGAGGTGACACATATGCTGAGCTTCTCATCGCTGTGCCATAACAAGAGTGCATGGGGGAAGGACCCATATAGGGACGTTAGGGAGTGCAGGGTGCATAAGTGAGTGTCACGGAGTCTTCCCATTCCCCGTCTCACTATCCCCAGGACCTCTCCTTTCCTTGTCAATGGTCTTCCCCCTTTTTTTTTGGCACTGCTGCTGAGTGTCTCATCGCTGTGCCATGACAGGAGAGTGGCTCATTTGCCAATTTGTTTTCTTAATGTGGTTGTCCAAAATTATGTTCTGTTGTGCATCTGCTATAAATACATAAAAATTAGGCATTTACTGTACCTTCTATATGTCCACCATTCTCCAATTAAACTCAGTCATTGGTCCTGGAAAATGGTCCTGGACCTATGCTCAACACAAGAGAGTTTCTTGTTTTTTACACATAACCAGTGCTTTGTGTGAATTGGTCTTGCTGACCCTTTTAATAGCTAAAGCAACCACATTTTCTGCCTGTATATTCTCAATTACAGAGAGGAGTTGACAAGTTGGAAGGCATGTCCTTCTGTGGCTGTGCTTATTTGCATTCACCCTGCCTACGCAACCAAATTTAGTACAAGAGTTCGAACAATTTCTGGTTCAAATCACCAATAAAGTCTACAGTTTACAGTAAAAACTTAAAAATGTTTATTAAAAATATAAAACTTCATTCTTTTTCACATTAAAAACTAAAGAAATAAAAATACAACCAAAGAAAAACGTATTTACTAATGTCTAAGCCAGAAAAGTTTGATCTAGCAAACTATAAAAAAGATTTAACACTTTAACATTTAAATTAATGCCTTAAAATAATCCAAAATTGGAATTTTTAGTCCATTGCTTCTCCCCAAAAAAATTCAGTAGAAAGCAATCGAAATGTACAGTGTGTCCACCTATATCCTGTCCACTGCCATTAACTTGAAAACGGTGTCAGCTATAGGCATAGAAGTGGTGTCTAGGTATAGTAAAGTATCCATGCGCTACGCAATGAAACCACCTATAGCGCCACCTGGTGGAAAACAACGGAGTTAGCATTTTTATCTCGAATGAATGAGGTAGAGAAAAACATGAATTACAAAGTTGTAGGGCATCATCATTTCAATAAGAATCTACACCTTGCATACAGAAATGCTATGATATGAAACCCATGACCCTCCCAAAACATTGAATGCTGGTCACGCATATGGCGCTCATTTAACTTTGATGCTCAAAGTGGCCCCTGTCAGCTGCAATGTACATCTGGACTCTGGACAGCATACTGTATCTTGCTGCACATTGTGCAATATGGTAGGTGACACGTTTGCACAAGCATCTGTGATACGTCGTCGTAGGTCCTGAAATGTTGGTGAAGGGGTTGCATACACCTGCTGTTTAATGTGACCTCACAGAAAGAAGTCCAATGGGGTCAGGTCAGGTGAGCGTGGAGGCCACTGCACACAGCCCCCATACCCAATGACTTGTACGAAGGTCTCCATGAGGTATCGCTTCACGTCCGCAGCCTTGTGAGTTTTACACGTTCTAATCATAGCATTTCTGTATGCAAGGTGTCGATTCGTATTGAATTGATGAAGCCCTACAACTTTGTAATTCACTTTTTTTCTCTATCTTGCTCGTTTTCGAAATAAAAATGCTAACTCCGTTGTTTTCCACCAGGTGGCGCTATAGGTGGATTCATTGCATAGCACATGGCTGCGTTACTATACCTAGACACCACTTTTATGCCTATAGCTGCCGCCGTTCTCAAGTTAATGGCCGTGGACAGGATATGGGTGGACACACTGTATGTCAGCTGGCCACTCAAAACACAAGCCTTTCAAAAATAAAAAAAAATATTATGGATCTCATAAAATGGAGATACAGACTAAAGTTATTGTTTTTTGCAGAGTTTAGAATGATATTAAGGTACTAAAATAATAAAGAACTGGAATTTTGGTATTGCCGTAATCTTAGTGGCTTTTTGATAGTTTTGATTTTCTTTACTAGGACATTTCTTCTGCACAATGAACGCCATAAAAATTAACCTTCACAAGAAAATAAATAAATTTAAAGGAGGTACCATATATTTGGTTTATAAGATGCCCCGGATTATAAGACATACCCAAAATTTAGAGGCGGAAAATAGGAAAAAATAATTTTTAATAATAAAATCAGAGTCTGTTTTATAATCCTAGTGTGTTTTAATCCTAATGCTTACCAGGGGGGAGCAGCGGTGGTGTAGCGGATCAGGAAGGTCACAGGAGTCAGGGTCAGAGATGCAGGCTCAGAGGAGAAGGTGTTGCGTCCCAGAAGGGTCAGTAGACAGAGGTTTGGCGATACTTCAGCCTCAAGTGTGTCAAGACGGTGGGCACAATTGATCTGCCGACGTACTGCGGGGGTGTCACTGGAGTGGAGCAACTCAGCAGGGTAACAGGACAGGGTGTTGCTGCGGCAGTGGGTGCCTGATCTGACTTTGGGCTCCAATAAATTGCTCGTGGTTGACGTGATAGACTTCAAGAAAATTGCTGCAGAGGTGGCAATTACGCAGAAATGCCTCCGCAGCTGTTTTCTTGAACTTCATTGCGTGATTAAATTGAGCTCGTAGTCATATCAGGCACCCTCTTCCACCACAACACTTCAGTGAGACCTTCAGTATCATCTTCCCTACCTCCTTTGACCTTGCTCAACCACTGCCTCCCCGGTAAGCCATATTCACATTGTAAGATGCACCTCCATTTTTTACCCATTTTTTAATACATTATATGGAATGGTATCCTTCAAAATTCAATCTCATCCTGCAAAAATCAAGCCCCAAGAGAGATGTTGATAGAAAAGTTAAAAATAAAAAGTTGGAAGAAGGGAAGACAAAAATGCAAAATCTCAAAAACAAATATATGATCTGTGTTCTTAATGTCGTATATTTTAAATCAAAGCAACTTTTTGAATTTCAGTATCCCATTTGTACAATATTTTCTATATTTTTAAATAGCTTATTATTAACTTTATTTAGTAATCCCAATTAT
Organism: Anomaloglossus baeobatrachus; assembly: GCF_048569485.1. NCBI lineage: Eukaryota > Metazoa > Chordata > Amphibia > Anura > Aromobatidae > Anomaloglossus > Anomaloglossus baeobatrachus. The sequence continues at coordinate 46,821,605 of NC_134353.1, read as the reverse complement.
TTTCTGTAGGTCAGAAAAAACATTCTAAAGTCCTAAGTGAGAAGTTGTTTTTTTTTACAAATTATTCTCGTCAAATATTAAGATGGTATCTAATACAAGATAGGTCAGAAAAAGATTTGCAATGTAAACATCAAATTAGCAGAAATTCTGTGTTATTGTCAGAATCGTTAAAATATACAATTAGAAGGTCAAACGTCCCTGACAGTTTACCAACCATTAATCGCTAATGTTGGATATTTTCAGGTCGGAATAGCGAAAATTACTGTAATAGGGTGAAGACCTAGATTTCTGAATATTAGAAGTACGGTAACATGGGAAGATTTCCCATCACTGCCTGTAATGTAATAGATAATTATGTAAGACATTTATGTTCATGTAGGTTAAACTGCAAAACCAATTAGTTATACCGATTGATGCAAATATTCATTCCCAGTCGCTATTTTCTTTAATATCATTTCAAGACCTTTTAAAAAAAATCACGTAAGGAAAAAAAGATCTTAGATTGGTCTTTGACACATTGGCCTTTCTTTATAGAGCTAATTAATCAGTCAATTTTATCTGTTTAAGCAATCTTTGCAAATCACAGAGTATTGTGTATCTATCAGGAGATTCTGTTGGGAAAATGTATTGGAGCATATTCACGTGAACAGGGCTTCAATATATTATATTTAAATAAAATAAAAAAAAGAATTGGAAAAAAAAGAAAAAGAAAATTAGGTGTGATGGTCTGGGATGTCGCGGTGACCTGCCCGGCTTCGGGCCCCGAGGTGTACACCAATAAAGAAGGATGATGATGGGGATTGTACTAGGATGATTGTCGTGACGCCACCTGTGGTACACAGCCAGATATTATCCGCCGTTGTTGTCGCTGTCCTCCGGGGCAGATGATAGTAGCAGCCAGAGATGTTTTCGCTCCCCACAGGTGGAGCGGGCCCCGGGGTATATGATGAGGGTAGTAGTGATGGTGAGAGCCTTTGGTGCTGAGGCGTGGGTAATAAGAGTCCGAGTCGGTCACTGCGGTTCCAAGTGTCTTTACTCACCCGTTGTGTCGCTCGCCCAGGTAGTGCCGGTCACCCACTGTGATGTGCCCCGTCGATCTCCTATAAGTTGGAATAAGTCACCGGTGTTTGAAAGATGAAAGTCCTTTTTCAGAGTTGCCATTTCAGCCGAGAGGAACCTGGGATGAGAGCTCCGCTCCAAGCCGCAGGCCCCTTGAAGAAAAGAAAGTGATGCTGGTGTCATGTCCCAGCATTGATGTCCCGGGTAGACTGACTAGTGATTGAGTGTGTTTGCTCCTATTTCAACCCCAAGTGGAACTCGACCCACAGGTGGTTGTCCTAGTTACCAGGACAGTACCATGCTTCATGATGGCAAACCCCCTGCCTACCCAAGTCCAGCTCCCCAGAGAGAAGGCTCTTGAGCTGTATGGAAAGTGTGAATGTGGAACACCGGTGATTAACCCCCTACTTACCCAAGGCGAATATCGCACCTTAAATAAGGTGCAATATTCTGTGGCGACTGGAGCCTCAGGGGTGCCATACATACATGTGGTCACTTCCCAACTAAATGTTCTTGGCCTTGTTCAATACAAGTGATTGGAGTGAGGCCAAGAACATCTAGTTTGAATGTGGCCGATAGTATAGAAATCACATACTAGTATTGATATCACCACTTGCTCTTACCAGGAACATCAGAGAATCCGGACATCATGCTATGTGTGCACTGTAAGGATTTAGAAAGTTCCAGTTACATAGAATTACTCCAGACTTTTCTGAGATCCCCAGAAAATTGTTTCCAGGGTTATTTCATTCCTATCAGCTATTATTATCTATCTACAGCAGTGATCCTCAACCATTCTCAACTTAAAATACACAATAAGGATTAAAAAAGCATCACAAGCCACATCCAGAGCCCCTAGTAGTGACACCCAGAGTTCCCATTACTGGTAATGAATGCCATAAATGTCACACCAGGCAGTATATTTATAGCCATCTTACCTTCATGCAATATTTTCTTATAAAGCACTCCCACCACATTATTACATCTGGTTTTAGGCACTTCTCAAGCTGGATATTGAGGAGTGCCTAAAGCTTGAGGTAAGACACATCCCATTACTAATATAGGGCTTAGTGGAAGCTGGGCACTATTAACCTCTTATTACCCCGATTGCCACCGCACCAGGTAAATCGGTAAGAGCCGGGTAAAGCGCCAGGACTGTAATATCTATTGGATGTGGCAATTCCGGGCAGCAACAGGCTGATATTTTTAGGTTAGGGGCTCCCAATAAGCATGAGTTTCCCCAGTCTCAGAATACCAGCCCACAGCTGTCGGGATTTATCATAGCTGTCCATCAAAATTGGGGGGAACCACTCATCGTTTTTTTAATCATTTATTTATTTATTTAATTAATTAAAAAAATTCACATGTGGGTCCTCTTGTTTTGCTACACAGCCACAATAAGCACACGGTTGTGGGCTGCAGTATATAGCTGTGGCTTTATCTGTGCTGGTATCAATAAAGGGGAGACCCTATGCCATTGTTTATTTATTTATTTATTTATCAACAGTATAAAGACAAAGACAGCGTGTGTGATTCCAACCAATCACAGGTTATGTCTCAGAGGGTGGGGATGTAGTCACCGGCAGCCAATCAGAAACATTGGTGGAAGGGCAAAGCAGTAAATATGCCTTAGTGATGACTGGCAGGTCCAGAAGTAGCGCTGCAGCCATGGGGACGTGGTAAGTATGTACTGCTTTAACCCTTTTTCATTATCTTTCATTTACAGCGCACTACACCATTTTCAAGACATCACTTTACTTCTCATTGAATTTAATGGGTTCGGCTAGGATCGTCTATCCAATCGGAGGGATCACAGATCCTTAGCCCATTTGATCCTTTGCAGGATCGCTTATCTCTAGTCAGAAATGCTTCTTTAGAATGCAGCAATGCCTGTAAACATAATTAGCTGTCTCTGGCAGTCCTTAGACAATAAGGACTACACAATAAATGGAGCACTTGTCCAGTCAATTGCTTTTAGACCCACATTCTTGGGAATGGGGGAGATCTCATCAATTAGACCCCCAGTGATTAGCCATTTATCAATCAAGTGCATAGGTGGTAACTTAATTAGAAGAGAAAAACCATATAATGCATGAAGACAACTTATTTTCTAAAGGTACCGTCACACTAAGCGATGCTCCAGCGATCCCACCAGCAACCTGACCTGGCAGGGATCGCTGAAGCGTCGCTACACGGGTTGCTGGTGAGCTGTCACACAGGCAGATCTCACCAGCAACCAGTGACCAGCCCCCAGCCAGCAGCGACGCGTGGAAGCAATGCTGCGCTTGGTAACTAAGGTAAATATCGGGTAACCAACCCGATATTTACCTTGGTTACCAGCGCACACCGCTTAGCGCTGGCTCCCTGCACACCTAGCCACAGTACACATCGGGTTAATTACCCGATGTGTACTCTGCTACGTGTGCAGGCAGCAGGGAGCTGGCTTCTGCGGACACTGGTAACCACGGTAAACATCGGGTAACCAAGAAGCCCTTACCTTGGTTACCCGATATTTACCTTCGTTACCAGCGTCCGCCGCTCTCACGTGGCCAGTGCCGGCTCCCTGTTCCCTGCACTCCTAGCCACAGTACACATCGGGTTAATTACTTATAGTCTGGCTATGTGTGCAGGGAGCAGGGAGCCGGCACTGACAGCGTGAGAGCGGTGGACGCTGGTAACGAAGGTAAATATCGGGTAACCAAGGAAAGGGCTTCTTGGTTACCTGATATTTACATTGGTTACCAGCGTCCGCAGAAGCTGGCTCCCTGCTCACTACACATTCAGTTGTTGCTATCTCGCTGTCACACACAGTGATGTGTGCTTCACAGCGGGAGAGCAACAACTACAAAATGGTCCAGGACATTCAGCAACAACCAACGACCTCACAGCAGGGGCCAGGTTGTTGCTGGATGTCACACACAGCGACATCACTAGCAACATCGCTGCTGCGTCACAAAAGTCGTGCCTCAGCAGCGATGTTGCTAGCAATGTTGCTTAGTGTGACGTGGCCTTAAGAGCTTGGTGACATCACAGCAACATCCTAGTATCTGAAGAGAACTTTTCGGTTAAGAGATATGTGGCGCCCTGGACTAGCCAGGTCGTCACAGGTAACATACATACACCCCCACCCCCATTAGACAATAACATTAGCCAAACACAAAACCCTTGTTGCTTCCATCCAGGGTCTGATGTCCACATCAGGTGGGACGGAGCCAAGCGGTTGGCACCGCCTACCGAGGAGTTCACTGGCCTGGAGGCGGGAAAAGTCACGAGTTTCGTTGAGGAGGTTGAAGTGAGATGAGTGAAGTGGAGAGTGTCTGGGTTTGTGGCCCAGGCACTGACAACAAGGTTGGCAAACGGTGGTGGCCGTCTGCAGGAGTGGTGAATCAACGTGGAACCGTAGGACCGGGGATGGGCGGTGGCCCGCCGGTACCGACCGGGGAGCGAAGTGAAGCCAGCACACACAGGCAGGGCCATCGGACCCCGACTAGGCTTGGAGTTGCCGTCAACAGTCAAATCCGAGTCACGGACTAAATCCCCAAACAAACCAACCACCCTTTTCACTCACGGGTGAGGAGCGCCGCTCGAGTCCCCGGATCCGGCCCACTGCTCGAGCCACCGAGCAGCAGCCACAGCAGCGTCGGACGCGAGCGTTAGCGAGCGCAGAGGCGGCGTCCTCCCCGCCCGCGACAGATACATATTTGTATTGTAACAAGAACTGGAAACTAGCATAGATTGGTAAATAGTGGAGGCATCAGTGAAGCTGAAGTGGAGACACATGAGCCTTACTGCTGCATTTGGGATAGTTTGGAAAAGTTTGGAGATGGGAATATTAGTAGGATTGGAGCAATTCGTAATGATTAGACATGAGAGGACCCGAATTTTAAAGTTTGGTGTTCGTACTGATTCAGTACTACTGAACAAAGACTTTACAAAAAAAATAAGTATTCGAGTTTGGATCTGGATATTTTACGTATGCAAACCACTCGAGTGAACATCGCTGTGTTCGGGTACACTTAGTACTCCTCGGCCCAATGTGAGCCACTTGCACTATTTCAATGGCTCACACTGAAGGTAAAATCAGCTTTATCGGATGTAGAGTGAACAAAAAAAGTCAACCCTCCCCCGGAAGTGTTCTGTTTTTGGCTGGCTGTATGTGGGCGGAGAGCTGGACTACCTAATCATTGACTTCCAGTGAGGTTCACTTCAAGTTTGGGTCCAGTCCAATACTTTATCTAAAGTCCAGCTGAACCCACCGAACTGAACTTCCACCGATTTACTCATCTATATAAATTATATTGACTTATAATAATGACGGCAAAAGTGAACATGAGCAACAGAAAAAGGTTTCTCCATTTCCACCGTAACTAGACATGACCTAAATAAGAAGCCCATGAGAATCCATGAACAAATCAGATTACCTTAATTAAAATGACTTCTTCCCAACTACCGGTACCTCCAGCACAGTGTCCACTTTAGAGCATTAGACTTTATCAGCTCATCTTTATGACGAGGGGGCCCTTGTGTTGCAGTGTACTCTACACACGTCAGCACTAATCTCATCTTTAACAGTCTCCTCTTCATTTATTAATAATCTTTAATGGGATTTTGGATGTTGACATTAATTACCAGTGCAACATTATGATTCTTTTTTCCTATGAAGAGACCTAAGAGTGGTTTCCTTGTATCGATGTAGTATACTTCTGTGCACCTTCTATCATTATCATATATAAAAATGTCCTGCAGATGGAACAGCTCATGCAAAATGGTTGCACTCCTGAGATCTTGACAATACTACCTAGAGGGGTTGTCCATACATAGGTTTTAACTACCTTGAATGCAAAACCATAATGAAAAACTTAAAGGGCAAATGTCACGGTCGTCTCTAGTTCAGTTTTTGTGACAGGCTTAGGTGTTACGGTTGCTGTGGCTCTGGAGACTATGTCCGGATTTCTTGCCACTGCACATGTGCAAGCGCTGGAGACTAAGTCCTATCTTGGAGCCATTGCACATGTGCGGGTGACATCATCGCTGACACGAGGTCACATGTCTCTGACACCTTCTAAGCTGATTGGCCACTGGTCATGTGCTTGTAACACGTGGTCACATGTCTCTGACACCTTCTATGCCGATTGGTCTCTGGTCATGTGCTTGTGACACTTTGGTCGGTGATAGGCCAGCGTGACGTCATTGCTGTCATTCTGGCAGCGGATTGGCTCTGGTGTCCTCCATCTTGGATGAGGCACAGAGTCTATATAAGACCCTGACGCACGCCGCCCGGCGCTCAGTCCTCTTGGTTCATGCATGAGGGTAGACGCCCTGTGCACGTCCCTCTAGGCATCTCTCTGTCTATGTTAGGTGAGCGCTACCGGCAGGGTAGCGTTCTTATACCTTACAGCTTCGGCTGCAGTCCGTATCCTTACCTCTTAGTGGAGCGGACATAGGCAGGTGCCTGAGGCACATGGTCCGGCTGGGCCTTGTGATTCTACTTGTAGGTGGACGTTGCCGCTAGGGTAACGTTCCTTATACTGCATCTGGCAGTTGTTCGTATCCTCGCACACTAGGGGAGCGAACAGAGGTAGGAGCTTTGTGCAGCCTATGCTGCTGTTCGTCTCTTTTGCACCACTAGAGGAACGGACCTAGGCAGGTGCCATATCTAGTGGTTCGTGTCCTCGCACACTAGTGGAGCGAACGCAGGTAGGAGCTTTGTGCGGCTTACGCTGCTGTCCGTCTCCTGGCACCACTAGAGGAATGGACCTAGGTAGGTGCCATTTCCCGCTCACTGCTTTTGTCTCTGTGATCTTTAGCAGAGACCATTCCACACACCCTCCAAGTAAGGGAGGAATTGCTTTATTTTCTAATTATATTCCTCTGTGAGTTTAACAGAGGCATTGCACTCTGCACTTGTGCTATTTTTTTTTACAGTGGCACACTTATATACCCCTTATCCTCTGCCATAGTCTGCAGCAGAGTCTTTGCATGGTGGACCCTGACTGTCTGACATTCCTTTAGGTTTTATTATCAGACAGCCCCCCGTAACATTAGGACTGAGCCAAGGGTCTGGCAGTTATGGCAGAATATCAGCAGTTACACCGTTACATACAAGTACTTGAGTCGCGGCTCAAGAGTATAGAGGATAAACCTCAGACCATGGTGACATCTGCACATGATCCTCGACTTGCTCTGCCAAACAGATATTCTGGCGATGCCAGATCATGTCGTGGTTTCATTAGTCAGTGTCAGATACACCTAGAGGTCAACTCTTCTCGCTTCTCTACGGAGAGGTCCAGAGTAGGCTTTATCATCTCCTTACTTCAGGACAAAGCCTTAGAATGGGTGACTCCCTTATGGGAGCGCTCTGATGTGGTTACTCTGAGACATCAAGACTTTCTTGATGCTCTTAAAGCGGTATTCATGGGTCCGCAGGTTACCCATGATATGGCCCTGAGACTCTTAGATCTATCTCAGGGTTCTTTATCCACTAGTTATTATGCCATTGCTTTTAGAACTCTGGTGGCAGAACTAGATTGGCCAGAGAAGGTGTTGATTCCTATCTTCTGGAGAGGGTTGGCAGGCTATGTCAAGGATGCCCTTGCTACTCGTGAGGTCCCTGCTTGTCTGGAGGACTTGATCACAGTAGCAACGAGCATAGACGTACGCCATAGGGAACGTAGACTTGAGGTCTGTTCCTCACGCCCTAAGCATCGGGCTATTCCAGTTGTTGAGGGTCCACTACCATCTTCCTCAGCATCTGAAACATCTCCCACTCCTATGGAGTTAGGTCATACGTCCTCCAGACTACGCAAGTCTGGTCCTCCTATATGTTACGTATGTCGTCAGGCTGGGCACTATGCCAACAAGTGTTCTAGTTGTCAGGGAAACTCCCAGGCCTAGTAACCATTAGAGGGGGGTTACTAGAGATGTCTTCTGCACCCTCTAAGTGTAGTATCCCAGGTCAGCTCTCATTCTCTGAGAATACATGGCCTATTATGGCTTTTGTGGATTCCGGAGCTGACGGGACTTTTGTGTCCTCAGGATTTGTAAAGGGACACAATATTCCCTCTATCATGTTAGAGGCACCTATTCCTCTCCGTGTTGTTAATGGGACTATGTTGTCTGACTCCATTACATTGAGGACAGTTCCCTTGCGCCTTTCCCTGCCTCAGGGTCACATAGAGGAGATTTCTTTTCTTGTTTTGCCTGAGGGTATAGACGACGTCCTTCTGGGTCTCCCATGGCTTCGGACTCATGCGCCTCACATTGACTGGGAGTCCGACAGCATTATTAGTTGCGGTTCGAAATGTCAGTCCCGATGTCTTCCCTTACCACCTAAGGTCGTTGCGGTTGCATCAACTGATCTCTCTCCCATACCTACACCCTATTTGGATTTCGCTGACGTGTTCTCCAAACAGGGTGCTGAGGTTCTTCCACCCCATAGGCCGTATGACTGTGCCATAGACCTTATCCCAGGTTCGGTTCCACCTAAGGGCAGGGTTTACCCCCTGTCGATACCTGAGTCGGAGGCCATGTCGACCTATATAAGAGAGAGTTTAGAGAAGGGGTTCATTCGTAAGTTTGTCTCTCCCGTGGGAGCTGGGTTTTTCTTTGTTCGGAAGAAAAAGGGTGATTTGCGTCCCTGCTTAGATTACAGGGGTCTCAACGCAATCACAATAAAGAACAAATACCCGTTACCTTTAATTTCGGAGCTCTTTGACAGACTTTGGGGAGCTCAGGTTTTTACGAAGTTGGATCTGCGGGGTGCGTATAACTTGGTACGAATTCGAGAGGGTGACGAATGGAAGACCGCTTTTAACACCCGAGACGGTCACTATGAATACCTCGTCATGCCTTTTGGTTTATGTAATGCACCCGCAGTATTTCAGGACTTCGTAAACGATGTGCTCACTTATTTACTGTTATCCTCCGTCGTGGTGTATCTGGACGACATCCTGATTTTTTCTCCTGATCTGGAGACTCATCATCAGGATGTCGTTCATGTCCTTTCCTGTTTAAGGGAGCACTCTTTGTTTGTTAAACTCGACAAATGTGTATTCGAGCAGTCATTCTTGCCTTTTTTGGGCTACATTATCTCACAAGAGGGTCTGGCTATGGATCCTGCGAAGCTCTCTGCTGTCCTGGAATGGTCCGAACCTCATTCCTTGAAGGCGGTGCAACGCTTCTTAGCATTCATAAATTATTACAGGCAGTTCATACCCCATTTCTCTACTTTGGTGGCCCCTTTGGTGGCCTTGACTAAGAAAGGTGCTAATCCAAAAGTCTGGTCTACTGAGACATCCCAGGCTTTTGAGGCAGTAAAAAGACACTTTTCAACTGCTCCCGTTCTTCAAAGACCCGATGAGAATAAGCCCTTCCTCTTGGAGGTTGATGCCTCTTCAGTGGGTGCTGGTGCGGTCTTGTATCAAAAGAACGGTGCAGGTAGAAAAAGGCCGTGTTTCTTCTTTGCTAAAACCTTTTCACCGGCAGAGAGAAACTATACCATTGGGGATAGGGAACTGCTCGCCCTGAGATTAGCCTTGGAGGAGTGGCGTCACTTGCTGGAAGGAGCGAAACATCCTTTCCAGGTCTATACAGACCATAAGAATCTGACGTACTTACAAACCGCTCAGCGTCTGAATCCTCGCCAAGCCCGCTGGTCCTTGTTTTTCTCCCGCTTTCACTTCTCCATCAACTATCTGTATGGGAGTAAGAATAACAAGGCAGACGCTCTGTCTCGCTCTATGGTTTCTACCCAGGAAGAGATTGACGAACCTCGTCTTATCCTTCCCTCCAGGGTTTTTCATACGCTCTCCCCTGTGACGTTAGACCAAATCCCACCGGGCAAGACCTTTGTGCCGCCTGATCGACAGAATGATATACTGTCGTGGGCCCACACCTCAAAGGTGGGTGGGCATTTTGGTATTAGGCGGACACGAGAGTTACTGGAGAGGTGGTATTGGTGGCTACACTTAGCCAGCCACGTCAAGAGATATGTCGGTTCCTGCTACTCGTGTACTCGCAACCGTCCATTACGGCAGAGACCGGCTGGGCTCTTGCATCCTTTACCAGTGCCAGATAGACCATGGGAGGTGGTAGGCATGGACTTTGTGGGTGATCTTCCATGTTCACAGGGACATAGATTTGTGTGGGTCATTACGGACCATTTCTCCCGGATGGTTCATCTCGTACCGTTATCGAGAATCCCGTCTTCCAGGGTACTAGCCAAACTATTCCTCAAGCATGTCTTTAGGCTTCACGGGATGCCAGATCGTATCATTTGTGATAGAGGCCCGCAATTTGCTTCCCGTTTCTGGCGAGATCTTTGTAGCCTTCTGCAAATTGAGTTGAATCTCTCTTCGGCATACCATCCGGAGATCAATGGTTTGGTTGAGCGTACCAATCAATCCATGATTATATACCTTCGACACTTTGTTGCTGAGAACCACGATAACTGGTCCTCCCTCCTACCCTGGGCAGAATTTGCCCTTAACAATTCGCTGGCTGAGGCCACTGGGCAGACACCATTCATACTCAATAATGGGCAACACCCTAGGGTACCGGTACCGTTTTCCGCTGCTGCACCTTCTCCTCTTGTGGCCGACTGGGCAACTAATGCCAGAGAGGTTTGAGATCGGACACAAGAGTCGATCCAAGCAGCTAAGGACCGTATGAGACGGTGTCCGATCGGTTTCGTCGCCCGGCTCCTGTCTTTTCTCCAGTTGATTTTGTGTGGCTCTCTGCAAAACACATGAAACTTAGAGGGAGCTCTGTCAAATTTGCTCCTCGCTTCCTGGGTCCTTATGAGGTTCTTTGACAGGTAAATCCTGTAGTCTACCAATTGAAGTTACCCGTCCATCTTAGGATCCATGACAAATTCCATGTTTCACTGCTAAAGCCGGCTATTTTACTTCACGCTCGTGAAGTGCACTCTCTTGCCTCTGAATCCTCTCGCTCTAGCTATGAGGTACGAGCCATAGTTGGTTCTAAGATGGTTAGAGGGCGCAGGTTCTTCTTGATAGATTGGGAGGGCTATGGCCCGGAACATCGCTCTTGGGAGCCTGAGGAGGCTGTCCATGCTCCCGACTTAGTTGCCCTTGAGGGGGAGGTACTGTTACGGTTGCTGTGGCTCTGGAGACTATGTCCGGATTTCTTGCTACTGCACATGTGCAAGCGCTGGAGACTAAGTCCTATCTTGGAGCCATTGCACATGTGCGGGTGACATCATCGCTGACACGAGGTCACATGTCTCTGACACCTTCTAAGCTGATTGGCCACTAGTCATGTGCTTGTGACACGTGGTCACATGTCTCTGACACCTTCTATGCCGATTGGTCGCTGGTCATGTGCTTGTGATGCTTTGCTCGGTGATAGGCCAGCGTGACGTCATTGCTGTCATTCTGGCAGCGGATTGGCTCTGGTGTCCTCCATCTTGGAGGGTAGACGCCCTGTGCACGTCCCTCTAGGCATCTCTCTGTCTATGTTAGGTGAGCGCTACCGGCAGGGTAGCGTTCTTATACCTTACAGCTTCGGCTGCAGTCCGTATCCTTACCTCTTAGTGGAGCGGACATAGGCAGGTGCCTGAGGCACATGGTCCACCTGGGCCTTGTGATTCCACTCGTAGGTGGACGTTGCCACTAGGGTAACATTCCTTATACTGCGTCTGGCAGTTGTTCGTATCCTCGCACACTAGGGAAGCGAACAGAGGTAGGAGCTTTGTGCGGCTTATGCTGCTGTCCGTCTCTTTTGCACCATTAGAAGAGCGGACCTAGGCAGGTGCCATATCTAGTGGTTCGTGTCCTCGCACACTAGTGGAGCGAACGCAGGTAGGAGCTTTGTGCGGCTTACGCTGCTGTCCGTCTCTTTTGCACCACTAGAAAAGCGGACCTAGGCAGGTGCCATATCTAGTGGTTCGTGTCCTCGCGCACTAGTGGAGCAAACGCAGGTAGGAGCTTTGTGCGGCTTACGCTGCTGCCCGTCTCCTGGCACCACTAGAGGAACGGACCTAGGTAGGTGCCATTTCACACTCACTGCTTTTGTCTCTGTGATCTTTAACAGAGACCATTCCACACACCTTCCAAGTAAGGGAGGAATTGCTTTATTTTCTAATTATATTCCTCTGTGAGTTTAACAGAGGTATTGCACTCTGCACTTGTGCTATTATTTTTTACAGTGGCACACTTATATACCCCTTATCCTCTGCCATAGTCTGCAGCAGAGTCTTTGCACGGTGGACCCTGACTGTCTGATATTCCTTTAGGTTTTATTATCAGACAGCCCCCCGTAACATTAGGTTTGGGCTCTCTCTTTCACCATCTTAGACCATACACATTATACATTTTTATTTCTTCAGGCACATGAGGGGTTAATGTCTCTTTTTTGTTGGAGCAGCAGACTCATCTATGCAGGACAGCTGTTCCTCCAAATGTCCACTTTCGTCATGGATAAAAATAAGAAGGGGGTGCTTGTTATTCATGGTCATTCTAGAGCTTGGCCCAGAGGTGGACGGATGCATTCATGTTGCTGCTGCAGTTGTCTGTAGATTGGTTGTGTATGGGTATGTGCCCACGATCAGGACTCACTGCGTCCTGGATGCAGCGGGTCCTTACCTGCGGGTCCGCGAGTCTCCTTCGTAGGAGACCGCAGCTGCTCGTACCCACAATCAGGGTTCAGTGCGCTGCAATCTCTCCCTTGTGTTCTCCGTACAGAGGACGCCTGCAAATCCGCAGCAAACAATTGACATGCTGCGGTCTGGACAGACACACCGCAGGTCAGTGTATGCTGCAGAAAAAACAAGCACAGTGGGCATGGGATTTCTAGAAACCCATCCACTGTGCTTGTGGTGTACAACGCAGGGTTTTGGATGCAGCTGAAGCATGCTATATCCAAAATGCTGCAAAAACTGATCATGGGCACGCACCCTAAAAGTAATCCCTGGTGTTTCTTTTTCCTTCCCTTTTCGGTTTCTGTTCACCCCCGTATCTTTTCCCTGTTGTTTGTTTATGGGTGTATGAGTGTTGTGGTTGCCCCCCTGTCTGTTGTTTTTGTTAGTGGGGGTTGAGGGAATCTCCGTTTCAGTCAGTCCCTTTGGGGACATTGTCAACAGGGCCAGGACAGGAGATAAGGACAGGCTGGAGGCTCAGACATCTCTACCTTCAAGCGTAATTCTGAGTTGAATGTAAGCCTAGGGCTTTTCGCTTTAGAAGATGCACCGGATTATAAGACGCACCCCAAATTTAGGGAAAAAAATGAAAAAAAATGGGGTCCGTCTTACAATCCGGTGGTCTCTTACCGGGGAAGATGGGGCATGGCAGCGGTGGTGGAGCGGGGTCACAGGAGGCAGGGGCAGTGGTGGAGCAGGTCAATGGTGCAGGCGGTAGGCGGCCCAGATGCTTTGAGGTAGGCAACTTCAATAAACTGTCAGTGGCTTCAAATAAATGGGGCCCGGAGTTGGCGCGTGCGCAGATTGAGCTATCAGCTCAATGACAAGACGAGATCTCATCAGCGCATGCACCACTTTCAGACACCATTTTCCTTAAGTAAACTGATGGGAGATCAATAGGGCGATGGCGGCACTTGTGCATATGAGATCTTGAGCTGAGAGCTCCTTCTGCGCATGTGCTGTCTCCAGGTACCTTTATTTGAACCCTACACCTTTGATATTTTCAGGATGTCTGTGCCTCACAGCCCGCCGCTGCACCAATCCCATCACAGCATGTCACTACACAGACCCCAACAGAGCACGCCACTGCACAGGCCACACCACAGCCTACCACCGCACAGGCCTCAGCACAGCCCGTTGTCTCACAGGCGCCAGTTCAGCACCTGCCTCCTGCGACCCCTCTCCACCACTTAACAGTAAGGTGCATTCAGATTTTAAGGCACACCTCTAATTTCCCTCTCAATTTTGTATCTTATAATCCGAAAAATATGGTTATTAATTTTATTTTTTGATACATTAGAATTTTATGGATAGGGAAATACTGAACATGGTATAATTTGCATTTTTATTTTTGTATGTATTTAAATCATTTTTTGTATTTATAATTCTTTTATCTTTATTTTTTAGCTCCCCTTATTAAACTTTAACCGTGCAATTGCCTGAATGCTTATAATATACTATATACTGCAATAGAATAGTACTACAGCATTTATTAAAAATGATGGTCTCTTGTGAGCCATGGGCTAGTCTTTATGGGAGTACAGTAGTGGTAGACCCATGGTGATCACAAATCACAGAGGTTGAAAATGGCAATCTAGCAGTTCTGCTACACTTGCAGCTAAGGCTGCTTTCACACTACATTTTTTTAACATGCGTCATGAACGTTTTTTTGCTGTAAAAGCGGATCCTGCTTTTACAGCAAAAAAACGCATGCAAACCCATGTGTTAGTTTGCAGGATCCTGTCACTTTAAGTTTATGGGCGGGCATTGGAGTCATGTGATTGGGAGTCAGTGAAACTGAACGTGATAGACTGGGAGCCGGCATCTGACAGCTGCGGAGGCTCGTAACCAAGGTAAACATCGGGTAACTTGCTTGGATACCCGATATTTATTTACGTTGGTTACGAGCATCCGCAGGTGCTAGGAGCCGGGCTCCCTGCACACGTAACCAACGTAAACATCGGGTAACTAAGAGAAGCGCTTTGCTTGGTTACCCGATATTTATCTTGGTTACAAGTGTCCGCAGCTCTCAGGCGGGGGAGGGGGGAGAGGGTGAGAGAGGCAGAAAGGGAGGGGAGAGAGACAGAAAGGAAGGGGGCAAGAGGGAGGGGGTGAGAGGGAGGCGGAGAGAGAGAGAGAGGGAGGAGGAGAGAGAGAGGAGAGGGAGAGAGAGGCAGAGAGGGAGGGGGAGAGAGACAGAGAGGGAGGGGGCAAGAGGGAGGGGGCGAGAGGGAGGCGGAGAGAGAGAGAGAGGGAGGGGAAGAGAGAGAGGAGAGGGAGAGAGAGGCAGAGAGGGAGGGGGAGAGAGACAGAGAGGGAGGGGGAGAGAGGGACTGATCACCCGAGGCTGGTTTCTGGGCATGCTCAGTAGAGCAAGCAGGATCCTGTCTATCAGCATGCCAGCGTTCACATGAGTTTGCATGCAGTATAGTCAGGATCCAGCAATTTGCAGTATTTCAACGCAGCTCAAAAACGCTACAAGTAGCGTTTTTGAAAAATGTTAAAAAACTGCAACTCGCTGGATCCTCACTATAACGCACGCAAACGCAGGTGAACGCATGTAGACGCAAGTCCATTGCAAATGCATTGAAATGAAAACGCATTTGCACTGGATCCGTTTTTGCGTTAAAAAAAAACATTCAGGACGCATGTTAAAAAAATGTAGTGTGAAAGCAGCCTAATAGAGCTCATGCAGACGTTAGTTTTTTATGTATGAGTGTATTTTCCAATGATAGCACTTGCACACTGTGATAGTTTATGGAGAAGTTCACAAGTCAAATATTTCCTTGGCTCAAGTGGTCTACACAAGAGACTTGTCCAATATTGATCCGAGAGTTGAATCAAACTCACTAATGAAAGTCTATCGGCCCATGAAAAAATCAGATGACACTTGGATACCATCCGTGTGTAGTCTGGTTTTTGATGGACTGTTTGATAGAAGAAGCTTGAAAAACCTCCATCAGTTTTACTTTATCATCCAAGGAAAACTGATAAAATTCTGACCAAACTCTGATGGTAAAAAGTGACGCTGGCCAAGTTTGGAAGAAACTCAAAAACACCAATGAAACTCGGACCATTTTTTGCATTCAAGAAAAATCTCTGACATCCTAATGAGTCTGTGTAATACAGCCATCATCTGCCGGCACTAATGCAGGATCAGCTACTGAGCCTGCTTCAAAAACAGGCACTCGTCATATGACATAATAGCATATTATATGTTGGAAAAGGGTTTATATTATTGACTGATTGAGTAGGGGAAGCCTAATTTATTAGAAGAAAATCAAATATTTAACTAATAAATGTATATTTTATGTCAATTTTGGATGTAAAATATACACCGTGTGCAGAATTATTAGGCAAGTTGTATTTTAGAGGATTTTTTTTTATTATTGATCAACAACTATTTTCTCAATCAACCCAAAAGACTCATAAATATCAAAGCTTAATATATTTGCAAGTTGGAGTGGGTTTTTTTTAGATTTGGCTATCTTAGGAGGACATCTGTTTGTGCAGGTATCTATTACTATGCAGAATTATTAGGCAACTTAATAAAAAACAAATCTATTCCCATCTCACTTGTTTATTTTCACCAGGTAAACCAATACAACTGCACGAAATTTAGAAATATACATTTCTGACATGCAAAAACAAAACCCCAAAAATTAGTGACAAATATAGCCACCTTTCTTTCTGATGACACTCAGCAGCGACCATCCATAGATACTGTCATTGCTTGATCTGTTTATAATCAACATTGCATGCAGCAGCCACCACAGCCTCCAGACACTGTTCTGAGAGGTGCACTGTTTTCCCTCCCTGTAGATCTCACATTTTATGAGGGATCACAGGTTCTCTATGGGGTTCAGATCAGGTGAACAAGGGGGCCATGTCATTGTTTTTTCATCTTTTAGACCTTTACTGGTCAGCCACGCTGTGGAGTAGTTGGATGCATGTCATGGAGCATTGTCCTGCATGAAAATCATGTTTTTCTTGAGTGATACCGACTTCTTCCTGTACCACTGCTTGAAGAAGTTGTCTTCCAGAAAATGGCAGTAGGTCTGGGAGTTGAGCTTCACTCCATCCTCAACCCAAAAAGGTCCCACAAGTTCACCTTTGATGATACCAGCCCACACCAGTGCCCACCTCCACCTTGCTGGCATCTGAGTCAGATTGGACCTCTCTGCCCTTTACTGATCCAGCCTCTGGCCCATCCATCTGGTCCATCAAGAGTCACTCTCATTTCATCAGTCCATAAAACCTTTAAAAAATCAGTCTTAGATATTTCTTGGCCCAGTCTTGACATTTTATTTTATATTTCTTGTTCAAAGGTGGTCGTTTTTCAGCCTTCCTTACCTTGGCCATGTCCCTGAGTATGGCACACCTTGTGCTTTTTGATACTCCAGTAACGTTGCAGCTCTGAAATATGGCCAAACTGGTGGCAAATGGCATCTTGGCAGCTTCACACTTGATTTTCCTCAATTCATGGGCATTTATTTTGCACCTTTTTTGCCCAACACACTTCTTGCGACCCTGTTAGCTATTTACCGAAAAATGCTTGATTGTTCGGTGATCACGCTTCAAACGTTTAGCAATTTCAAGACTACTGCATCCCTCTGCAAGACATCTCACAAGTTTGGACTTTTCAGAGCCCGTCAAATCTCTCTTCTGACCCATTTTGCCAAAGGAAAGGAAGTCGCCTAATAATTAAGCACACCTTATATAGGGTGTTGATGTCATTACACCGCACCCCTCCTCATTACAGAGATGCACATCACCTAATTTACTTAA
Source organism: Anomaloglossus baeobatrachus (assembly GCF_048569485.1). NCBI lineage: Eukaryota > Metazoa > Chordata > Amphibia > Anura > Aromobatidae > Anomaloglossus > Anomaloglossus baeobatrachus. The sequence continues at coordinate 46,804,102 of NC_134353.1, read as the reverse complement.
TTGGTAGTTGGGTCTCAAGAGTATACAGCTTGGAGTAGGACAACATGTATAAAAATTATCATGTGATCAAAATACTCATTTGCCTAATAATTCTGCACACAGTGTAGTACATTTTTGAGGTCCCTTTAGCTAAACATCACCAGCATTTAAGAAATGGCAAAGAGGAATACGAATAGGAAAAAGTTTTACATTTTTGCAAAAATATTGTGCATTTCAATAGTTGAGACTTTATTATGCCAAATACGCCATAGAAGGACTGATAAATTTCCCCTCACACACAGTCTACCAGCCTTGCCAAGCTCAAGCTACCATTTTTTCTTTTCCAGCTCTGCGTGAACTCCCTGTTGGTCATTTCCATCTGATAGATATATGACTGCTGCAGTCAGTCACAGACAGAGACTAAACATTGTATTCTTCCCCATGGTCAGCGAGGTCTGTACATCATCTTCCAATGAATGTGTTAAAGTAATAGAAACTGTTTCAAAATTTTCTGGGAAAAACTGTGTCGAGAAAGCCACAAATGGTGGTGTGAACTATTTGTAGAGACAATCCTGTATGACCTCTTAGGCTAAGTTCACACTTCCGTTGTTTTGCATCAGTCACAATCCGTAGCCTTGAGGAATTAAGGTATCCTGCAAAATATTTTGCAGGAATCCTGTTTTTCCCCATAGGCTTCTATTAGTGACGGATTGTGACTGATGATGCTGCGTTGCGTCCACTGTGTCACGGTCAGTCGTTTTTTAACTGACCGCCGGGCGGGAGCAATGCAGCATGTAACATTTTTTGAGCAGCGCGATCCGTAGGATTTCGCTGCGCATGTGCTCTCTGGCTCCCTGCCCCCGTAACCAGGATAAACATCGGATAACCAAGCAATGCGCTTTGGTTAGTTACCCGATATTTACAGTGGTTACGGGTGCAGGGAGGCCGCGCTAAGCTGGTATCCAAGATAAATATCGGGTAACCAATCAAAAAGTGCTTTGCTTTTAGTTACCCGATATTTACCCTGGATACAGTGTGCAAGGAGGCTGACACTTCACCACTCAGCTCCGCCCCCTCCTGCACTTCGCATGTGCACACACACACTCACACACACACACACACACTCACTGGTCCCCAGCCCTGCAGTCCCCGCGGCACTGACATCCTCAGCTCCACGGCTCCACCCCCTCGCGCTCCACCCCCTCCCGCACTCCGCATGTACACACGCATGGAGACACACACATGCACACACACACTCACTCACTCACCTGTCCCCAGCCATGCAGACCACGGCACTGACGTCCTCAGCTCTGCCCCCTGAACTCCGCCCCCTGAACTCCGCACCCCGCACACAACGGAGTCCGACAAAGAAATTATTTTCTTTGTCACCGTTGTCATCCGTTGTACAACGCATCAGTTACATGCGTCAAGCAACGCATGTGACTGATGCAAAACAACGGAAATGTGAACTTAGCCTTAGTTGTTTTTCATTTTTGTCAGTTGTGTCTCTGAAATTCACCTGTAATAATGGAGTTAGTAGTAGCTGTATGTCCAAAATAAAACAGGTCACTTGCTCACAATTTTTAAATTCTGAATTCTGCTGTTGAAAGCTCTAATCTGCAACAGCATGGACATAAAAATTGGGGATGGAAAAGTGAAATAGGGACTTATCTAACAATGATGAAAGAAATAATGTGGTGTGTTAGTTTGACGCCCTGGCCTATCAGGTCGTCACAGGGTATTGTGCAATCTGCCCTTCAGCACAGTATCCACCCTCCTTGGTTATGGGTCCTGGTCCTTTGGTGTTGCTAACAGCTGAGCCAATCAAAACCCTAGGCCGGGAAGTAGCTTTATGCGTCCTGGTAAATTACCCGACGGGGGTGAAGACTTCAAGTGTCACCCCCAACCCGCTACAAAATCGGGTTACAAGTGCACCGATGGGATAGGACTTTCCCAATACAGTCCAATGAAATCCTGCTCGTGAACCCTGAGAACAAGCTCACTCCATTAGCCACACGGGTGAGCGGGACCCGAAAAGTTTCAGACTTGAGGGTCCAAAAAAGAAAACACAGGTGCCAAGGAAAGGGTCATGGACTAACTGCAACACCAAAGACACGGACCCAAGCAGACTCCCTCCTAGCTACAGTGGTGCTCAGAACTCTGGTTTACAAGCTGTCAGTGTGATTATTTCTGGACTGAGTGAGTATGCTGAAAAACCACTTTTCCTACCCCAACGGCACCCATACATCACCATCACTGGGCTCCCGGGGCACAACCCCCTACCCACGGAGGGGTTAAACATCTTGCTGCCATACCACCGCCACCGGGCTCCCCCATCAACAGTAGCGGTGGTACGAACTTCTGATCCCCCTGTACATATTGCCCCTGTATAAGAGTGTCCGCGTGGACCCCTGGGTCCGGAGACCCCTCGAGCCACCGCGGCTCCAGATCCGAGCAGCTCAATTGCTGTTACGAGGGCGGTACACCTCCTCACCCTTTTCGGTTATGTCTCACACAACCTTGAATGAAACGTCAATGGTACGTCCAGCTCCTGTAGAAACCACGGATAAAAAATCAGTAGAGGTTTTGCAGGCACTCCAGAGTAGAGATGAGCGAACCGGTCCCGGTTCGGCTCGAGGTCGGTTCGCCGAACGGAGGTCTCGTTCGAGTTCGGCTCGTCGAACGTTCGACGAACAGAACTCGAACTGCATAGGAAACAATGGCAGGCAATCACAAACACAGAAAAACACCTAGAAAACACCCTCAAAGGTGTCCAAAAGGTGACAAAAAACTCACAACACATGGGAAAGTGACAAGGACATATACTCATGTGAAAACAAAAGAGCTGGACAAGGAAAAAGAGGAGGACACACAGATAGATGAGTATATGCAAGGAAACATCGATTCCATTATTGTGCAACTTGAGCCCTGCTCATTTTAGGCTTCCAATCTTGATAAATTGCCTGAGCTCGCCACGTACGCCTTGGGGATCTTGTCGTGTCCTGCAGCCAGCGTTCTCTTGGAACCTGTCTTCAGTGCTGCTGGGGGTCTGCTGGCAGATAAGCACACATGTCTGTCCACTGACAATGTGGACATGGCTCTCAGAGGACTTTTCTTCCCCTGGGTCAGCCAGGGGACGGGAAAGGCACGCGTATTTTTGAGAGTGCTTCATGCCAAGCATCTTTTTCTTTTTCAAAAGGGGGCTCAACCGATGCCAGTCAAGTGGGGTGTGTGTGGCCCAGTTAGTGGAAACGAGGGAGACTGTGGTTGGAGTCCCCTCGCTGTGTCTCTAAAAGAACCAAGATGAACAAGTCATGGCTCTCAGAGGACTTTTCTTCCCCTGGGTCAGCCAGGGGACGGGAAAGGCACACATATTTTTGAGAGTGCTTCATGCAAAGCATCTTTTTCTTTTTCAAAAGGGGGCTCAACCGATGCCAGTCAAGTGGGGTGTGTGTGGCCCAGTTAGTGGAAACGAGGGAGACTGTGGTTGGAGTCCCCTCGCTGTGTCTCTAAAAGAACCAAGATGAACAAGTCATGGCTCTCAGAGGACTTTTCTTCCCCTGGGTCAGCCAGGGGACGGGAAAGGCACGCGTATTTTTGAGAGTGCTTCATGCCAAGCATCTTTTTCTTTTTCAAAAGGGGGCTCAACCGATGCCAGTCAAGTGGGGTGTGTGTGGCCCAGTTAGTGGAAACGAGGGAGACTGTGGTTGGAGTCCCCTCGCTGTGTCTCTAAAAGAACCAAGATGAACAAGTCATGGCTCTCAGAGGACTTTTCTTCCCCTGGGTCAGCCAGGGGACGGGAAAGGCACGCGTATTTTTGAGAGTGCTTCATGCAAAGCATCTTTTTCTTTTTCAAAAGGGGGCTCAACCGATGCCAGTCAAGTGGGGTGTGTGTGGCCCAGTTAGTGGAAACGAGGGAGACTGTGGTTGGAGTCCCCTCGCTGTGTCTCTAAAAGAACCAAGATGAACAAGTCATGGCTCTCAGAGGACTTTTCTTCCCCTGGGTCAGCCAGGGGACGGGAAAGGCACGCGTATTTTTGAGAGTGCTTCATGCCAAGCATCTTTTTCTTTTTCAAAAGGGGGCTCAACCGATGCCAGTCAAGTGGGGTGTGTGTGGCCCAGTTAGTGGAAACGAGGGAGACTGTGGTTGGAGTCCCCTCGCTGTGTCTCTAAAAGAACCAAGATGAACAAGTCATGGCTCTCAGAGGACTTTTCTTCCCCTGGGTCAGCCAGGGGACGGGAAAGGCACGCGTATTTTTGAGAGTGCTTCATGCAAAGCATCTTTTTCTTTTTCAAAAGGGGGCTCAACCGATGCCAGTCAAGTGGGGTGTGTGTGGCCCAGTTAGTGGAAACGATGGAGACTGTGGTTGGAGTCCCCTCGCTGTGTCTCTAAAAGAACCAAGATGAACAAGTCATGGCTCTCAGAGGACTTTTCTTCCCCTGGGTCAGCCAGGGGACGGGAAAGGCACGCGTATTTTTGAGAGTGCTTCATGCAAAGCATCTTTTTCTTTTTCAAAAGGGGGCTCAACCGATGCCAGTCAAGTGGGGTGTGTGTGGCTCAGTTAGTGGAAACGAGGGAGACTGTGGTTGGAGTCCCCTCGCTATGTTTTACATGCTTTTAGAAGGTCATGACATGGCTTGGAGGTTGACTTTCATCATCTACAAACTGTTGGCTACCAAAATGCTGCCTTTCCAACAACTGTGGTTATAGACAATGAGGAACATACTGATGAAGATGAGACACAGATACCCGATTGGGATGACAACTTAAATATTCAGTCAGGGCAAGAAGAGGCTCGGTCTGAGGGGGAGGGGAGTGCAAACACAACTATTGATGATGAAGTTCTAGATCCCACCTACTGTCAACCCACAGTCAGACACTCGAGGAGGTCAACAGAGGCGGTGGAGGAGGATGCAACCGACGACGAAGTTACCTTGCGCCTTCCTGGACAGAGTCGGAGCACTGGTAGCACGTCTACAACTGCATCCTCAGCCACCACTCTGCCTCTGAGCATTATTCGGGGTGGATCAACAGGTCGCATGGCCTCTAAGCCTTGCCTAGCCTGGTCCTTTTTTGACATAAAAAAAGATCGCCCAAATTATGTGATCTGTAACATTTGGCATGGTTATCTTACTAGAGGTCAAAACCTCAGCAGTTTGACAACTTCTTCCATGAATCGTCACATGAATAAATATCATATGGCCTGGTGGGAAACTCACCGTGCTGCAATGCGGCCTAGCGGAGCCAACCATCCACCGCCTGCCCCTTCCAGTGCATCCGCGCGCTCGTCATCTTCTAGGACTGTGGGGACAGCTGCCACACCTGTTTTTCCACCCACAACTTCCTCCACTGTAACCGCAACAGGCAGTTTGCTTGGTAGGTCATCAGTTGGTTTGGAAGGGGAAACAAGTGATTGTGTACATCTCTCTCAAACATCGATAGCACCAACGTTGGATGAAGGCAACATCATGTCTCCGCCTGCACTTTCCTCACAAACCTGCATTTTTCAAGGGACACCCTACTCAACACCGTCTACACACAGCAGCCAGATCTCTGTCCCTCAGATGTGGTCAAATAAAAGGCCACTTCCTGCGACCCATGACAAAGCTAAGAGGTTGACTCTATCCCTCTGTAAGCTGTTGGCTACCGAAATGCTGCCTTTCCGCCTAGTGGACACACAGGATTTTAGAGACCTTATGTCTGTCACTGTGCCCCAGTACCAGATGCCTAGTCGCCACTACTTCTCTAAGAAAGGTGTGCCCGCGCTACACCAGCATGTCACACACAACATCACCGCTTCCTTGAGAAACTCTGTGTGTGAACGGGTGCATTTCACCACCGATACTTGGACCAGTAAGCATGGACAGGGACGTTACATGTCGCTGACTGGCCACTAGGTAACTATGGTGATTGATGGTGAAGGGTCTGCTGCACAAGTCTTGCCGTCCCCACGACTTGTGTGTCAATCCTCTGTCTGTCCAAGTTCCGCCACTGCTTCTGCATCCTCCACCTCATCTGGGTCCTCCACCTCCACCCCAAGCCTGCCTGGTCAGGCCACCAGCGTTCTCACTGCGCAGAAGGAATCACGCACCCCTCATTACTATGCTGGCAGCAGAGCGCAACGGCATCAGGCGGTCTTTAGCTTGACATGTCTTGGGAATAACAGTCACACAGCTGAGGAGTTGTGGTCAGCTCTGCGGTCCAAGTTTAATAAATGGTTGTCTCCACTCAACCTGCAGCCTGGTAAGGCCGTGTGCGACAATGCTGCAAACCTGGGTGCGGCCCTTCGCCTGGGCAAGGTGACACACGTACCTTGTATGGCTCACGTGTTGAACCTTGTCGTCCAGCAATTTTTAACACACTATCCCGGCCTAGATGGCCTTCTGAACAGGGCACGAAAACTGTCTGCTCACTTCCGCCGTTCAAGCGCCGCAGCTGAGCGACTTGCATCGCTCCAGAAGTCTTTCGGCCTGCCGGTTCATCGCCTGAAATGCGATGTGGCGACACGCTGGAATTCAACTCTCCACATGTTACAGCGACTGTGGCAGCACCGCAGAGCCCTGGTGCAATACGTCATGACGTATAGCCTGGGCCAACGAGATGCAGAGGTGGGGCAGATCACCCTGATGGAGTGGTCTCAGATCAAGGACCTATGCACCCTTCTGCACAGTTTCGACATGGCGACGAATATGTTTAGAGCTGACAATGCCATTATCAGCATGACGATTCCAGTCATTTACATGCTGGAGCACACGCTAAACACTATTCGGAGTCAGGGGGTGGGACAACAGGAAGGGGAGGAACTACAGGAGGATTCATATGCGCAAGACACAACAACATCACCAAGGTCCAGACGTTCATCATCACCAACGCGGCAGGCATGGGACCATGGGGGACAGGGATCAACAAGGGCGCATGGTAGCAGGCGAGATGTTGAGGAAGGTGCAGGAGGACATGAAGATATGGAGGACGAACTGTCCATGGACATGGAAGACTCAGCAGATGAGGGGGACCTTGGTCAAATTTCAGTTGAAAGAGGTTGGGGGGAGATGTCAGAGGAAGAAAGAACGGTTAGCACCTCTATGCCACAAACACAGCGTGGACTTGGTCCGCATGGCTGCACAAGACACATGAGTGCCTTCTTGTTGCACTACCTCCAACATGACCCTCGTATTGTCAAAATTAGAAGTGATGATGACTACTGGCTTGCCACACTATTAGATCCCCGGTACAAGTCCAAATTTTGTGACATAATTCCAGCCATAGAAAGGTACGCACTTATGCAGGAGTATCAGCAGAAGCTGTTACTCGATCTTAGATCGGCTTTTCCACCAAACAACCGTGCAGGTGCAGGGAGGGAATCTCCCAGTTGTAACTTGACAAACATGGGACGGTCTCGTCATCTTCAACAGTCTACCCGTACCAGTAGGACCGTATCTGGTGCTGGTAACAGCAATTTAATGGAATCTTTTCATAATTTTTTTAGACCCTCCTTTGCAAGGCCACCAGAGACAACAAGTCTGACACATAGTCAATGGCTGGAGAGGATGATACAGGAGTATCTACAAATGAACATCGATGCCATGACTTTGCAAATAGAGCCTTGCTCATTTTGGGCTTCAAATCTAGAAAAATGGCCAGAGCTATCCAGTTACGCCTTGGAGATTTTGTCGTGTACAGCTGCCAGCGTTGTCTCTGAACGTGTCTTCAGTGCTGCTGGGTGTGTGCTGACAGATAAGCGAACGCGTCTGTCCAGTGACAATGTGGACAGACTGACGTTCATTCAAATTAACAAGTCATGGATCCAGAAGGAATTTACAACCCCTGTGTCATCCTGGGGAGAGTAAATGCTTGTGGATTTGGAATGTGCTTGATGCAAATCTAGCTGTGAAGTGTACAACTATGGCACAACTGCTGCCACTGAATGGGTGGGTGTGTGTGGGGCCCAATTTTTGGAAAAAAGGGAGGCTCCGCTTTGAGTAACCCTTGCTTACATTGTTTTTAAAAGGAGCCAAGATGACCAAGTCATGGTTCAGCAAAGACTTTATCTACCTACCCCGGTGTCATGCTGGGGACGGTTAATTATGGCGTATTTTTGAATGTGCTTGATGCAAATCAAAACATTCTGTTTGCAACTAGGGCACAAGTGCTGCCACTGATGGGGTGTCTGTGTGCCCAATTTTTGGAAAAAAGGTAGACTCCGCTTGGAGTAACCCTTGCTTGCTGTGTTTTTTAAAAATGATACAAGATGAACAGATCTGAAGGCAAGATGAAGGCAACATCATGTCTCCGCCTGCACTTTCCTCACAAACCTGCATTTTTCCAGGGACACCCTACTCAACACCGTCTACAGACAGCAGCCAGATCTCTGTCCCTCAGATGTGGTCAAATAAAAGGCCACTTACTGCGACCCATGACAAAGCTAAGTGGTTGACTCTATCCCTCTGTAAGCTGTTGGCTACCGAAATGCTGCCTTTACACCTAGTGGACACACAGGATTTTACAGACCTTATGTCTGTCGCTGTGCCCCAGTACCAGATGCCCAATCACCACTGCTTCTCCAAGAAAAGCATGCCCGCGCTACACCAGCATGTCGCACACAACATCACCACTTCCTTGAGAAAATCTGTGTGCGACAGGGTGCATTTCAACACAGATACTTGGACCAGTAAGCATAGACAGGGTCATTACATGTCACTGACTGGGCACTGGCAAACTATGGTGAGAGATGGAGAAGGGTCTGCTGTACAAGTCTTGCCGTCCCCACGAGTTGTTTCAATCCTTCTTCTGTATGTAGAAGTTAATACACTGCTTCTGCCTCTTCAACCTCGTGTGGGTCCTCCACCTTGGCGCAAACCCTGTGTGGTCAGGCCACCCTTCCTTGCAACTGCGCACAAGGACTACCACACACCTCCTTACTATGCTGGCAGCAGAGCTCAATGCCATCAGGCGGTCAAAGTTTTACTTTGAAATGTATGGGAAATGTGAGTCACACCGCTATTCCAGAGAATAGTAGTCAGGCAGGGTCAAAACATTAATTGAGGAACAGGAACACAATGGGACGGCCAGGACTTAATCAGAAAACAAGCAGAGGTGAAATGCGGATCGGCCAACAAGGTACATAAACAGCAAGCAGGAAAAGTAGTCAGGTAACAAGCACACAAAATCCTAAAACTGAACTGGGGGTAAAATTAACCAGAGGTTCATAGCTATGTCTGGCAGTGGTCTGCAGACAGGATGGGCATAAAAAAGGGTGTGGTGTCTTCCCATTGGTTGTAGCTGAATGATGGTATTTCATCTGTGAGATACCCACCAGCTACATTCAGCCAGAGATTCTGCATCTGTCAAGGTAATGCAGCCCAGTGGGTGAGCATAACCTGCGTCCACCTGCGCCGCTGGCATCGATTCCTCTCCCATCATCAGCACTATTCATGAAAGGAACACGTTGTCACCTGGCGACCGGAGTACAAATTGACGGAGCGGACTCCGTTGGTGACTTAACAGCCGTGTGCGGCAATGATGCAAACCTGGCTGCGGGCCATCCTCAGGGCAATGTGACACACGTGCCTTGTATGGCTCACGTGTTGAACCGAATTCTCCAGCAATTTTTAAAACACCATCACGGCCTACATGGCCTTGTGCAGCGTGCACGCTCGCTATGTGCTCACTTCCATCGTGCGCACACAGCAGCTCAACAACTTTCATCACTCCGGAAGTCTTAGGGTCTGGCAGTTAAACGCCGGAAATGCGATGTTCCGACACGCAGGAATTGGAATCTGCACATGTTGCAGCGTGTGTGGCAGCACCGCAGAGCCCTGCTGAAATACGGTATGACATATATCCTGGGATAACTTGATCAAGAGGTGGTGCAGATCACGCTGCTGGAGTGGTGTCAGATCAAGGACCTATGCACCCTGCTACACAGTTCACAAATGTCGACGAAGATGTTTAGCACTGGCGATGCCATTCTCAGCGTGACAATTCTGGTCATCTACATGATGGAGCACACTGTAATTATTATTCGGAGTCAGGTGTTGGGACAAAAGGAAGGGGAGGAAGTACAGGAGGAGTCATATGCGGAAGGGATAACAAGATCTACGAGGTCCAGATGGTCAGCGGCACCTATGCGGCAGTCATGGTGAGGGAGAGGGATTAACAAGGGCGCATAGTATCAGCAAAAAGTGTTGAGGAAGGTGCAGGAGCCCATGAAGAAATGGAGGACGAACTGGCGATGGGCATGGAAGACTCAGCAGATGAGTGAGAGCTTGCTCACATTTCGGTTGTGCGAGGTTGTGGGGAGAGGGCAGAGGAAGGAGGCACGATTCTCACCTCTCCGCCACCAACACACCAAGGACTTGGTCCTCCTGGATGCACAAGACACATGAGCGCCTTCTTGCTGCACTACCTACAACATGACCCTCGGATTGTATGAATTTGAAGTAATCCTGAATACTGGGTTGCCACACTGTTAGATCCCCGGTACAAGACAAAATTTGGCGAACTAATTCCTGCCATAGAAATGGACGCACGTATACAGGAGTATCTGCAGAATGTGGTACGCAATCTTAGATCTACTTTTCCACTAAACACCAGTGCTGCACAGAGTGAATCTCAACGCTTTGTCATGGATAGGAGGAAATGGTCTTTTACTTGTCCACATCGGAGGGACCGAGGGATGGCTGCTGTGCTGAGATGGCGTTGAGTACGGTGTCCCTGCACAGTTGCACTTTTGGTCATATCCCAAAATGAGTTTAAAAAGGACAGATGCTGTTGGAAAGGGGAACAGGTGTGTTGGAAAGGGGAAAAAAGTTTTGGTCCGTGGATTTGGTGGTTAAGCAACTGTAACATTTGCTGAAGAAACACCATCTGTTACAGTGGGACTGGCAGATTTGGATAAAGTGGTATATAATCTGTGACCGCTATATAACGAAAATTAATAAGAAAAGAAAGAGAAAGGTATATATCCCCATCAGCAGTCAGTGTCCACCATGCTCCCAGTTGGAAAAGGAGAGGTTGGCAACTGGAAGGTTCGGTGGAGGATACAGAGCTGTGTGGCTATGAAACTAATAGTAGCCTGAACCGAGTTAGACGCCATTCGGATCTGGAGACTGTGAGCCCTGTTAGCGTCACAGGGTCCACATGCCCACCCAGCCCAGGAACTCCCTGTTAACAACACAGGGGCCATTGAGTACGCTGACCGTGTGCGTAGGGGCCACACCTGTGGACAGCAGGCGCATCAGCAGCAGCAGGCCTGTTAATGCCACTGGGCTGCACAAGCAGGACTGTTAGGACAGGAGCTGGTCTTAACCGTTCTGCGTTACCAACTGTGGTGGTGGCCTGCATCCACCACCCTATCCCTGCCTACCTCTGGCCTAAAGCCGCAATGGGTTCAACACATGGAGGTGTGCTCTTTCGGAGCATAATAGAAGACTGCGCACCTCCTTGTTGGCTCCAGCCCCTTTTATAACCTGGGTCCGCCCCAAACCAGGGTGAACCACAATGCACCTCTTGGAGACAAAAGTAGAGTGACACGTCATGAGTGGCATAACTAGCGTCCTATTTGGAAACGCAACTTCAATGATGACCTCATGGCTGCCATGACCCAAACACCTCACCAGTCATCGTCTGACCATCAATAATGCGGTGACAAGTCATAGGTGTGGGCCTCTGCAAGCCATTTGGGAGGACACCTGATGCCCTGTGGTCTATATGGGACCCCCACATCAGGGCCAGGGCCAAAGAGTTCATTACCGGACCTAGTCTCTGATGCAGGAAGTGCCTGAGCATGCTCAGTAGCATGAAATACAGTCTCTGAAAAAAGACTATCAGCTTTAGCATGGTGTCTAGGCACAAAACAGGACTTAGACCCGGCACGGAATGCAAGCACCTGTGCAAAGAGGCTTTTCACACTTAGTGTGGGAGCATGCGCTGTATCCCGAAAAGAAGACTTAGCGTCAGGAACAACACAGTCAGGCTGAGCATACTCACTACGCGAAACACTGTAATTATGCTGCAGCTTGGGTAAATCGGCACACGCATGCGCACTAGCTGCCTCTCCACACTTAGACGTGGAGGGGAAATTGCTCTTGGAGATGCTGTCTATGAACAGAAGGAAAAGCTAAAGGAAGCCTGACTTTCTATCCCTCCGAATTATGAAATGCAGCAATGAAATCCATGAGTTTGCTATAACATTAGCGTAGCAAAATCTGCATGAGGGTGTGATGTAGAGGTGCTAGAAATAGCTTGCCACCAGTGGGGCACTAATGGAATACAACAGCCAGTTCTATGATGCCACTAAATGGCAGTATTTTGTGCTATCATTATAGCTTATTAAAAACAGAGCAGGAGGTTGTCATGCAGAGGTGCTGCACATAGATTTGCAGTAGTGTGAATAGACAAAAGTCCAATAGCCACGTTATGGATGCCACTAGGTACACTGAGTGTTTGCTAGTATAATGGCTGAATTTAAAAAAGTTTGAGTGTGCAATGCAGGCAGACGTGCTGCAAATATCGTTCCAATAGTGTGAATAGACAAAAGTACAATAGCCACGTTATGGATGCCACTAGCTACACTGAGTGTTTGCTAGTATAATGGCTGAGTTTAAAAAAGTTTGAGTGTGCAATGCAGGCAGACATGCTGCAAATATCGTTCCAATAGTGTGAATAGACAAAAGTACAATAGCCACGTTTAGGATGCCACTAGGCAGGGCCGGCGTCAGCACCCGGCATACCCGGGCAAATGCCGGGGCCCTGGAGAGCCGGGGGGGCCCACTCGGCCTCGTCAGCTCTGGTGCACCTTGGCCGGGGCCCACTCTCCTTAGTTCTGCGGTCCCCGGGCCGAGTTCCGGGGACCGCAGTCCTCGGCAGGAATCTGCGGCGCCGTCTCTTTAAGGCGCGCAGACTTCCTGGTTTGAACTTCATCTGTGGGCGGAGCTACAGACCGGCATCCTGCTCAGTCCCACAGATGAGAGTTGCAGTGCCAGCCAGCGACCCCCAGCACAGCGTGTCCCTCCGGCGCTGTGTGGGCCCCTTCTCCTCCGTGACCTGAGCGGTATGTGCCCTCCCCACCCCCGATTTATGCCCCCCCACCCCCCGGAGCCGCGCGTGTCTGTCTCTGTCTGTATGTAGCAGAGCTAGGTGTGTATGTATATAGCAGAGCTAGGTGTGTATGTATATAGCAGAGCTATGTGTGTATGTATGCAGCAGAGCTATGTGTGTATGTATATAGCAGAGCTATGTGTGTATGTATATAGCAGAGCTAGGTGTGTATGTATATAGCAGAGCTAGGTGTGTATGTATATAGCAGAGCTATGTGTGTATGTATATAGCAGAGCTATGTGTGTATGTATATAGCAGAGCTATGTGTGTATGTATATAGCAGAGCTATGTGTGTATGTATATAGCAGAGCTAGGTGTGTATGTAGCAGAGCTATGTGTGTATGTATATAGCAGAGCTATGTGTGTATGTATATAGCAGAGCTATGTGTGTATGTATATAGCAGAGCTATGTGTGTATGTATGTAGCAGAGCTATGTGTGTATGTATGTGGCAGAGCTATGTGTGTATGTATGTGGCAGAGCTATGTGTGTATGTATATAGCAGAGCTATGTGTGTATGTATATAGCAGAGCTATGTGTGTATGTATATAGCAGAGCTATGTGTGTATGTATATAGCAGAGCTATGTGTGTATGTATGTAGCAGAGCTATGTGTGTATGTATGTGGCAGAGCTATGTGTGTATGTAGCAGAGCTATGTGTGTATGTATGTAGCCTGGCTATGTGTGCATGTATATAGCAGAGCTATGTGTGTATGTATATAGCAGAGCTATGTGTGTATGTATGTAGCAGAGCTAGGTGTGTATGTATGTAGCAGAGCTAGGTGTGTATGTATGTAGCAGAGCTAGGTGTGTATGTATATAGCAAAGCTATGTGTGTATGTATATAGCAGAGCTATGTGTGTATGTATGTGGCAGAGCTATGTGTGTATGTAGCAGAGCTATGTGTGTATGTATATAGCAGAGCTATGTGTGTATGTATGTAGCAGAGCTAGGTGTGTATGTATATAGCAGAGCTAGGTGTGTATGTATATAGCAGAGCTAGGTGTGTATGTATATAGCAGAGCTATGTGTGTATGTATATAGCAGAGCTATGTGTGTATGTATATAGCAGAGCTAGGTGTGTATGTATATAGCAGAGCTAGGTGTGTATGTATATAGCAGAGCTAGGTGTGTATGTATATAGCAGAGCTAGGTGTGTATGTATATAGCAGAGCTAGGTGTGTATGTATATAGCAGAGCTAGGTGTGTATGTATATAGCAGAGCTAGGTGTGTATGTATATAGCAGAGCTATGTGTGTATGTATATAGCAGAGCTATGTGTGTATGTATATAGCAGAGCTATGTGTGCATGTATATAGCAGAGCTATGTGTGCATGTATATAGCAGAGCTATGTGTGTATGTATGTGGCAGAGCTATGTGTGTATGTATGTGGCAGAGCTATGTGTGTATGTAGCAGAGCTATGTGTGTATGTAGCAGAGCTATGTGTGTATGTAGCAGAGCTAGGTGTGTATGTATATAGCAGAGCTATGTGTGTATGTATATAGCAGAGCTATGTGTGTATGTATATAGCAGAGCTATGTGTGTATGTATGTGGCAGAGCTATGTGTGTATGTGGCAGAGCTATGTGTGTATGTATGTGGCAGAGCTATGTGTGTATGTGGCAGAGCTATGTGTGTATGTATATAGCAGAGCTATGTGTGTATGTATATAGCAGAGTTATGTGTGTATGTATGTGGCAGAGCTATGTGTGTATGTGGCAGAGCTATGTGTGTATGTGGCAGAGCTATGTGTGTATGTGGCAGAGCTATGTGTGTATGTAGCAGAGCTATGTGTGTATGTAGCAGAGCTATGTGTGTATGTAGCAGAGCTATGTGTGTATGTATGTAGCAGCGCTGTGTCTGTATGTATATAGCAGAGCTATGTGTGTATGTATGTAGCAGAGCTATGTGTGTATGTAGCAGAGCTATGTGTGTATGTATGTAGCAGCGCTGTGTCTGTATTTATGTATGTAGCAGAGCTGTGTGTGCCTGTATGCATGTATGATGTGTATCTATGTATGTCAGTGTATATGACTGTATAGATGTGTCAGTTCTATATGTATTTTTGTGAGTTTGTCGTTAAATATGTATATGTATGTGTACGTATGTGTGTCTGCGTGTGGATGGGGCCCACTGGGACTCTTCCGCCCGGGGCCCACAAAAACCTGGAGCCGGCCCTGCCACTAGGTACACTGAGTGTTTGCTAGTATAATGGCTGAATTTAAAAAAGTTGGAGTGTGCAATGCAGGCAGAGGTGCTGCAAATGTCTTTGCACTAGTGGGACTATAGCAAAGTCCAATAGCCACGTTTAGGATGCCACTAGGTACACTGAGTGTTTGCTAGTATAATGGCTTAGTTATAATGAGTTGGAGTGTGCAGAGGACAGGAGGGTACAGTGGCAGGATTGTGGGGCTCTGGGTAGAGGAATGGAAGCCTGCCTTTCTATTCCCTCCTAATGGTGAAATGCAGGGAGGAAATCCCTGACCTTGGCTACACAGACGCTGGCGCTGTTTTCAGGACCTGTCACCTTAACTCTGACCCTGCCGGTTTGAGCCCTTAAAAGGACTGCTAGAAAGTGCTCTCCCTAAGCTGTCTAACGCTGTGTATGCAGCGCATACAGCTGTATCGGCGATAGGACTCAGGAGGACGGAGCTGCGACAGTGATGTCTGACACCAAAGACGCAGAAGGCAGATAATGGCGTCCTGGAGGAAAATGTCCGGTTTTATAATGCAGGGACATGTGACATGGACATCCTATCACACATGCCGTTGCTTCTCTGGCTCAAAGTCCACTTAGCTGCGTGTGTGTCTGGGATTGGCTGACATGCTGGCCCGCCCCACAAGACGCGCGCGCTTAGGGAAGGAAGACAAGAAAAAAAAAAAAAAAATGGCGATCGCCATTATAGAAACAGCAGTGATCTGAAGGCGCTGTTCACGCACACTATACACTGAAATGTCATAATAGTGTGAGTCACAGAGTGACTTACACTATTACAGCAGAAACCAAGCTAGGATTTAGCTGTTTTTTTGCTGCTAGAACCGTTCTCGAACGTTTCTAGAACTATCGAGCTTTTGCAAAAAGCTCGAGTTCTAGTTCGATCTAGAACAGGCCCCAAAATCACTCGAGCCTAGAACTGGAGAACCACGAACCACGAACCGCGCTCAACTCTACTCCAGAGTAATGTAGTTACCTCTGTGCTGCTGGATGGATTGTAAAGAGCCAAGGTACTGGATGCGGTTATAGAGGCATATTTATTTCTATGTGTTCTGAAGTGAATCCACTTCTTCGTCAGAAAACCACCAGATTTTTCAGAGGAAAATGTGTGTTCACTACAGAACTCGTAGAAATAAAACCACCGACATAACTGCATCCAGTCAGTATATTGGCTCCTTTAGTATCCATCCTGCAGTGCAGAGGTAACTACATTACTCTGGAGTTTCTGCACAAAGTATGTGTCACGCTACAGGCATGGCGAGGTTGTTCAGACTGACCAAAGTCTGACGCACAACAGATATGCAACTAAAAGAACACAACAAACAGGGGGAAACACCAGGGACACAATACATTGGGGGTTCCTGCCACTCCTCCTCCACTACTCTTCACTACTCTGACTTCCTTTTCCCACCTCCAGGACTGTGAACTCCTCGGTGGGTGGGGCCAACCGCCTGGCTCCACCCCCTGGTGTGGACATCAGGCCCTGGAGGGAGGCAACAAGGGTTTTTGTCTGACTTCGATGTGCCTAGCCAGGGTGTGGAGTGTGTTGTTACAGTACCTGTGACGTCCTGGCTTTTCCAGGGCGCCACACAAACAAACAGAAGAAATACCGCAACACAACAGGATAAAGGTCAGCTTCTTGGACCTCTCTAAAACAGCTCCTTCCACCAAGGGGACCAGTATACAAATTAGTTTGTATCTTTAGCAGGGATTGATGGATAACACCTCTATTTAAAACTGAAGGGGGTGACTACAAAGAAACTGTGTCGGGGGCGGGGGCCAGCTTCCCTTTCATGGGGGGCTGCTCGGGGAGATTGCACTCGGATCCGGTGCCTCCTCCTCGGTGGCTCGAGCGGGCCGGACCCGGGGCTCGAGCGGCGCTCCGCGCCCTCGAGTGAAAGGGGGAATTGGGTTTCTTTCGGGATGTGGAGAGTTCGTAACGCCACCCACGGGTTGTGGTGATGGTGGGCACCACCGCTGCTGGTGACGGGGTTCCTGGGAGCGATGGCGGGGAGCAACTAGGTGTTGACCCCTCTGTGGGTAGGGGCAGGTGGTCCCGGGGCCCGATAGGACGGAGGAGGATTCCGCAGGATGGGTTTTGGCCGGGTGCAGGGTTGCGGTGCAGTGCAGCACGGTGCCAGATGGCACTGTTGTACTCACGATTAAACCACACAGAGTCACTGGTAAACTAGGAACTACTGAGGTCCACAGCCTTCGGTACGGAGGGTGTTTTTGGGATCCCACACATGGTACAGCAGACCCCTGTTCTTGCCCTGTAGCCAGATGCCTCTTTCTCCTGCCCTGTTCTCCACTCTCTCTCCTCAGTCGGGAACGGGGAGCCCACTCCCCCTGCAGTGATCCCGGACTTCTCTTGATGCCGGCGGGCCACTACCCTGCCCTGGTCACCTCAGGCCCCTTCCTCACACTTCCCTTCCTTGCAGCAGCCAGGAGCTATCTCTCCTGGTCTACTCTCTTAACTCTCCTCACTCACTTTGCTCCAGCCCCTCCCCCGCTGCTCTGTTTAGCTCTTACACTGGGGGGGGGGTGTCTGTCCTGCTGCACTGGTGTTGGATCAAGTTACCAAGGAGGAGAATGGCCTGCACTTTGCTGGATTTCTGCAGGCTCTGTGACACCCTGGTTTTGTCAGGGCGTCACAACTGCAGCTTAAGCACTCAGCAAAAACATGTTTGAATGAGGATAACCAGATGGAGATGAGAGGCTACAGACTGGAGGCTGTTACTAGTCCCTAAAAACAGGGAGACGACCGTGACAGTATGGACATGTGACCAGAAATGAGCTGATCTTTTATATTTAGATTTTTCTGAGTTAATCAAATTTTCCCAAATAAGTGTATTTTCAAATCTCAATAATGCAGAGCCTTTAATTACTTGGAAAAGACATACACAACAGTGTAAGATCTTCTTAGACTGTATTTAACCCCCTTTAATGCTCTTTAGTGCAAACACAGTCTTACTAATTTGACTTAAACTTATCTAGCTGGGGGGAAATGTGTTGTGTCCAGTGGTAACCTACAGCGGTATTCTGATGACGTATACACTTCTAATATTACACAATTTTTTTATTTTTAGAGCTTTCAGTATGATCTTGAACCATGGCGACTTGAAGGATAAACAATGTGAAGAATGATTGTGCAAGTCTAAATAGGTCAACCAGGATGTTCTCCATCATAACTTTAATTCTACGAGGGTCTGCTGATAAGTCTTTGGCTTTACTCAAAATAAATGAGATAGTATGATCAAACTTTACATTTATTCCACAAACTCTCCACTGATGTCACCACACTTCTTAGGCTATGTGCGCACTTACCGGATTTTGTCGCGGATTTTCCGCGGATTTGCTGCATGTTTCGCTGCAGAAAATGTTTATAACATCTCTGCAGTGAATCACCAGCAAATCCTATGGAGAAAAAAAATCCTGTGCGCACTGGGCGGAATTTGACAGCTGCATGTTTTGCTGCGGGAATCCCGCAGCAAAAACAAGTGCATGTCACTTCTTTTCCGCACATCGCTGCGGGATTTCACTCCATTGACTCCAATGTTAATCATGAAATCCCGCAGGGAATAACGCAGGCAGCAAATTCTGTGCGGTTCACTGCGTTTTCCTGCGTTATTCCCTGCGGTATTTCGCGGTTTACCTCCGGTAATGTACATCGCCTGTCTGCGGTTTTGCAGGGAAGTGATGTCATTACAGGAAGAGGAAGCAAAGCAGAGAGTAAACACACACACACAGATCACACACACAGACATCACAGACATAGATCACATAGAACACAGACACATAAAACACACATAGAAAGAAAACGGAAATATAGAAAACAAAGAACGTGGGCTCCGCTGCATATTTACCTTCCAGCCGAGGTAAGCACACAGCGGCGGCCCGGTATTCTCAGGTTGGGGAGGGAGAGGGGCAGGGTTAATGTCCCCCGCCTCACTCCCCCTCCGGCAGCCGAGAATATCAGCCGCAGCTGCCCCGGGACTGTCGCATGCATTATGCAGCAGCACCGGCGTGTCCTCGGCTCTTCTTGCTGCCGTGTAGCAGTGGCAGCAAGGTAATACAAGGGGTTAATGATGGTGGGGGATCACCGCCGTTAACTCCAGGCTTGATCATGGCAGCGTCTATGTGACAGCTGACATGATCAACCCGTAAGTAAAGTGAATAAAACACACACACAGAAAAATCCTTTATTTTAAATAAAACTTACAAGCCTCGTTCACCATTTTATTAACCCCTCCCGAAACAAAGCTCCGGCGTAATCCACAGGGTCCTGCACTGCTGACATCCAGCCGCGATGTGTCACAGACACAGGGCTGAATGAATGCAGCAGACAGCAGAGGTAATTACCGGTCATTTCCCACGGCCGGTAATGTGAACTCACTGCCGACCGTGGGAAATGCAGCGATCTGTCCTCTATCTATCTATCTATCCCTCTATCTATTCTTCTGTCTATCTACTATCTCAGAATTAAATGACTTTTTTTTTTTCTTTTCAATGTGCTTTATTGCATTGAATGCAATAAAACACATCCCAACCCGCATGCGGCAAAACCGCGGCAATACCGCGAACAATACCGCGGTGAAACCGCAGCAAACCGCATGCGGTTTTCGGGTGCGGTTTGCCGCGATTTTTTACCGCGGGTGCGGTAATCTTTAAGAGACTGCGGAATGTACGCACGGAAATTTCATTTCCCAGTGCGCACATAGCCTTACATTGGTATTCCAAGTTCTGTAAGCCTAGCAAAAAGAAGGATTTCAATTGTGCCTCTAACCAGGCATCCGTAGCAGCCATGGCATCAGAAATGGTGGGAAATTTAGTACACTTGAGGTATTTCTTCAGGTTTGGAAACAGATTATAGTTCTAGGGAGCTAGATCTGGTGAATAAGGTGGGTGGTCACCAGCTGGAAACCAAGCTCTGCTAGTTTTGCCGCGGTTTCCAGTATGAAGTTGTGCACAGCATCGACGATCTCCAGAACAACAACCACTCTCGGTGGTCCAGGACATTCCTCATCATTGGTGCTGAAGTGGCCCGTTTTAAATTTGGCAACCCAGTTCTTAATTGTGGAATATGAAGAACATTGATCTCCCAAAAGTCTGCGCCATGAATATCCTTCGTGGACTTTCCTAGCAAAAATAAGAATTTTATCCCTCCTCTGTTCTCAGTTGCTGTGAATATTGCATTAGACTCCACCATTTTCTTTTCCCGCATGCGTAGAACATTGTTGCCATAAGCAACAAACACAAAATTTTGAAAACATATATTAGACACATAAGGCTTTCATGTGATGCAACATTCCTTACCATAGAAACAAAAAAGATCACAAAGACTTATCAGCAGCCCCTCGTATCAAGTTACCAAGTTGCTGATCTACCTCTTCAACTTCTTCCTTCTATTCTTCCGACCATGATGTTCTCCAGTAATTTCTCCCTTCATATCATGTGTTCAAAGTAGGCAAGTCATAGCTTGGTGATCCTTACTTTAATTGACATGTCTGGTTTGATTTGTTAAATTGATTTATTTGTTCTTATTACCATCCATGATATTGGTAATATCCTTCTTCAGCACCACATTTTGAAGTCTTTTTTCTTCTTCTGTTTTATTTCTTTTTCTTCCAGGTTTTGCATATATAAGTTAGTACAGAAAAGACCAGACAATGCACGAGTAGTGTCTTCATCACCATTTAATTGTTCCTCAATTTCAAGATCTTGTCCAATGACTTCATTATTGCTTTGCCCATAGCCATTCTCCTATTGACTTCCGGTGTTGTCGCTGCATCTTGAATGATCATCGATTTGTGGAGGTTGAAGTTATTTACAACTTCCAGTTTGTCACCATCAATCTCAAAAGTGGTCATACTTGGCAGTAGTCAATATCTTACATCAAGGAAAAAAAATACAATTCTCACACTTTATGATGTTAGACATTTTTTTGACATTATAAGAAAATAAATAAATTAATAACTGCATGGCTTTCCCATCTCACAAGCCATGGAGTCCACTTTCTGTGATAAACAACCTTAGTTTTTGTATATTCTTTAGAAGCAAAATTAGTACAAAGATTTATTCAACTGCGTTCTTTTTGCAGTGTGTCAGGAACAAAAAAGGCTTTCATTAAGCTGTTGTTACTGCAGTATATCTCAGATCAAACAATTAAGTCCCATTGACTATGCAGGTCCAGCACTTCCCAGTTCTTTACATGAATCTTTAATAGTGGTTGTGATAGTCGTCCTTGATTTTGTGTGCTAGACTATGTTTTGTGATAGCGTGTTGTTATTAGCCCCCTCTCTGGCACCTTTTTTTTTTGTCCATATTTTTGTTATGATCATTAAGATAGACTTATTGTACACCAGTCTTAATGAAGTACTCACTCAAGTACACTAACCTGTTTGATCAATTGGCATTGAAAGCTTAAAGAGGTGGTTCACTACTCTGCAATAGTGGCCACATCCCTGTAAAACTGATAGGGAATGCTTTTTCTAAATAACTTGTTCAGCCAATTTTTTCTCTGAGTGGCGCTATTGCGGTCAACTCATCCCCATGAAGTGACTCCCCGGGCTCTGGGACCTCTGATATCCGGTGATGTCAGGTCAACTTATAGTTGACCTGTCACCTGACATCATTGAGGTCGGCCCCTGTCTTCCTGAGTGACTGGGCTGGGGACAGACTTTCACCAATCATCACAGCCCAGCATCTCTCCTGCTTGCAACGCGCTACAGTGAAGGAGAAAGTGTGCGATATGCTGCGCTGTGACATTGGGCTGTGATGGGCGGTGAAATGCCACCCATAGCCCAGTCACTCTGGAAACCTGAGGCTAGCCTCGGTGGTCAGGTCAACTAGAAGTTGACCTGACATCACCGGATCTCAGAGGTCATGGAGCCTGGGGGTCACGCGATGGGGATGAGCCGTCCGCAATAGCACCACTTAGAGGCAGAATTGGCTGAGCAAGGTATTTAGAAAAAGCCTTCTCTATCAGTTTTTCAGAGATGTGGCCACTATTGCACAGTAGTGAACCATCTTTTTAATGAATCAGGTGCATCTGATATCCAGTGACCATTCTCCATCTCGTCTATGTCCCACGCAAGCTGTGCCCATATTGGCATACTTGACCTAGTCATGACTTATAAATGCCAAAAGTCACAATTTTTTTCCGCAACTGCCAAGTTGCACAAAAATATTTTTGACTTAATATTGTTACGTCAGATTTCTGGCATGAACATTTTAATGGATCACGACCATACCATATTGAATTAAGGGAGAGATGTTAGGATATATAGATCTACATGTAAAGATTATTATTATTATTATTTATTATAGCGCCATTTATTCCATGGCGCTTTACAAGTGAAAGAGGGTATACATATGACAATCATTAACAATACTAAACAGACTGGTACAGGAGGAGAGAGGACCCTGCCTGCGAGGGCTCACAGTCTACAGGAATGGGTGAGGGTACCACAGGTGAGGACAGAGCTGGTTGCGCAGTGGTGTACTGGACTGAGGGTAATTGTAGGTTGTAGGCTTGTTAGAAGAGGTTGTTGAGGTTGCTCTTGAAGCTTTCCACGGTAGGGGAGAGTCTGATATACTGAGGTAGAGCGTTCCAGAGTATGGGAAAGATCAACAGATTTAAGACATTTGCCTTTTGTATACCATATTAGATATTCTTTACAAACACAATGCATTAGCCCACTTAGTATAAATACTATACCAGAAGAATAAAATGTGCATGTACTCCCCTACAAACATTTCTAAGCCTCAACATCCTTTTTTTGTAAAGCACAGCAGGCTCAGTAATTCAATTTCAAGTGATCTACTTAAACTCTACAGATCTTACTGAGATGTCAGTGATTTTTTCCTTAATGAAGAAAGTCTTGTAATTCTTGTTGTTGCTGATAGGATGAACAAGATTAAAGAAAAAGAGAAAATGTTGCATTGGCTGCAAATTATTCACATCCAATCCATTTTATCTGTTGTAATGTCATTGAAAGAGCAAAGTGTGCCTGTCACTGTCAGACTGATAAAAGAATAATTCTAACAAATGTTGAAGTGAAATTGTAATTTTCTTAGGTTTATTGAGAAGACTATGTGAAGAGACTTAGGATATTGAGTTATTTATTAGGTAAAATGAATGCTCTATGTATCTATCTATCTATCTATCTATCTATCCTTCTATCTATCTATCTATCTATCCCTCTATCTATCTATCCCTCTATCTATCTATCTATCTATCTATCTATCTATCTATCTATCTGTCCTTTTATCTATCTATCTATCTTTTTATCATCTGTGTTTTATCCAAAAAAAGAATTGTATTAGTTAGTAAATGATTACAAATAAACCTAACACCTTTATATTAAAGCAGGTAATATACATATTTTGAATGTTCATGTGACAGTCTGCTGGCAAACACCTCAGCAGCACTTCCTTGCTTCAAACACAATCTCTTTGTCTCCATCCGAGTGCAGTACAGCACAGACTTAAATAGATGGTTCTGTACACTATTGCTGTATTGTACTAATGGGAGCCCATATAATGCAGTACTGTAGCTTTTTACACACAGGTTTTCTAAGATATTTCATTCGCATCTAAAGATCAACAGTTTACTGACCTCTGTCATTTTACATATTTTTAGTTATGTTTTACATGGTCAATTAATTATTAAACCTGCTAAAAATATTATTACAGAATAGACCTGAGCAAAAATGTTCGATAAAGGTTCGCCTAAAACCTCCGTTACACGCAACAACGTATCTAACGATATATCGCCGGGGTTACGGATTCTGTGATGCACATCCGGCATCGTTAGCGACGTCGTTGCGTGTGACACCAACGAACGTCCGTTAACGATCAAAAATACTCACCTTATCAATGATCGTTGACACGTCGTTCATTTTCAAAATATCATTAATTGTTGAGGACGCAGGTTGTTCGTCGTTCCCAGTGAAGCACACATTGCTACATGTGACACCCCGAGAACGACGAACTGCAGCTTACCTGTGATGGGGGCGGGTACGCTCGCTAGCGATATCGCTGCGTGTGACAGCGGGGCCTTTAGCCTGTTTGGCTCATGCTCAGTAACATGAGCACTTTCCCCAAAAGTTGGCAATGTTCGGTTTTGTTCGATAACTGATTATATTTTTCAAGAATGCTTTTCCAATAACATGTTATGCCTTGGATGAATGGGGTAATGTAATGAGAAGAGGGGGTGGAGACTCGGGAGAAAATTTTTTTTTCCCTCTTTTTTCATGTAGCATACCCTACTACTGTGCAAAGACACTATTGGGATATTGAAGGGGGGAAATTGATGTCACTATCCTTCTGTCTACCTGAAATGTTTTTAAAACTTAAGACTTCAAAATGGGTCTCCAAGTTGTGCCTTGTCTGTACTGGCAGAAGCATGGGAGCAAGAGGCCTAATCCTCTCCCCCTTTTTATGTATTTAAATTGAAATGCCAGGCCACATCCTGTGTGTTGCATGCATCATACCTCCCTGATATGCAAGGACACTATGAGGAAATGGTGGGGGGAATTAATGCCACTCTCCTGCTGTTTGCCTGAAAGGTTTTTAAATCTCAAGACTCCAAGATGGGTCTCCAACTTGTGTCTGGCCTGTACTAGCAGGGGTGTGGGAGCAAGTGGTCTAATCCTGACATCATCCCCTTTTTTATTTATTAAAATTGAAGTGCCAGGCCACATCCTGTGTGTTGCATGGACCATATCTCCCTGTTGTGCAAAAGACACAATGAAGAAATGGGGGGAGGGATTGATGCCACTGTTCTGCTGTCCTGCTATCTGCCTGATAGGTTTTTAAGTCTCAAGACTCCAAGATGGATCTCCAAGTTGTGTCTTGTCTGTACTGGCAGGGGTGTGGGAGCAAGAGGTCTAATACTGTTCTCATCCCCTTTTTTATTTATTAAAATTGAAATGCCAGGCCACATCCTGTGTTGCATGGACCATACCTCCCTGCTGTGCAAACACACTATGGGGAAATGGTGGGGGGAATTGATGACACTGTCCTGCTGTCTGCCTAAAAGGTTTTTAAATCTCAGGACTCCAAAGATGGGTCTCAAAGTTGTGTCTTGTCTGTACTAAATTAGGGTAAGTGGTAATCCAGTACCCATAGTCCAGTCTTTAGTGAAAATTAAGACATCCTTTATGCACAAAACATGTTCAAAACATACATGTTTAAAATCAAAACTGCCTTACGCGTTCAGGTCATAGAGACCCTTACTCGTAGGTAGTACATATACAAATAAAAGCACAATATATACAATGCTGAAGACAGGAAATGATGAACAGATGGAACACATTGATTAGGATACGCAATGCAAAATTAACCCATTCTAGAACACGCAATTAAGTTTGGAAACCTGAACGTGATAATGTACAAATGTAGGCATGAATATAGTTACTTATTATCATTATAAATATCAAAATTATCATGTAACCACTATAATGGTGGACTCATTTTTATAAACAAGACATGATAGAATCTAAAAATATACATGTCTACAAGTGCAAAATAAATGTACTAAAGTTATGTATTTCAGCTTAAATGTTGCAGTTTAGATAGTCATGCCTATGTAAGTAGAAATGACAAGTTTATTGCCAAAAAAAAAAAAATAAATATTTGTGACAGTACACACTTGTTAGGAGCATTACAACATAAAAAATGGTATAAAAATAACGTGAGTTTTAGCGAATATTAACACACTTTACTCATGCATACCCCATCATCTAGCGCTTCGAGCTGCCAAATACCATTTAAACAGCAGTGGTCTCTATTCAAATGAATTGAATGAATACATTATTTCTGCCATTAGTTTTTTATTGAAAAATAATTGTTTTTCTTTCAATAACCACTTTTACCTTGAAGTACAAGGCTGCCCTGTGGGGTCTAGTTTTTCTCCTACCCTCGCTAATCTTTATGTAGCTTGGTGGGAATGTTTGTACATTTTTTTTTAAAAATAATCCCTTTGGTGATAACATCAGGTTGTACACCAGATACATAGACGATATTGTCATTATCTGGTGTGATAGCGCTTCTAATAATTTGGAAGCCTTTAAGGAATATCTGAACACTAATGAGTTCAATTTAAGATTTTATGTATCTTCTGATTCCAAACAAGCCCCCTTGATGTGAATACGTTTTCCAGTTTAGGGCTCCCTCTTGTGGTTAGTGCTGGCGGTGCAGTTGATGTGTGGAATGAAAGTCACACACCTCTGGAGGACTGGCAATCAGGGTCCGATTGGGCTATTTAACTGAGTAGTTTTCTCTTGTTACTTGCCAGTGGTCAATGTCTCCTGTGTGTTAAGGACATTCTGTAAACAGCTCTGCTCACTACCAGAACTTCTCTAATATAAGTGGTCTTTGTACCTCTGCTGTTTGTTTTCCACTTTCTTGTTGTTTTTCTACTTTGATACTAATGCTTGATTCCTATTTTGTCTGTGTGGAGTTCTTGGTGGAATGGGATAATTTCTTGCTGGGGGTGTCTGTATACTTAGCTCCATGATTCTGCAAGGTATTGTGTTTGTCATGCTTGGTACTAATTCAGTCCCTCATCTGTATTAGTGTTTTTGGATCCCAGTAACATCAGAGTGTTGATACAGTGGGGGAGAGGTTGTGTGACCTCAGGATTTTTCCATATCAGAAGTGCTGGTATATATTAGGGTTTTTACGGCTGCAGAAAGTTGCTCTTTCCTATCCTTTCCTATAAAGATAGTTTGGGCCTAACCTTTGCTGAATCTGTCTTTTCTAGCTTTGTATTGTGTTTTTCTATATCACCGTAGCCTTTACATGTGGGGGGGCTATTTATCTTTGGGGACTGCTCCAAGGCAGATTAGCTTTCTTATATCTCTATCTGAGAGATTATTTAGTTCTCCAGCTTTGTCTAGGCATCCAGGTCATCATAGGCACGCCCCACGGCTACTTCTAGTCGTGTGTCAGGATTAGGTCTGCAGTTCGTTAAGTTTCCAGCCATTCTGTTACCTTTTTGGGATTCTGCATTTTTTTTATCCTTCTCGGTCCCTGAATCATAACACCCCTTTTTGGACATTAGTTTATTGGGAGAAATGATTCCGGAACAATTCAAAGCAAATTATATTGTAAATGCACGGCTGGTAACGCAACTTTGTTTGCTACCTGCTGTCATCCATGACATGTAACCAGAAATTTACCGGTTGGTGAATTTTTATGTGCACAACGATTATGCTCCTCTGAGAATAGTTTCAAGATTGAATGTAAAATAATGAGGGATAGGTTTCTCAAAAGAGGTTATTCACAAGCCATTATTCAAAGAGCTATCAATATTGCCTCCAATAAAACCCGAGATTTTTTATTATATCCTGATAAATATATGAATAGAGAACAAGAGATCATCTTACTCTAAGAAATTTGATAAAAACAAAATTATTTTCTCCACAACCTTTTCTACTGCTTTACACAAAATTGTAAAATTAATTAAAGATTGTTCAAAAATATTATATCAGGATGATGTTACACGCCATACTAAAAAACTGAATCAATTTTGTATCCAAAAAGGCCCTGAATATCGGTAATATTGTTTCACCGAGTATGTACATAAATAAGAACAGTAATAATGTAAATCTGGTTAAATATGAATGTATATTATGCCTGTGGTTCCCAGAAGTGCAATCTTTGTAAATATGTGAAAAAAACTAAAATATTTTGTGATAACAATCTTATATAATCTAATATATAAAGCTGAGTGTATGTGTGTATGTTTATATGTTTGTATGTATGTATGTATGTCCGCTAAAGGAATCCGCACCATCGCATTTACAATCACAAAATTTTGCACAGACACTCCATGTGACTCAGGGAACGTCATAGACTATGTTTGAATGGGAAAATTTAACCCTGTGCTTTACAGTTACTCTCCAAAAATCCTGCCTCCATTAAACTGAATGGAGGTTGCAGCTACAGGCTATTAATAGCAACTGTCAGTGGTTGCTATAGGAACAAAATAAACTCTTAGTATAAGAAGCTTATGTGTGACGTAATAAGATGTCGGAGGGGAGATGAATAGAGAGAGACAGAAAGAGACAGACAGACAGGGAAAGAGACAGAGAGAGATAGAGAGACACAGACAGTCAAAGAGACAGACAGGCAGACAGACAGGGAAAGAGACAGGCAGAGAGGAAAAGAAACAGAGAAAAACAGAGACAGACAGGGAAAGAGACAGAGACAAGGAAGAGACAAGGAAAGAGACAGACAAGGAGAGAGACAGGGAAAGAGACAGACAGGGAAAGAGACAAGGAGAGATGGGGAAAGAGACAGAGACATACAGGGAAAAAGACAGATGGGGAAAGACACAGGCAGACAGGGAAAGAGACAGGGAAAGAGACAGAGACAAGTAAAGAGACAAGGAAAGAGACAAAAACAGGGAAAGAAACAGAGATAATTAAAAAGATAAGGAAAGAGACAGACAAGGAAAGACACAGACAAGGAAAGAGACAGGGAAAGAGACAGAGACAGATGGGAAAAGAGACAGATGGGAAAAGAGACAGACAGGGAAAGAGACAGACAGGGAAAGAGACAGATGGGGAAAGAGATAGATGGGGAAAGAGACACATGGGGAATGAGACAGACGGAGAACAAACAGACGAGGAAAGAGACAGACAAGAAAAGAGACAGACGGGAAAAGAAACAGACAGGGAAAGAGACTGACAAACAGACAGACACAAAGATAAAGAGAGACAAACAGACACAGAGAGAGAGAGACAGAGAGACTGATACAGAGACAGACAGAGAGATAGACACAGACAGAGAGAGAGAGAGATAGGCACAGACAGATAGAGAGAGATAGACACAGACAGACAGACATGGATATAAAAAGAAACATATGGATAGAGACAGACACACAGACAGACAGAGACGGACAGAGAAAGGGACAGACAAACAGACAAACAGAGACAAACAGGGAAAGAGACAGACAGAGAGACAGAGACAGAGAGACAGAGACAGACACACAGAGACAGAAACAGAAACCGTGACAGACACACAGAGACAGAAACAGACAGACAGAGACAGACAAAAAGACAGAGACAGATGGACAGAGACAGACAAACAAACACAGACAGAAAGAGACAGACAGAAACAGACACACTGAGACAGGAATAGGAAAAAATAAAGGTATGGACCCAGCACCAATATCCAGATAAAATAGAAAAAAATCCTTTATGTAAGTTAAAAAATATTTTTCATGCTGAAACAGCAGGCTGAAAAATTATTACATAAGGTACCTTAACATGTTTCAGACTAGAAATTAAAAGAAAAGAAGTCCTTAGTCAAAAGCAACCTATGTTCCCCCACAGACATGATATAAATACTGTGTACTACATGGACATGTGAACGTGTGAGACACAGAGACAGACGCACAGATAGACACCGAGACAGACAGAGACAAAAAGACAGACAGACAGAGACAGATAGACAGACAGACATACAGAGACAGACAAACAGACTGGACAGATGGACACAGACAGATAGACTGAGAGACAGACGGTCAGAGACAGACAGACGAAGATGGGAGACAGATAGACAATTACTATCCCGGGCAACGCCGGGTACTACAGCTAGTACGATATAAAATCGTTCATTAATTGATCTAGTTCTTATCTGATTTATAAACCTGATTGCAATATTTGCAAAAAGTTTTACATAGGCTGCACATCAAGAACTCTTAAAAAGTGCATTTCAGAGCATGTAGTGAATGTTGTGAAAAGAGAGACTAGAAACAATAAACCCTAATCTGGTTTATCTAAACATTTTATTGAAATTCATGGGGGCGATTTTTTAGCCCTATCAGTCACAGGCATTGAAAAAGTTTTTAGACTGATCCGAGGTGGAGACTGGATGAAGCTCCTCCTAAGAGAGGCGCAATGGATTATGTGTGGCGCCCTGGACTAGCCAGATCGTCACAGGGACTACAACACGCACCCCCACCCTGAGACAGACACATCAGCCAGACACAAAATCCTTGTTGCCTCCCTCCAGGGGCTGATGTCCACACCAGGTGGGGTGGAGCCAGGTGGTTGGCCCCACCCACTGAGAAGTTCACAGTCCTGGAGGCAGGAGAAGGAAGTCAGTTAAGCTCGGGCAGAGCTCGAGATCAGTTAAGGAAGTGGAAGAGTGAGGAGTAAAGTGGTAGTAGAGGAGCAAACAGACTGTGTCCGGGTACATGGCCCGGGCACCGAGAGCAAGGTTGGCAGACGGTGGTGGCCGTCTGCAGGAGAGGCAGATCAACGCGGAACTGTAGGACCGGGGACGGGCGGTGGCCTGCCGGTACCGAACTGGGGATTGAAGTGAAGCCAGCACAAACCGGCAGGGCCTGCGGAAACCGACCAGGCTTGGAGTCGCCGTTAAACAAGTAAAATCCGTTAGTGACCGGAACCCCAGGGGTTTCCTAACAGCCAAGACCCGATTGAAGGCAACCGTCCAACCAGAAAAAGGGAAATACAGCTACCGCCACAGCTAGAGTTCCCAGGACCAGAGCCTGTGGGCAAAAGGGTTCCTCCGGCACATATACACGCTGGGGAGCGGGTCACCAGTAGGAAGCCATCGGGACCGAACATACACACAGGTGCAGGGAAAGGCAGCCACCACCAACCGTCCGGGAGAAACCACAGCAGCCGGCTGCGGGACCCGTCCATCCAGCCATTTGGTTTACCAGAGACTTTGCATCTATTTGTGGCTGAGTGACTACACCAGTGTCATCCGGCACCGCGCTGCGCAGTCCAAGCGACCCTGCACCTTGCCAACCCTGACTCCCCGTCATCTCACCGGGCCCCGGGACCACCAACCTCTACCCACGGAGGGGAAAACAACATCCCAGCTGCTCCCTGCCATCGCTCCCGGGATCCCCGTCACCAGCAGCAGTGGTGCCCAACCTCACCACAACCCGTGGGTGACGTCACGGACCACATCCCCAAACCAAACTACCCCCTTTCACTCACGGGCGAGGAGCGCCGCTCGAGTCCCCGGATCCGGCCCACCGCTCGAGCCACCGAGCAGCAGCAGCAGCGCCGGACCCGAGCGTGGTGAGCGCAGTGCCCGCTGCCGGCGACATTATGCTTCTTAAATCTCATGCACCATACGGTCTCAATTATCAAAATGACTTGCAGTTCATTTTTTAAATACACATATATTTTTTTTTTCTCTATTGAACATAGCCTATCACTGCTCATAGCTGAAGGGTTGCAATAGTTGCATGTATTGAAAACAGCCTAAAACTGTTCACAGCTGGAGGTTTGCTACAGTTGCATGTATTGCACATAGCCCATGACTACTTGCAGATGAAGGTTTGTTCTGTTCATATAAGTCAGTTTCCTGTCAGTTTTTTGCAATAAACTTGTCATTTCTACTTACATAGGCATGAATATCTAAATAGTCACATGAAATACATAACTTTAGTACATTTATTTTGCACGTGTAGACATATATATATTTTTAAATTCTATTATGTCTTGTTTATAAAAGTGTGTCCACCGTTATGGTGGTTACATAATAATTTTGATATTTTATAATGATAATTAATCGTATTCATGCCTACATTTTGTATCTTATCACGTTCATGTTTCCAAACTTAATTGTTTGTTCTAGAATGGGTTAATTTTGCATTGCGTATCCTAATCAATGTGTTCCTGTCTTCAGCATTGTATATTGTGTTTTTATTTGTATATATATTACCTATGAGTAAGGGTCTCTATGACCTGAAACGCGTAAGGCAGTTCTGGTGTTTAACATGTTTTGTGAATAAAGGATGTCTTAATTTTCACTCAAGACTGGACTATTGGTACTGGATTACCACTTATCCTTATTTAGATTGACTTCTGCAGGGGTGGACCGCCCCTTCTCTTCATCCATGCACCCTATGTGGTTTGCATCACATGGCTATGGTAGGCTGAAATTTACTCCCTTTCACGTGGAACTTGTCTGTACTGACAGGGGTGTGGGAGCAAGCGGCCTGAAATTGTCACTCATCCACTTTTCTCATCAAATTTTCCCATCCATTTTTAAAATTGAACTGCCAGGCCCCATCCTTTTATGTAAGTCAATGCAATCAGACAGTGCTGAAATTAATATGCATTGGAGAATGCAGTCACACAGCTGCAGAGTTGTGGACCATTGTCCAGGCCCAGTTTGATCAATGGCTGTTTCTACTAAGCTTGAAGACAGGGAAGGCCATGTCCCATAATGGTGCACACCTGGTGGCGGCACTACCCCTTGGCAACGAAACACATGTGCCTTCCATGGCTCACATACTCAACTTGGTTGTACATAATTTTCTAGGTCACTATTCCTGCCTGGATGTGCTGCTGCAGAAGGTACAGTTGCTGTGTGCTCACTTTAAAAAATGAAAATGCCAGGCCACATTCTGCGTGTTGCATGGAGCATATCTCCCTGCTGTGCAAAGACACTATGAAGAAATGGGGGCAATTGATGCCACTGTTCTGCTGTCCTGCTATCTGCCTGAAAGGTTTTTAAGTCTCAAGACTCAAATATGGGTCTCCAAGTTGTGTCTTGTTTGTACTGGCAGGGGTGTGGGAGCAAGGGGCCTAATTCTGTCACTGATCTCCCTTTTTATTTTTAAAATTGAAATGCCAGGCCACATCCTGTATTTTGCATGGACAATACCTCCCTGCTGTGCAAAGACACTATGAAGAAATTGGGGGGAAGGACAGATGATGGATGCACTATCCTGCTGTACTGCTGTCTGTCTGAAAGGTTTTTAGATCTCAAATCTCCAATATGGGTCTCCAAGTTGTGTCTTGTCTGTACTGGCAGAGATATGGGAGCAAGAGGCCTAATCCTGTCACTCATGCACCTCTTGATTTTTAAAATTGAAATGCCAGGCCATGTCCTGTGTGGTGCATGGACCATATCTCCCTGCTGTGCAAAGACACTATGGGAAAATGGGGTGGGGGGGAAATTGATGCCACCGTCCTGCCATCTGCCTTAAATGTTTTTAAATATCAAGATTCCAGGATGGGTCTCCAAGTTGTGTCTTGTGTGTACTGACAAGGGAATGGGAGCACCAGCCCTACACCTGTCTCTCATCCACCTCAATTTTTCTTATGTCAATAGTCTAGGAAGCTAATGGCTATGCCAAAACAATGGATATACACTGTAAAAAAGTATTTTTGCTGTTTTGGAAGCTTTTCTATCCCCTAAAGATGTTTTCTCTGCCCTATGTTTGGCCTCTCATTGAGGTTTGAAAAGGTTTGACTAATGGTTCAACAAACAGTTCTGCAAAAGTAATGTTTGTTCGGTAAGGCTCGGCAAATCAAACTTTGAAAGGTTTGCTCTTCTCTATTCTGGAGGACTGAAATATTTATATATCCCCCTATAAAAATTTCTAAGCTTTAAAATTGTTGGTTTTTTTAAGAACATTAGTCTCTTTAATTCAATTTGAAGTGGTCTAGTTAAACTCCACAGATCTCACTGAGATGCCAGTGATTTTTACTTAATGTAGAAAGTCTTATAAGTTCTTGTTGTTGCTGTCAATATGAACAAGATATAAAAAGTTGCATTTCTTGTGACTTACATTCAGTCCATTTTTTTTTGGTAAAATATCACTTACGAAATTAAGTGTTACTTACACTGTGATGCTGGTGACATGAGTAATTCTAAAAAAAATTGAGGTGAAATTATAATTTACTTACACTATTATGGACAATGGGAGGATACCTAGGATGTTGAGTCATTTATTGGATAAATGTAATGCTCAATCTATCTTATCTATTTATCTATCTACCTATCTATCTATCTACCTATCTATCTATCTATATATCCATCTATCATGATCCTTATATATCCTTACAGTAAGCAATGGATTAGACAAACAGTTTTCATAATTTTCCAGCTTGTGCTGTGTACACTGATAATAGAATTAGCAGTTATCTCAATATCTATATATCGAAAGGATTACAGTGAAGTGTAACACCCCTACAATAAAGCAGGTAGAACACATATTTTTAATGTTCATGTGGCAGTCTGCTGGCAAACACCTCAGCAGCACTTCCTTGTTTCAGATATAATCTCTTTGTCTCCTTCACAGCTCAGGACAACAAACATTCACAGTGCTGGTACTGTATATAGCTGCTACATTGTACAAGTAGGAACCTATATAATGCAAAATATCAACTTTTTACACAGAAATAAGGCTTTGTATGCTACTCCTCATTCAATCACTTTACAGGAAGTGCATCCTTTAATATTTAGTTCTACAGCAAAAGATTAACAGATTGCAGACATCAGCCTTATTATATACCATTAGTTATGTTGTTGAAGGTGAATTAAATATCACATTTGCTATAAGGGCTAACATTTGATGCACCCCCTGCAAACATTTCTAAGTATGAACATAATTTTTAAAAGCAAAGCAGGTTCAGTAATTCAGCGAAACTTTACAAATCTTACTGAGCTGTTAGGGATTTTTCCTTAATGAAAAAAGTTATGTAAATTCTTGTTGTTGCTGATAAAATAAACAAGGCATAAAAAAAAAGAAGTTGCATTTGCTGTAAATTATTTACATCCAATCCATTTTATCTGTGTAGTGTCACCTAAGGAGCAACGAAAGTGTAACTGTCACTGTGATGCTGATAAAAAGAGTTCTTCTAAAAAAAATAGAGGAGAAATTATAATTTACTTAGTCTTATTGAGGAATGGACTGTTGGAGGAGGCTAAGCATATAAAGTTATTTCTTTTATAAAAATGAATACCTTTATCTATCTATCTATCTATCTATCTATCTATCTATCTATCCCTCTATAACTCTAACCCTCTATCTATCTATCTATCTATCTATCTATCTAGGTATCCCTCTATCTATGTATCCCTCTATCTATCTATCTATCTATCTATCTATCTATCCCTCTATCTATCTATCTATCCCTCTATCTATCTGTCTATCCCTCTATCTATCTATCTATCTATCTATCTATCTATCTATCTATCCCTCTATCTATCTGTCTATCCCTCTATCTATCTATCTATCTATCTATCTATCTATCTATCTATCTATCCCTCTATAACTCTAACCCTCTATCTATCTATCTATCTATCTATCTATCTATCTAGGTATCCCTCTATCTATGTATCCCTCTATCTATCTATCTATCTATCTATCTATCTATCTATCTATCTATCTATCTATCTATCTATCTATCTATCTATCTATCCCTCTATCCATCTATCTATCTATCTATCTATCTATCTATCTATCTATCCCTCTATCTATCTATCTATCTATCTATCTATCTATCTATCTATCTATCTATCTATCTATCCATATATCCGTCTATCCATCTATCTATCCATCTATCTATCCCTCTATCTATCTATCTATCCCTCTATCTATCCATCTATCTATCTATCTATCCCTCTATTTATCTATCTATATATCCCTCTATCTATCTATCCCTCTATTTATCTATCTATCCCTCTATCTATCCATATATCCATCTATCTATCTATCCCTCTATCTATCCATCTATCTATCTATCTATCTATCTATCTATCCCTCTATTTATCTATCTATCTATCTATCCCTCTATCTATCCATATATCCATCTATCTATCTATCCCTCTATCTATCCCTCTATCTATCTATCTATCCCTCTAATTATTATCTATCTATCTATCTATCCCTCTATATATCCCTCTATCTATCCATCTATCTATCCATCTATCTATCCATCTATCTATCCCTCTATCTATCTATCTATCCCTCTATCTATCTATCCCTCTATCTATCTATCCATATATCCATCTATCTATCTATCCCTCTATCTATCCATCTATCTATCTATCTATCTATCTATCTATCTATCCCTCTATCTATCTATCTATCCCTCTATCTATCCCTCTTTCTATCTATCTATCTATCTATCTATCTATCTATCTATCTATCTATCTATCCATCTATCTATCTATCCCTCTATCTATCCCTCTATCTATCCATCTATCTATCTATCTATACCTCTATTTATCTATCTATCCCTCTATCTATCCCTCTATCTATCCCTCTATCTATCCATCTATCTATCTATCCCTCTATTTATCTATCTATCTATCTATTCCTCTATCTATCTATCCCTCTATCTATCTATCCCTCTATCTATCCATATATCCATCTATCTATCTATCTATCTATCTATCTATCTATCTATCTATCTATCTATCTATCTATCTATCGATCTATATATCTATCTATCCCTCTATCTATCCATCTATCTATCTATTTATCTATCTATCCCTCTATCTATCTATCCCTCTATCTATCTATCTCTCTATCTATCTATCATCTATCTATCCCTCTAACTATCTATCCCTCTATCTATCCATATATCCATCTATCTATCTATCTCTCTATCTATCCCTCTATCTATCTATCTATCCATTATCTATCCCTCTATCTATCTATCCATATATCCCTCTATCTATCTCTCTATTTATCTATCTACCTATTTGTCTATCATCTATAAAAATAACGCTTACACAAAGCACTGGGGAAAAACTTTCTATAAGTTTGTAGCTTGAAGTTTGAAAAATGGCAATGGGATTACCAGTCATCTCAATCTTTATTGAAACTATTACAAAAATAGGTAAGACCGCAATGATAAAGAATGCAGTATACACATTTTGCTTGTACATGTGACAGTTTGATAACAAGCACTTCAGCAGCACTTCCTTAACAATCTATTTGTCTCTTTCACAGTGAGGCACAGCACACATCCACAGAGCTAGCAGTGTAGATTTTAAGGCGGGCTTTGCATACTACGACATCGCAGGTGCGATGTCGGTGGGGTCATGTCGAAAGTGACGTACTTCCTGCGTCGCTCTCCACATCGTAGTGTGTAAATCCTAGATGATACGATTAACGATCGCAAAAGCGTCGTAATCGTATCATCGGTGTCGCATCGGCAAATTCCATAATTACGCTGACGCGATAGTACGATGTTGTTCCTCGCTCCTGCGGCAGCACACATCGCTGTGTGTGAAGTCGCAGGAGTGAGGAACATCTCCTTACCTGCGGCACCGCGGCTCCCGTCGGCTATGCGGAAGGACAAAGGTGGGCGGGATGTTTACATTCCGCTCATCTCCGACCCACCGCTCCTATTGGCCGCCTGCCGTGTGATGTCGCAGTGATGCCGCACCAAAAGAAAGAGACATTGCACATATCCGCACAACCTGATTATACAATTCAACATATTTATTTAGTACACTTATACACAGTAAAAACAATTAAAATGTGAATAAACTACCAAACCTGGCACTAGAGATGAGCGAACCGGTCGCGGTTCAGCTCGAGGTCGGTTCGCCGAACGGACGTCCCGTTCGAGTTCGGCTCGTCGAACGTTCGACAAACCGAACTCGAACTGCATAGGAAACAATGGCAGGCAATCACAAACACATAAAAACACCTAGAAAACACCCTCAAAGGTGTCCAAAAGGTGACAAACAACTCACAACACAACACAAACACATGGGAAAGTGACAAGGACATATACTCATGCGAAAACAAAAGAGCTGGACAAGGAAAAAGAGGAGGACACACAGATATAGGCATGGCATGCCCTTCTAAAATCATGTAAAACACCGCAAGGTGACTCCAAGCGGAGTCTCCCTTTTTTCCAAAAATTGGGCCCCACACACACCCACCCCTTCAGTGGCAGCACTTGTGCCCCAGATGTACACTTCACAGCTAGATTTGCATCAAGCACATTCAAAAATACGCCATACTTAACCGTCCCCAGGATGACACCAGGGTAGGTAGCAAAGTCTTTGCTGAAACATGACTTGTTCATCTTGGCTTCTTTTAAAAACAATGTAAGCAAGGGTTACTCCAAGCGGAGACTTCCTTTTTTCCAAAAATTGGGCCCCACACACACCCACCCCTTCAGTGGCAGCAGTTGTGCCCTAGTTGTACACTTCACAGCTAGATTTGCATCAAGCACATTCAAAAATACACTATTCTTATCCGTCCCCAGGATGACCTCGGGGTAGGTAGCAAAGTCTTTCCTGATCCCAGCTCTGTTCATCTTGGCTTCTTTTAAAAACAATGTAAGCAAGGGTTACTCCAAGCGGAGTCTTCCTTTTTTTCCAAAAATTGGGCCCCACACAGACACCTTATCAGTGGCAGCACTTGTGCCCTAGTTGCAAACAGGATGTTTTGATTTGCATCAAGCACATTCCAAATCCACAAGCATTTACTCTCCCCAGGATGACACAGGGGTAGTAAATTCCTTCTGGATCCATGACTTGTTCATTTTGATGAACGTCAGTCTGTCTACATTGTCACTGGACAGACGCGTGCGCTTATCTGTCAGCACACACCCAGCAGCACTGAAGACACGTTCAGAGACAACGCTGGCAGCTGGACAAAATCTCCAAGGCGTAACTGGAGAGCTCTGGCCATTTTTCTAGATTTGAAGCCCAAAAGGAGCAAGGCTCCATTTGCAAAGTCATGGCATAGATGTTCATTTGGAGATACTCCTGTATAGAGTTGAGCGCGGTTCGTGGTTCGAGGTTCTCCAGTTCTAAGCTCGAGTGATTTTTGGGGCTGTTCGAGATCGAACTAGAACTCGAGCTTTTTGCAAAAGCTCGATAGTTCTAGATACGTTCGAGAACGGTTCTAGCAGCAAAAAGCAGGGCTTTTTACAGCTACAGTGTGCAGGAGCCATCGCTGGCAGCCTGCCACAAGCTGGTAACCAAGATAAACATCGGGTATCCAAGCAAAGCGCTTTGGTTAGTAACCCGATGTTTATCTTAGTTACGTGCAGGAAGCCCACAGTTTCCCGCTCAGCTCGCTCCGCCCCCTCCTGCCCGCGGCATGTACACATACATACACACACACACACACACACACACACACACAAACCCCGCCCCCCCCCCCGCTTGGCTTACCTGCGGTGATGAAGTCCCGCCATCCCGACCTCAGCGCTGTCACTGTCCTCCATGGCCGCCGCTTGTCACATCACCTTCTCTCGCTTCCGACCCGGGACTGACTAGCGGTGACGTCACGGACCTCTCGCGATACTTGAGGGGAAGGCGCCGGTCATTGAACTCAGTGACAGGGGCTGTCGGCAGTGCAGGAGATCAGCGCAGGTAATGTACCTCGCTGACAGCAGCACTTGTCACCCCCCTGCAGTGACCTGGGCTGACCCATTGATGTTAGCTCAGGTCACTGCATTGCTCTCCCAGCCAATGGGGAACATCCTGCTCTTCATTGACTGGGACAGTATGGATCGTCATGGCAACCCCTTGGATTACACCAGACCTGGATTTGTTTTTCAATCTAATAAATTGGTTAAAGAGGGAATGTATTGGGGAGTGTTTTTTCAAATAAAAATGTGTTTGTCGTCTATTTTTTTTTTATTACTGACTGGGTTGGTGATGTCGGGTATCTGATAGACGCCTGACCTCACCAACCCCAGGGCTTGATGCCAGGTGACTTACACATCTGGTATTAACCCCATATATTACCCCGTTTGCCACCGCACCAGGGCGCGGGATGAGCTGGGGCGAAGCACCAGGATTGGCGCATCTAATGGATGCGCCACTTCTGGGGCGGCTGCGGCCTGCTATTTTTAGGCTGGGGAGATTCCAATAACCATGGACCTCCCTAGTCTGAGAATATCAGGCCCCAGCTGTCTGCTTTACCTTGGCTGGTGATCCAATTTTGGGGGACCCCTACGTGTTTTTTTTTTAATTATTTATTTAATTTAAAATAACAGCGTGGGGTGCCCTCAGTTTTGGATTACCAGCCAAGGTGAGGTTGCCAGCTGTGGTCTGCAGGCTGCAGCCGTCTGCTTTACCCTAGCTGGCTACAAAACTAGGGGGAACCCTACGTCATTTTTTTTTTTCATTTTTTTGGCTAAATACAAAGCTAAGCACCCCTTAGTGCCACATGAAAGGTACCAAAGGGTGCTCCACTTTTTCTCCATTTTTTCTCCACTTTTTCTCCACTTTTTCTCCACTTTTTCTCCACTTTTTCTCCACTTTTTTCTCCACTTTTTCTCCACTTTTTCTCCTCTTATGCTCCACTTTTTCTCCACTTTTTCTCCACTTTTTTCTCCACTTTTTCTCCTCTTATGCTCCACTTTTTCTCCACTTTTTCTCCACTTTTTCTCCTCTTATGCTCCACTTTTTCTCCACTTTTTCTCCTCTTAATCACTTTTTCTCCACTTTTTCTCCACTTTTTTTCCACTTTTTCTCCACTTTTTCTCCACTTTTTTCTCCACTTTTTCTCCTCTTATGCTCCACCTTTTCTCCACTTTTTCTCCACTTTTTCTCCACTTTTTTCTCCACTTTTTCTCCACTTTTTCTCCTCTTATGCTCCACTTTTTCTCCACTTTTTCTCCACTTTTTCTCCACTTTTTCTCCACTTTTTCTCCTCTTAATCTCCACTTTTTCTCCTCTTATGCTCCACTTTTTCTCCACTTTTTCTCCACTTTTTCTCCACTTTTTCTCCTCTTATGCTCCACCTTTTCTCCACTTTTTCTCCACTTTTTCTCCACTTTTTTCTCCACTTTTTCTCCACTTTTTCTCCTCTTATGCTCCACTTTTTCTCCACTTTTTCTCCACTTTTTCTCCACTTTTTCTCCTCTTAATTTCCACTTTTTCTCCTCTTATGCTCCACTTTTTCTCCACTTTTTCTCCACTTTTTCTCCACTTTTTTCTCCACTTTTTCTCCTCTTATGCTCCACTTTTTCTCCACTTTTTTCTCCACTTTTTCTCCACTTGTTATCCACTTTTTTCTCCACTTTTTTCTCCACTTTTTCTCCTCTTATGCTCCACTTTTTCTCCACTTTTTCTCCACTTTTTCTCCTCTTATGCTCCACTTTTTCTCCACTTTTTTCTCCACTTTTTCTCCACTTTTTCTCCAATTTTTCTTCTCTTATGCTCCACTTTTTCTCCACTTTTTCTCCACTTTTTCTCCGTTCTTTTTCTATGTTCGGTCTACCCATTAGCTCTGCCATGCATACTGTAGCTCTACACCTACTGCACATGTTACTTTATGATTGACATCTCTTTCGTACCAGAGCTGTCTAAGTCTACTCTGACCCCATATTTGTCATTACTATATTGTCCTTGTACTGTATTATGACATTTGTATCATGTGTTTCATTTCTTGCTGTGTTGCAATTTTTTTGCTGCATCCCAATTGTACCTCTACATTGTTCGAGTTTATGTTATTGTTCTCTCACTCTTATGTGATACTGATTATTGTCATTTTTCATGATTACATGCAGATAAGTCCAATCTGACGAAGGCTCAGGCCGAAACGTCATTTGTAACTTGTTTTGGACAAAAACATATATGCTTATGAAAAAATTTTTTTTCTTAATATGGACCAATAAAGAGTGATTTTGCATTACTATCCATTGTGACTTACTGACTTAGTCTGGGAGATTTAGAGTGCCGAGGTTACTCACTAATTTTATCTATTATTACCTCTGAGCACCTATATACCAGTGAGCATAGTTTCCCCTACAGTAGTTCTCCTGATTAGGCATGCCCTTACCTCATGAGCAGGGCATTGCAGCTTTGGTAGCAACCATTACGACATGGACTCTGCTGCTGTGGACCCGGGGAGAGTGAGTGCAGATTCATTGCACCCACACTCCTCACATGAAGGGTCCGCACTCCTAGAAAATGGGGGATACGTTCCCTGAGTGTCTCCCCCCCATATTCTAGACGGTCCAGAGTCGTCGTGGGACCCCTTTATTTTTTTTCTTACAATAAATTGGTGAAAGAGGAAATGTTTTGGGGACTGTTTTTTCAAATAAATTTCTTTTGTCGATTTTTTGTTTTTGTTAGTACTGACAGTTTATGATGTTGGGTATCTAATAGACGCCATGACATCACAAACTGCTGGGCTTGATCTCAGGTGACTTTACAGCTAGTATCAACCCGATTTATTACCCCGTTTGCCACTGCACCAGGGCACGGGATGAGCTGGGGTGAAGCGCCAGGATTGGCGCATCTAGTGGATGCGCCACGTCTGGGGTGCCTGCGGCCTGCTATTTTTAGGGTGTGAAGGCCCAATAACTATGGACCTTCCCACCCTGAGAATACCAGACCACAGCTGTCCGCTTTACCTTGGCTGGTGATCCAATTTGGAGGGGACCCTACTTTTATTGTGTAATTATTAATATTTATAAAATAATTATAAAAAAGAGCCTGAGGGGACCTCCACATTGGATCCCCAACCACGGTAAAGCTGCCAGCTGTGGTTTTCAGGCTACAGCCGTCTGCTTTACCCTAGCTGGCTATCAAAAATGGGGGGACCCAACGTCATTTTTTTTTTTTAACTATTTTTTAAATAGAAAAAATTAATGGGCTTCCCTGTATTTTGATTGCCAACCAAGGTAACGGCAGGCAGATGGTGGCAACCCACAGCTGTCTGCTTTATCTGCGCTGAGAATCAAAAATACCGCAGACCGCTACGTCATTTTTTTAAAGATTTATTTTTACAGCACTGTTATGTCCAGCAATCAAAATACAGGGAAGCCCATTTTATTTTTAGTTATTTAAATAAATAATTAAAAAAAATATATATGGGCTCCCGCTGCATTTTTTGCATTGCTAGCTAAGGGTAATCCAAGCAGCTACTGGCTGCTAACCCCCACTGCTTGGTGTTACCTTCACAGGCAATGGAAAATCCAGGGAAGCATTTTTTATTTTTTTTGCCAAAAAACTACAAAAAAAGGAAGTGAGCTTCGCCATATTTTTGTATGCTAGCCAGGTACAGCTGGCAGCCACGGGCTGCCTCCAACCCCCAGTTGCCTATTTGTACCCGGCTGGGAACCAAAAATATAGGGATGCCCGTTTTTTTTAATTATTTCACTTATTTCATGAAATAATTAAAAAACAAATGACGTGGGCTTCGCCCTATTTTTGTGTCCAGCCGGGTACAACTAGGCAGCTGGGGATTGGAATCCGCAGCACAGGTTAGCCCGAGGTTTGTGGGCGCCTCTGCTGCGGATTTCAGTCCGCAGCCGTCCCAGAAAATGGCGCTCTCATAGAAGCGCCATCATCTGGCGCTGTATCCAACTCTTCCAACAGCCCTGGAGCCGGGTGGCTTGTTGGGTAATCATGAGTTAATACTGGCTTTGTTTTACCAGCCAGTATTAAGCCAGAGATTCTTAATGTCAGGCACGTTTGACCCGGCCATTAAGAATCTCCAATAAAGGGTTAAAAAAAAGACACCACACAGAGAAAAAATACTTTAATAGAAATAAATACACAGACACATTAGAGACTCCATCTTTATTACCCCCTGTCAGCCCTCCACGATCCTGCTCTTCTGTCTTCTTTCTTTCTAGTGTA
This sequence comes from Anomaloglossus baeobatrachus, assembly GCF_048569485.1. Taxonomy (NCBI): domain Eukaryota; kingdom Metazoa; phylum Chordata; class Amphibia; order Anura; family Aromobatidae; genus Anomaloglossus; species Anomaloglossus baeobatrachus. The sequence goes on along the minus strand of NC_134353.1, from coordinate 46,760,438 downwards.
GTAGTAGTGACGATTGTAGTGAGGATGAGATTCACCAGCTCATCACTTGGGGCTGGAGAACCTCCATCCTCACTACAATCCTCACTAGTGTAGTAGTAGTAGTAGTGACGATTGTAGTGAGGAAGGATGAGATTCACCAGCTCATCACTTGGGGCTGGGGAACCTCCATCCTCACTACAATGCTCACTACAATCGGGAAGCAGCGTGCAGCCTTCACTCCGTGAGTGATCAGTGCTGGCTGCTAGCGGTAACGCTGACAGACGCGTTACCATAGCAACGGTGCTCTCGGAGCCGCGGTTAGCGGTGACGTCACCGCTAACTGCGTTGCTATGGCAACGGTGATCTCCGTTAATGACCGGCTGTGTCAGCCGGTCCCTAACGGAACGGGGAGTCGACCGTGTGCTAGAGCATGTCGCCGGTACACGGCGATACACATATGTGCACCGTGTACCGGAGAGATGCACTCGCAGGTCCTTCATGACGTGTCATAGTCATGTGACCAGTCTGTAGCCAATGAGATAATAGCCACGTGACTGGTCACATGGCTATTTTGACGTCACGATAGGTCCTGCTTCTCTGCTGGCAGTGCAGGTCACCGGGAGGATTCAGCGATCATCAGATGGAATAGCGGCAGGAGACAGAGTGCAGAAGGGATCGCGAGGACCGGTAAGTGTTATGGCAATGTTTATTAACTGTTTGTGTACATTTATAATGCATTTTTATGTGTTTGTGATTGCCTCCCATTATAGCCTATACGTTCGAGTTCGGTTCGTCGAACGTTCGACGAACCGAACTCGAACGGGACCCCCGTTCGGCGAACCGGCCTCGAGCCGAACCGGGACCAGTTCGCTCATCTCTACTCCTGTATCATCCTCTCCAGCCATTGACTATGTGTCAGACTTGTTGTCTCTGGTGGCCTTGCAAAGGAGGGTCTAAAAAAATTATGAAAAGATTCCATAAAATTGCTGTTACCAGCACCAGATACGGTCCTACTGGTACGGGTAGACTGTTGAAGATGACGAGACCGTCCCATGTTTGTCAAGTTACAACTGGGAGAATCACTCCCTGCACCTGCACGGTTGTTTGGTGGAAAAGCCGAGCTAAGATCGAGTAACAGCTTCTGCTGATACTCCTGCATACGTGCGTCCCTTTCTATGGCTGGAATTATGTCACAAAATTTGGACTTGTACCGGGGATCTAATAGTGTGGCAATCCAGTAGTCATCATCACTTCTAATTTTGACAATACGAGGGTCATGTTGGAAGTAGTGCAACAAGAAGGCACTCATGTGTTTTGTGCAGCCATGCGGACCAAGTCCACGCTGTGTTTGTGGCATAGAGGTGCTAACCGTTCTTTCTTCCTCTGACATCTCTCCCCAACCTCTTTCAACAGAAATTTGACCAAGGTCTCCCTCATCTGCTGAGTCTTCCATGTCCATGGATAGTTCGTCCTCCATTTCTTCATGTTCTCCTGCACCTTCCTCAACATTTAGCCTGCTACTATGCGCCCTTGTTGATCCCTGTCCCCCATGGTCCCATGCCTCCCGCGTTGGTGATGATGAACGTCTGGACCTTGGTGATGTTGTTGTCCCTTGCGCATATGAATCCTCCTGTAGTTCCTCCCCTTCCTGTTGTCTCACCCCCTGACTCCGAATAGTGTTTAGCGTGTGCTCCAGCATGTAAATGACTGGAATTGTCATGCTGATAATGGCATTGTCAGCGCTAAACATATTCGTCGCCATGTTGAAACTGTGCAGAAGGGTGCATAGGTCCTTGATCTGAGACCACTCCATCAGGGTGATCTGCCCCACCTCTGCATCTCGTTGGCCCAGGCTATACGTCATGATGTATTGCACCAGGGCTCGGCGGTGCTGCCACAGTCGCTGTAACATGTGGAGAGTTGAATTCCAGCGTGTCGCCACATCGCATTTCAGGCGATGAACCGGCAGGCCGAAAGACTTCTGGAGCGATGCAAGTCGCTCAGCTGCGGCGCTTGAACGGCGGAAGTGAGCAGACAGTTTTCGTGCCCTGTTCAGAAGGCCATCTAGGCCGGGATAGTGTGTTAAAAATTGCTGGACGACAAGGTTCAACACGTGAGCCATACAAGGTACGTGTGTCACCTTGCCCAAGCAAAGGGCCGCACCCAGGTTTGCAGCATTGTCGCACACGGCCTTACCAGGCTGCAGGTTGAGTGGAGACAACCATTTATTAAACTCGGACCGCAGAGCTGACCACAACTCCTCAGCTGTGTGACTCTTATTCCCAAGACATGTCAAGTATCGGTGGTGAAATGCACCCGTTCACACACAGAGTTTCTCAAGGAAGCGGTGATGTTGTGTGCGACATGCTGGTGTAGCGCGGGCACACCTTTCTTAGAGAAGTAGTGGCGACTAGGCATCTGGTACTGGGGCACAGCGACAGACATAAGGTCTCTAAAATCCTGTGTGTCCACTAGGCGGAAAGGCAGCATTTCGGTAGCCAAGAGCTTACAGAGGGATAGACTCAACCTCTTAGCTTTGTCATGGGTCGCAGGAAGTGGCCTTTTATTTAACCACATCTGAGGGACAGAGATCTGGCTGCTGTGTGTAGACGGTGTTGAGTAGAGTGTCCCTGGAAAAATGCAGGTTTGTGAGGAAAGTGCAGGCGGAGACATGATGTTGCCTTCATCCAACGTTGGTGCTATCGATGTCTGAGAGAGCTGTACACACTCACTTGTTTCCCCTTCCAAACCAACTGACGACCTACCAAGCAAACTGCCTGTTGCGGTTACAGTGGTGGAAGTTGTGCGTGGAAAAACAGGTGTGACAGCTGTCCCCACAGTCCTAGAAGATGAAGAGCGCGCAGATGCACTGGAAGGGGCAGGCGGTGGATGGTTCGCTCCGCTAAGCCGCATTGCAGCACGGTGAGCTTCCCACCGGGACATATGATATTTATTCATGTGACGATTCATGGAAGAAGTTGTCAAACTGCTGAGGTTTTGACCTCTACTAAGAGAACCATGACAAATTTTACAGATTACATAATTTGGGCGATCTTTTGCTATGTCAAAAAAGGACCAGGCTAGGCAAGGCTTAGAGGGCATGCGACCTGTTGATCCACCCCGACTAGTGCTCAGAGGCAGAGTGGTGGCTGAGGATGCAGTTGTAGACGTGCTACCAGTACTCCGACTCTGTCCAGGAAGGCGCAAGGTAACTTCGTCATCAGTTGCATCCTCCTCCACCACCTCTGTTGACCTCCTCGAGTGCCTGACTGTTGGTTGACAGTAGAGTTGAGCGCGGTTCGTGGTTCGAGGTTCTCCAGTTCTAGGCTCGAGTGATTTTGGGGCCTGTTCTAGATCGAACTAGAACTCGAGCTTTTTGCAAAAGCTCGATAGTTCTAGAAACATTCGAGAACGGTTCTAGCAGCAAAAAAACAGCTAATTCCTAGCTGGCTTTCCGCTGTAATAGTGTAAGTCACTCTGTGACTCACACTATTATGAAATTTCAGTGTATAGTGTGCGGGAACAGCGCCTTCAGATCACTGCTGTATGGATAATGCCATTTTTTTTTTTCCCTTGTCTTCCTTCCCTAAGCGCGCACGTGTAGTTGGGAGGGCCATTATGTCAGCCAATCCCAGACACACACACAGCTAAGTGGACTTTTAGCCAGAGAAGCAACGGCATGTGTGATAGGATGTCCATGTCACATGTCCCTGAGTTATAAAAACGAGTATCTGTTCGTCCGGACGCCATTATCTCTTCTGCGTCCTTGGTGTCAGACATCACTGGCGCAGCTCCGTCCTTTGTCCTATCGCCGATACTGCTGTATGCACTCCATACACAGCGCTGGACAGCTTAGGGAGAGCACTTTCTATCAGTCCTTTTAAGGGCTCATACGGGCAGGGTCAGAGCCATAGGTGACAGGTCCTGAAAACAGAGACAGCGTCTGTGTAGCTAAGGTCAGGGATTTCCTCCCTGCATTTCCCCATTAGGAGGGAATAGAAAGGCAGGCTTCCTTTCCTCTACCCAGAGCCCCACAATCCTGGCACTGTACCCTCCTGTCCTCTGCACACTCCAACTCATTATAACTAAGCCATTATACTAGCAAACACTCAGTGTACCTAGTGTCATCCTAAACGTGGCTATTGGACTTCTGTATAGTCCCAATAGTGCACAGATATTTGCAGCACCTCTGCCTGCATTGCACACTCCAACTGATAGTTACTAAGCCATTATACTAGCAATTTATGCTGCCAGTTTAAGGGCCGAAGTTGCATTGTCAGGGATATTTATTCTTTATTATTCTGCTGTTAATAAAGCTAGACCACCGCTGCAATTTACACCACCTCTCAATTTTTACTACCACATTTTCAGTGCACAATCTTGTCGCAATCAACATGAGTGGCAAAATGACAGATGCTGGTGGAAAGGGGAAGAGGCGTGGTGGAAAAGGAAAAAAAGGGTTTGTCCGTGGCGAAGGTGGCAAAGCTCCATTATCATCTGCTGAAGATAGACCATCTACCAGCAAAAGTAAGATGTCTACTACTTACCGTGGACAATCCGATGTGCTCCCTTTTTTACGGACACGGACAACAGGAACAAAGGTAGATGATGGCCAAAAAAGGAAAATGCTTGAATGGATCTCAAGTGGTCCAACAAGTGCCCTCTCCGCCACCTCAACTACCGCATCCAAAAAACACCAGTCCTCTGAGTTGTCATCCCAATCAAACTTGCTTTCTCCCAGCTCTGAAGTCTCCGTCAGCCCTGCACAGTATGGTGGAACTGAGATGGCTGAGTCTGCAGAGCTGTTCAGTCACACTATAGCCTGGGAATCAGAGGTCTGCTCCCAAGCTACAGTGAGTACAGAACAGGAAATGGTCTGCAGTGATGCCCAGAACCTTTGTGACTCTGATTCAGGCTGTGAGCACCAAGTTTCTGAGCATAATGTTGACCCTTTGTCACAAACTGTAACACCTGTGGTTATAGACAATGAGGAACATACTGATGAAGATGAGACGCAGATACCCGATTGAGATGACAACTTAAATATTCGGTCAGGGCAAGAAGAGGCTCGGTCTGAGGGGGAGGGGAGTGCAAACACAACAATTGATGATGAAGTTCTAGATCCCACCTACTGTCAACCCACAGTCAGGCACTCGAGGAGGTCAACAGAGGTGGTGGCGGAGGATGCAACTGATGACGAAGTTACCTTGCGCCTTCCTGAACAGAGTCGGAGTACTGGTAGCACGTCTACAACTGCATCCTCAGCCACCACTCTGCCTCTGAGCACTAGTCGGGGTGGATCAACAAGTCGCATGCCCTCTAAGCCTTGCCTAGCCTGATCCTTTTTTGACATAGCAAAAGATCGCCCAAATTATGTGATCTGTAAAATTTGTCATGGTTCTCTTAGTAGAGGTCAAAACCTCAGCAGTTTGACAACTTCTTCCATGAATCGTCACATGAATAAATATCATATGTCCTGGTGGGAAGCTCACCGTGCTGCAATGCGGCCTATCGGAGTGAACCATCCACCGCCTGCCCCTTCCAGTGCATCCGCGCGCTCTTCATCTTCTAGGACTGTGGGGACAGCTGTCACACCTGTTTTTCCATGCACAACTTCCACCACTGTAACCGCAAGAGGCAGTTTGCTTGGTAGGTCGTCAGTTGGTTTGGAAGGGGAAACAAGTGATTGTGTACAGCTCTCTCAGACATCGATAGCACCAACGTTGGATGAAGGCAACATCATGTCTCCGCCTGCACTTTCCTCACAAACCTGCATTTTTCCAGGGACACCCTACTCAACACCGTCTACACACAGCAGCCAGATCTCTGTCCCTCAGATGTGGTCAAATAAAAGGCCACTTCCTGCGACCCATGACAAAGCTAAGAGGTTGACTCTATCCCTCTGTAAGCTCTTGGCTACTGAAATGCTGCCTTTCCGCCTAGTGGACACACAGGATTTTAGAGACCTTATGTCTGTTGCTGTGCCCCAGTACCAGATGCCTAGTCGCCACTACTTCTCTAAGAAAGGTGTGCCCGCGCTACACCAGCATGTCGCACACAACATCACCGCTTCCTTGAGAAACTCTGTGTGTGAACGGGTGCATTTCACCACCGATACTTGGACCAGTAAGCATGGACAGGGACGTTACATGTCGCTGACTGGGCACTGGGTAACTATGGTGATAGATGTTGAAGGGTCTGCTGCACAAGTCTTGCCGTCCCCACGACTTGTGTGTCAATCCTCTGTCTGTCCAAGTTCCGCCACTGCTTCTGCCTCCTCCACCTAATCTTGGTCCTCCACCTCTGCCCCAAGCCTGCCTGGTCAGGCCACCAGCGTTCTCACTGCGCAGGAGGAATCACGCACCCCTCATTACTATGCTGGCAGCAGAGCTCAACGGCATCAGACGGTCTTTAGCTTGACATGTCTTGGGAATAAGAGTCACACAGCTGAGGAGTTGTGGTCAGCTCTGCGGTCCGAGTTTAATAAATGGTTGTCTCCACTCAACCTGCAGCCTGGTAAGGCCGTGTGCGACAATGCTGCAAACCTGGGTGCGGCCCTTCGCCTGGGCAAGGTGACACACGTACCTTGTATGGCTCACGTGTTGAACCTTGTCGTCCAGCAATTTTTAACACACTATCCCGGCCTAGATGGCCTTCTGAACAGGGCACGAAAACTGTCTGCTCACTTCTGCCGTTCAAGCGCCGCAGCTGAGCGACTTGCATCGCTCCAGAAGTCTTTCGGCCTGCCGGTTCATCGCCTGAAATGCGATGTGGCGACACGCTGGAATTCAACTCTCCACATGTTACAGCGACTGTGGCAGCACCGCCGAGCCCTGGTGCAATACGTCATGACGTATAGCCTGGGCCAACGAGATGCAGAGGTGGGGCAGATCACCCTGATGGAGTGGTCTCAGATCAAGGACCTATGCACCCTTCTGCACAGTTTCAACATGGCGACGAATATGTTTAGCGCTGACAATGCCATTATCAGCATGACAATTCCAGTCATTTACATGCTGGAGCACACGCTAAACACTATTCGGAGTCAGGGGGTGGGACAACAGGAAGGGGATGAACTACAGGAGGATTCATATGCGCAAGAGACAACAACATCACCAAGGTCCAGACGTTCATCATCACCAACGCGGCAGGCATGGGACCATGGGGGACAGGGATCAACAAGGGCGCATAGTAGCAGGCTAAATGTTGAGGAAGGTGCAGGAGAACATGAAGAAATGGAGGACGAACTGTCCATGGACATGGAAGACTCAGCAGATGAGGGAGACCTTGGTCAAATTTCTGTTGAAAGAGGTTGGGGAGAGATGTCAGAGGAAGAAAGAACGGTTAGCACCTCTATGCCACAAACACAGTGTGGACTTGGTCCGCATGGCTGCGCAAGACACATGAGTGCCTTCTTGTTGCACTACCTCCAACATGACCCTCGTATTGTCAAAATTAGAAGTGATGATGACTACTGGATTGCCACACTATTAGATCCCCGGTACAAGTCCAAATTTTGTGACATAATTCCAGCCATAGAAAGGGACGCACGTATGCAGGAGTATCAGCAAAAGCTGTTACTCGATCTTAGCTCGGCTTTTCCACCAAACAACCGTGCAGGTGCAGGGAGTGATTCTCCCAGTTGTAACTTGACAAACATGGGACGGTCTCGTCATCTTCAACAGTCTACCCGTACCAGTAGGACCGTATCTGGTGCTGGTAACAGCAATTTTATGGAATCTTTTCATAATTTTTTTAGACCCTCCTTTGCAAGGCCACCAGAAACAACAAATCTGACACATAGTCAACGGCTGGAGAGGATGATACAGGAGTATCTCCAAATGAACATCGATGCCATGACTTTGCAAATGGAGCCTTGCTCCTTCTGGGCTTCAAATCTAGAAAAATGGCCAGAGCTCTCCAGTTACGCCTTGGAGATTTTGTCGTGTCCAGCTGCCAGTGTTGTCTATGAACGTGTCTTCAGTGCTGCTGGGTGTGTGCTGACAGATAAGCGCACGCGTCTGTCCAGTGACAATGTGGACAGACTGACGTTCATCAAAATGAACAAGTCATGGATCCACAAGGAATTTTTTACCCCTGTGTCATCCTGGGGAGAGTAAATGCTTGTGGATTTGGAATGTGCTTGATGCAAATCAAAACATCCTGTTTGCAACTAGGGCACAAGTGCTGCCACTGATAAGGTGTCTGTGTGGGGCCCAATTTTTGGAAAAAAAGGGAGATTCCGCTTGGAGTAACCCTTGCTTACATTGTTTTTAAAAGAAGCCAAGATGAACAAGTCATGGTTCAGCAAAGACTTTGCTACCTACCCCGGTGTCATCCTGGGGACGGTTAAGAATAGCGTATTTTTGAATGTGCTTGATACAAATCTAGCTGTGAAGTGTACAACTGGGGCACAACTGCTGCCACTGAAGGGGTGGGTGTGTGTGGGGCCCAATTTTTGGAAAAAAGGAAGACTCCGCTTGGAGTAACCCTTGCTTACATTGTTTTTAAAAGAAGCCAAGATGAACAAGTCATGGTTCAGCAAAGACTTTGCTACCTACCCTGGTGTCATCCTGGGGACGGTTAAGAATGGCGTATTTTTGAATGTGCTTGATACAAATCTAGCTGTGAAGTGTACAACTGGGGCACAACTGCTGCCACTGATGGGGTGGGTGTGTGTGGGGCCCAATTTTTGGAAAAAAGGAAGACTCCGCTTGGAGTAACCCTTGCTTACATTGTTTTTAAAAGAAGCCAAGATGAACAGAGCTGGGATCAGGAAAGACTTTGCTACCTACCCCGGTGTCATCCTGGGGACGGTTAAGAATAGCGTATTTTTGAATGTGCTTGATGCAAATCTAGCTGCGAAGTGTACAACTAGGGCACAAGTGCTGCCACTGAATGGGTGGGTGTGTGTGGGGCCCATTTTTTGGAAAAAAAAGGGAGACTCCACTTGGAGTCACCTTGCGGTGTTTTACATGATTTTAGAAGGGCGTGCCATGCCTATATCTGTGTGTCCTCCTCTTTTTCCTTGTCCAGCTCTTTTGTTTTCGCATGAGTATACATTCAGGGCCAGAAATATTTGGACAGTGATACAAGTTTTGTTATTTTAGCTGTTTACAAAAACATGTTTAGAAATACAATTATATATATAATATGGGCTGAAAGTGCACACTCCCAGCTGCAATATGAGAGTTTTCACATCCAAATCGGAGAAAGGGTTTAGGAATCATAGCTCTGTAATGCATAGCCTCCTCTTTTTCAAGGGACCAAAAGTAATTGGACAAGGGACTCTAAGGGCTGCAATTAACTCTGAAGGCGTCTCCCTCGCTAACCTGTAATCAATGAAGTAGTTAAAAGGTCTGGGGTTGATTACAGGTGTGTGGTTTTGCATTTGGAAGCTGTTGCTGTGACCAGACAACATGCGGTCTAAGGAACTCTCAATTGAGGTGAAGCAGAACATCCTGAGGCTGAAAAAAAAGAAAAAATCCATCAGAGAGATAGCAGACATGCTTGGAGTACCAAATCAACAGTCGGGTACATTCTTAGAAAAAAGGAATTGACTGGTGAGCTTGGGAACCCAAAAATGGCCTGGGCGTCCACGGATGACAACAGTGGTGGATGATCGCCGCATACTTTCTTTGGTGAAGAAGAACCCGTTCACAACATCAACTGAAGTCCAGAACACTCTCAGTGAAGTAGGTGTATCTGTCTCTAAGTCAACAGTAAAGAGAAGACTCCATGAAAGTAAATACAAAGGGTTCACATCTAGATGCAAACCATTCATTAATTCCAAAAATAGACAGGCCAGAGTTAAATTTGCTGAAAAACACCTCATGAAGCCAGCTCAGTTCTGGAAAAGTATTCTATGGACAGATGAGACAAAGATTAACTTGTACCAGAATGATGGGAAGAAAAAAGTTTGGAGAAGAAAGGGAACGGCACATGATCCAAGGCACACCACATCCTCTGTAAAACATGGTGGAGGCAACGTGATGGCATGGGCATGCATGGCTTTCAATGGCACTGGGTCACTTGTGTTTATTGATGACATAACAGCAGACAAGAGTAGCCGGATGAATTCTGAAGTGTACCGAGATATACTTTCAGCCCAGATTCAGCCAAATGCCGCAAAGTTGATCGGACGGCGCTTCATAGTACAGATGGACAATGACCCCAAGCATACAGCCAAAGCTACCCAGGAGTTCATGTGTGCAAAAAAGTGGAACATTCTACAATGGCCAAGTCAATCACCAGATCTTAACCCAATTGAGCATGCATTTCACTTGCTCAAATCAAGACTTAAGACGGAAAGACCCACAAACAAGCAAGACCTGAAGGCTGCGGCTGTAAAGGCCTGGCAAAGCATTAAGAAGGAGGAAACCCAGCGTTTGGTGATGTCCATGGGTTCCAGACTTAAGGCAGTGATTGCCTCCAAAGGATTCGCAACAAAATATTGAAAATAAAAATATTTTGTTTGGGTTTGGTTTATTTGTCCAATTACTTTTGACCTCCTAAAATGTGGAGTGTTTGTAAAGAAATGTGTACAATTCCTACAATTTCTATCAGATATTTTTGTTCAAACCTTCAAATTAAACATTACAATCTGCACTTGAATTCTGTTGTAGAGGTTTCATTTCAAATCCAATGTGGTGGCATGCAGAGCCCAACTCGCGAAAATTGTGTCACTGTCCAAATATTTCTGGACCTAACTGTATGTCCTTGTCACTTTCCCATGTGTTTGTGTTGTGAGTTGTTTGTCACCTTTTGGACACCTTTGAGGGTGTTTTCTAGGTGTTTTTATGTGTTTGTGATTGCCTGCCATTGTTTCCTTTGCAGTTCGAGTTCGGTTCGTCGAACGTTCGACGAGCCGAACTCGAACGGGACGTCCGTTCGGCGAACCGACCTCGAGCCGAACCGCGACCGGTTCGCTCATCTCTAGTTGACAGTAGGTGGGATCTAGAACGTCATCATCAATTGTTGTGTTTGCACACCCCTCCCCCTCAGACCGAGCCTCTTCTTGCCCTGACCGAATATTTAAGTTGTCATCCCAATCGGGTATCTGCGTCTCATCTTCATCAGTATGTTCCTCATTGTCTATAACCACAGATGTTACAGTTTGTGACAAAGGGTCAACATTATGCTCAGAAACTTGGTCCTCACAGCCTGAATCAGAGTCACAAAGGTTCTGGGCATCACTGCAGACCATTTCCTGTTCTGTACTCACTGTAGCTTGGGAGCAGAGCTCTGATTCCCAGGCTATAGTGCAAGGCGGATGGAGACTTGAGAGCTGGAAGAAAGCAAGTGTGATTGAGATGACAACTCAGAGGACTAGTGTTTTTTGGATGCGGTACTTGAAGTGGCTGAGAGGGCACTTGTTGGACCACTTGAGATCCATTCAAGCATTTTCCTTTTTTGGCAATCATCTACCTTTGTTCCTGTTGTTCGTGTCCATAAAAAAGGGAGCACATCGGATTGTCCACGGTAAGTAGTAGACATCTTACTTTTGCTGGTAGATGGTCTATCTTCAGCAGATGATAATGGAGCTTTTCCACCTTCCCCACGGACAAACCCTTTTTTTCCTTTTCCACCACGCCTCTTCCCCTTTCCACCAGCATCTGTCATTTTGCCACTCATGTTGATTGCGACAAGATTGTCCACTGAAAATGTGGCAGTAAAAATTGAGAGGTGGTGTAGATTGCAGCGGTGGTCTAGCTTTATTAACAGCAGAATAATAAAGAATAAATATCCCTGACAATGCAACTACGGCCCTTAAACTGGCAGCATAAATTGCTAGTATAATGGCTTAGTAACTATCAGTTGGAGTGTGCAATGCAGGCAGACGTGCTGCAAATATCTGTGCACTAGTGGGACTATACAGAAGTCCAATAGCCACGTTTAGGATGACACTAGGTACACTCAGTGTTTGCTAGTATAATGGCTTAGTTATAATGAGTTGGAGTGTGCAATGCAGGCAGAGGTGCTGCAAATATCTGTGCACTAGTGGGACTATACAGAAGTCCAATAGCCACGTTTAGGATGCCACTAGGTACACTCAGTGTTTGCTAGCATAATGGCTTAGTTATAATGAGTTGGAGTGTGCAGAGGACAGGAGGGTACAGTGCCAGGATTGTGGGGCTCTGGGTAGAGGAATGGAAGCTTGCCTTTCTATCCCTCCTAATGGGGAAATGCAGCGTGGAAATCCCTGACCTTAGCTACACAGACGCTGTCTCTGTTTTCAGGACCTGTCACCTATGGCTCTGACCCTGCCGGTACGAGCCCTTAAAAGGACTGATAGAAAGTGCTATCCCTAAGCTGTCCAACGCTGTGTATGGAGCGCATACAGCAGTATCGGCGATAGGACAAAGGACGGAGCTGCGCCAGTGATGTCTGACACCAAGGACGCAGAAGAGATAATGGCGTCCGGACGGGCAGATACTCGTTTTTATAATGCAGGGACATGTGACATGGACATCCTATCACACATGCCGTTGCTTCTCTGGCTAAAAGTCCATTTAGCTGTGTGTGTGTCTGGGATTGGCTGACATGCTGGCCCGCCCCACTACACGCGCGCGCTTAGGGAAGGAAGACAAGGAAAAAAAAATCCATACAGCAGTGATCTGAAGGCGCTGTTCCCACACACTATACACTGAAATTTCATAATAGTGTGAGTCACAGAGTGACTTACACTATTACAGCGGAAAGCCAGCTAGGAATTAGCTGTTTTTTTGCTGCTAGTAAACACTGTGTACTTAGTAAACACTGTTTTTGATCAAAAAAAGCATAAAGCTATCCCACCAATGTCAAGATGTACCCAGTTGGGATAGTACCTATACTCTCTAATATTAAAACCTTACCATGGGTCTAAAATAGGCCTCAATGTGGCTAAGGGCTGAGAGCGACCGGGTCCCAACAGGACACACAGTCAGGGGGATTCACAGAATGAAATGTCCAGCTCGCTGAGAAGGGGGCCACTCCCTGTTTGTACTGAATACAAAAAAAACTACATAAAAACAAAAAAGTGAGCCGGAGTATGAGATGGTATACATGGAACTTGTGAGACCATGTTCACACTGGCCATTAGACAAAGAGAAACCAAGGGAAAAATTGTGAAAACATACCCTGCTGTAAATAAATAAAAGCATAGTGCATATAAACATAGGGTACTTAGTAAACACTTAGTAAAGTTTTTTTGATCAAAAACAGTGTTTACTAAGTACCCTATGTTTATATGCACTATGCTTTTATTTAGTTACAGCAGGGTATGTTTTCACAATTTTTCCCTTGGTTTCTCTTTGTACATAGTAATTAATAGCACTGCCCAAAGGTATCATATAGGGACATATAACTATATGGAACCAGAGCCAAATGAAGCCTAGTCAGACCCATGCAGTCATGGGATAATGTGTAGCTCTGTCCCAAAACAAAAAGATGGCCAGTAATCAACCCAGGGTGATTTCGCCCAGGCAGAGTAACAATAGAGACCTGTAGGGAGGCTGGTAAGAGCAGGCAGCCTCAGACCGTAGCAATTAGAGAGTGGGTGCACAGGGGTTCCCACGCGTATCGCGGCTGCTGCGGCTTCATCAGGGAAAGGAGAAGTGAAAGTGTACTAGAACACAAGGATATTTAAAAGTAAGTAAGTACAGTCACCTGTGTCATGACGCTGGCGCGGTCCGGACCATGTGTGTCATGCTGAACGCGGGCGCATGCGCAGTAAGCATCGACGGCAAGTCAGGAGGTTCATAACTAACAGCAATGCGTTGTGCCTGCGGGCACATGCGTGACACATGTCATAGATGAGGAGAGGCACACTATAGTACCATTGAAAGGCGTGCCTGCGTGCATGTATGATGAACAGTAAACAAAAAAACAAAAAAAGCGCCGCTGATACAATCAGGCCAGGCGCATTAAAAGTAGGGGGAGAGGGGGAGAGGGGAGGTGGGGGAGGAATTGGGAAAAAGGGGGGGGGAGGGCAAGGGGGAAGGGGACAAGGGAGAACAAAGAATACCCTCGCCGACCTTAATAAGTAAGCAGGGTAAACCTGTAATGGCCCAATAAGGTCAATTGTCCCATACTAACCATGTCTGGTTGGCCATAGCGTGACACACGGCCAAAATTAACCAATGCTACGCTGAGGGCCATCAAGACACATCAAAAAATCGAAAAACATTTTTTTGAAAAAAATGAATAAAACGTTTAGAAAGAGGAAGCCTGTAGGATTTAATGTTTACAATCCTGCATGCCGTCAATGTCCAAAAGGACACCATCCTGAGACACACTGCATGCATAGTTGTGAAATCACCACAAGGACCAGCATTAACAGGGACCCCTAAGAGAGAATATTTAACATTTGTGCAGTAATTGACAAACATCAAAGTACAATTCCAGGACCAAGAATTTTGCAGAACATCATATATAGGAATAGGCAGAACCAATGTCCTTTAATATAAGTCCGTAGAATAATTTCTTTAAATGATGGTAACGAAGTCCTCGCTCCTGTGGCAGCACACATCGCTGTGTGTGAAGTCGCAGGAGTGAGGAACATCTCCTACCGGCGTCCTGCGGCTCCCGTCGGCTATGCGGAAGGACAGACGTGGGCGGGATGTTTACATCACGCTCATCTCCGCCCCACCGCTCCTATTGGCCGCCTGCCGTGTGACGTCGCAGTGACGCCGCACGACCCTCCCCCTTAATAAGGAGGCGGTTCGCCGGCCAGAGGGACGTCGCAGGGCAGGTGAGTGCATGTGAAGCTGCCGTAGCGATAATATTCGCTACGGTAGCTATCACAAAGATATCGCAGCTGTGACAGGGGCGGGGACTATCGCGCTTGGCATCGCAGCATCGGCTTGGGATGTCGTAGTGTGCAAAGCCTGCCTAAGTCTGTGATGGCAAGTTCTTCTCCTTGTCTGTACTGGTATTTTACAGTTACTTTGTTTACTATACTTTTATATCATACATGCACCATATGTATGTAAAACCTTTTTACATTTACAGCCCTCTATGAAAGTTTCTATAGTTTTACCTCACAGTAAGGTTACAGTTGCACAAGTGTTTGCTGTATCTCACAAGTTGCACACTTTTGCCTCCTACTTTCTCGATTACTATGTCAGAGTTTCTCTCACACAAGCCCTAGTCTCGGGCTTTTAAAGACATTCTAATTCTCATCACACTAAGATTTCAATACTTGGAAGTTGCTTGATCAAAATTTTGTTTTCTGGGGATAATTTTTCAAGCACTGCTACTGCATCTTTTTTATTTAATTGCTGGAGTGATGTTTTAAATGTAAATCCCCTGTCTCCTGTCTTATACTCACCTTCCAGTGTCTTCATCTGTTTCCAGCGTCGCTCTTGTACATCTTGGGTAATTCGTGTTTCATTGCACATGCCAGAAGTCACAACTCAATACAACTCTATGAGAGTATTGTTCTTGCTCTCATAGAGTTGCATTCAGCACTTTTGACATAACTTCTGACTTCCAGCCAGTCAGACGTTATGGGCATAACATTGCACCATAGGATTGGAGCATTACTGAAAAAGGATGAAGCCGCCGGAGGGTGAGTATAAGAATGGAGGCAGGGGACTCACATTTAAAGCGTCACTCCAGCATTTAAAAAACTCAGCAGTGTTACTTCAAATTTATTTAAATGTGTTCTTTGTACGTGGCAGCAGCAATGAATGAAAAGGCAGTGAAGCCTTCTTAAATGCCTCTAATGCACTATCCTTTTTTGAGAAGATGGCCCTACAGTAAATTTCAGATTCAAAGCAGGATTATAAGAGACTAGAATGTATGTAAATTAGGCCTGAAAGTACTTTTACTTGTATGTGACAGCAACAAGCACTGTACTGTAATGAACCCTGCCTAAATGTCTCTAATATGCTATTTGTAGTCCAAAAGCTAACCTTATACTACATGCAGACGCAGAGTGGTTTTATTAGAGATTTGAATCTATTTAAAGTGGCGCTGAAAGGACTTTTGATTGTACATTGCAGCATCAAGGACTATAGCACAATGAACCCTGCCTAAATGCCTCTAATACACTATCCCTACTCCAGAAACTAACTATACAATAACTGAAGCTAAGGGCAGTATTATTAGAGAATAATATATATGTAAATTAGCCCTGAAAAGGACATTTGGCTTTACATGGCAGCAACAGCAGGTACAGTAAGGCAATCAACCCTGCCTAAATACTTCTGATACAATATCCCTTCTCAGAAACTAAACTAACACTAATTACAGCTAAGAGTAATATGATTAAAGAATAGAATATATGTAAATTAGCCCTGAAAAGGACCTTTGGCTGTACATGGCAGCATCAGCAGGTACAGTAAGGCAATCAACCCTGCCTAAATACCTCTGATACAATATCCCTTCTCAGAAACTAAACTAACACTAATTTCAGCTAAGAGTAGTATGATTAAAGAATAGAATATATGTAAATTAGCCCTGAAAAGGACTGTTGGTTTAATATTGCACCAGCAGATATTGTGACGCTATAACACCCTGTGCCTTCTCCAGCAGAAACTCTCCCTACACTATTTTCAGGTACAGTGCATCAAGCATGGTGTCACTGGGACTTATATAGACCCAAGGATGCTATGCAGTCAGCTAATCACAGTAATGCCGGTATGTTTAGTGGCTGAAAATCAGTAGTATAACATGCGAGGTTTGGACTCGATCATGGAACCTGAGTACTAGGATACTCAATAGTGTAGCGAGCATCTTGAGCACCCCAATGCTTGATCGAGTATCAAGAACTATTGGCAAGTAATGGTCACACCTTATTTGCTAGCTTTTCAGCTTCCAGACATTTTTTTTTTGCTGGACCCTTTCCCTTCGTACTCTTGCCATCTCATCTACAAGTATTTCTCTCTCTCTTTGGAACTTAGGCAGGAGAACTTTGCTCTCTGTTCACACCAAAGGAGCATGGGCATCCCTGACAAAACTAGTTCTACACTCCCAATAACCCTGGATTAGCTCTTTTTTCAAAACTCCAGACAATTCTGATTTACAAACAGTGAAAAAATGGCACAATCCTAGTGATAGTTCAGTTCTGGTGCATATCACTCTTTCTTTCTGGGATATAGGGAGCTGACGGGAAGCCATGAAAGCAGATAGAAAAAAGGAAAGGTCCAGTACCAAAATTTTCATAAAAGATTTTGTCTTCTTTATATCCCTGATGACTCATTTCGGAGATGACTCCTTACTCATAGGCAGACGTGGTGGACCTTTGCTTTTCTCTATATAACTTATGGTAGCCAGCCACGTCCGCCAACCTGTGGGTCTCCAGAACTAATGGCGAGCTTTCTCCCCACCCATTTCCTTTGGATTACATGAAAGCAGATAGTCTGCCTAAAGCCATTGTAGATTAGACACAAGATTGATTTTATGTTTGTTTGTGCTAGCACCTTTAATCAGGGTAAAATCTGTTGCCAGGTTCCATTTAAATATACAGTACGGACCAAAAGTTTGGACACACCTTCTCATTCAAAGAGTTTTCTTTATTTTCATGACTCTGAAAATTGTAGATTCACATTGAAGGCAGCATGGGGGTGGCAGCCTGTAACCATCCGCTTTATCTGCGCTGAGAATCAAAAATACCATGGAGCGCTACATCATTTTTTAAAATTATTTATTTTTATACAACTATATATTGTGTGCATCTTGCAGCGGCATGCTATTCCATCTAGATTGCGTTTAGTTGGACCATCATTTATTTTTCAACAGGGCAATGACCCCAAACACACCTCCAGGCTGTGTAAGGGCTATTTAACTAAGAAGGTGAGTAATGGGGTGCTACACCAGGTTACCTGGCCTCCACAGTCACCAGACCTGAACTCAATTGAGATGGTTTGGGGTGAGCTGGATCGCAGAGTGAAGGCAAAAGGGCCAAAAAGTGCTAAGCATCTCTAGGAACTCCTTCAGACTGTTGGAAGACCATTTCCGGTGACTACCGCTTGAAGCTCATCAAAAAAATGCTAAGAGTATGTGTGACGCCCTGGCCAATCAGGTCTTCACAGGGTTTTATGCAATCTGCCCTTCTGCACAGTATCCACATCCTACTTGGTTAAGGGTCCCTGACCTTTGGTGTTGCTAAGAACAAGCTAATCAAAACTCTAGGAACACTCTGCACCACACCCACCAGACACACCAATGGGTAGCCTGAAGGGAATAGGGCCGCCCACTTGGAAGGTTGGTTTGGAAGGGTCAGGAGTGTTAGGAGACAGTCAGTTGAGAATTGAGAAGTGACTCTCGAAGAGAGGTCAGGAGCTAGGCTCCTTGTAACTACTAGGTGGCAGAGATTGGTCTGGGCCTGGTAGGAGCTGGAACCCCGGTCACAGGGGATCGTGACAAGGGGCACGGAACTGCTGAGGAGGGCAGCCGGTGGCCTTGTGCCATCTCCGGGCAGGGGCCAGGGCACGACGGGGTATGTGCACCCTAGGCCGGGAAGTAGCTTTAAGCGTCCTGGTAATTTACTCGACGAGGACGGAGCCTTCAAAATCCGTTCTCAACTCGCTCCAAAATCGGGGTACTAGCGCAACGAGAGGGATAGGACTTTCCTAATACACGGTCCAGAAAATACTAAGGGTGAACCCTGAGAGCAAGCTCACTCACGTGATCCAGGCGTGCTCCCTCCCTGCTACAGCGGTGCTCAGAACTTTGGTTTACAAGTTGTTAGTGTTAGCGTTGTTGAACTGAGTGAGTACGCAGTGCCCCTTACCTTCCCAATGGTATCCCGTCACCACCATCACCGAGCACCGCGGCATTCCCCCTACCGTGGGGTTTAAACACCAGGCTGCCATGCCATCGCCACCGAGTGCTCTCAGCGGCAGCGATGGTACTCTGCCTTACCACACACCGTGGGTGGCATCATGAACTTTACACACATCACCCCCCTTTTTGTTTTTGAGTGGCCGCACGACTTCCAGGTCCAGAGACCCCCTCGAGCCACCGTGGATCCGGATCCAAGCAGCAGCCCGGCTGCTGACACGGGGGCGGTACACCTACTAAAATGTTGGCGTCATAAAGGGATCCGAGCAGGACCCACTTACCTGGGTGACGTGCACCTTAGAACCGAAAACCGCGAGTCAGGATTTCTCTTCCTGCCAATTCCGCCATCTTCCGCCATCTTTTCGCGCCAAAACGCCGTCTTCCCCGCGAAAGTGCGCGCAGTAGAAGCCCCGCTCTTTGTCCTGAGCGCCAGGACAGAACCGGAAGGTCCCAGAGGGCCAAAGCGCACGAGAGAGTGCTGAGTGAAAAACGAGGGGGCTTGCCGGAATCTAACAACAGTGGAAGTAGAGCAGGATGCCAGGACTCTGCCATAACGTTCCTGGACAGCGCAGAGGCAATATGGCAAAGTAAAGCTGGTCACCAGAAAGTGCTGTTTCGGGGACCGCGACTTGGATAGAAGAAGAAATGGAGCAGCTGTGCAGAAGAATGCGGAAACAGTTCTTGTTCATTCTAAGCCACTGGAGGGAAGAGATGAGGAGCCTGGCAGTGACGGTGCGAGCCCGTGAGATAAACGTCCCATGAGAAGAGAGGGTAAGCTGTTACCCAGTCCCTGTCGATTACCCTAATCCGACCACAGCGGCTGAGGGACCCGGACCGCCCCCACTCGCGGTGAGCACTCCACCATCACCTACCCTTTCCTTGGCAGACGGTGAGCTGCCTACTCCCATCACAGCAGCAGAACCTGCAATGTTAGTGTGTGAAGCTCCAGTTACAGAAACCCTGGTCTCGACTATCCTCCCAGTCATGAAACAGTCGTCCAGACCGCAGACAGACCAGACCCAGCAGCATCACTGGGCCCATCCTCTGAGGCGGAGCATCCGGACCCTACAACCCCAGCTGCGGAGCAGTCGGTCTTTCTACCTACAACTGCGGAAGTGGAACCTCAAGATCTACCGGTTCCGCTGCCGCGCGGCATCCGGATGGCTGTTGGGGCCGCAAGAGTCCACCTAAAGCCAAAGCCAGTCAGGGAGCTGAGGCCGGACGCTGACGCCCCCTGATTGGACCTACACCAGCGACAGCTGACACCAGCGATGACAACTACTGAGCAACGGCAGCGGGAAATCATTGCTCGTATGAAGAAAGAAAAAGAGAACCTGAGGAGAGCTACATTTCGTGTCTGAGGGCAACAGAGAAGAGGCCAGTTCGGCGCTTCAACCCTGAGAAGGGGTGGGGTTTCCTCTGGGAAGCGAGTCTCCCTGAAGAGGTGTTTGTGGCTCGCAGGGATGTTGAGCAGCATCTCCAGAGGGATCACCAAGGCCGAAATCTGGAACCGGGGGAGGTAGTCACCTATACACGGCACTGGAGTGAGCGGGGCTGGTACACCCTCGATGTGAAACGGCTCGCTATGGTGAATGAGCAAGTTATGCCAGCTGCAGCGGTCAACTACCAGCCTCCCAGTGAGCGGTACCAGTAGTTTGAAAATTTAAATGCCAGTAGTTTTAACGATGCCATAGAACTGTTAGGTATCGGTGTTTTCGGTTGTTATTTTCCACAGTTTGTTGCTTTTCATGTAGAAAATGTTAGCAGGAAAATGCCTAATTAACCAATTGCAAATGAACGAAGAAGTTCCCTGATTAATAACCAGATTCTTTTACAGAGTGTACACCCGGTGCATGGACTTTGTTGGTTTCTTATAGTTAGTAAAAATGGACCATGGTCACAGGACTGGTGTGACCAACACGAACTCGTGTACTGTATACAGTAAAGTTGCACCTCCTGTGACAACCAGAGTCGTTTAATACCACACCCGGGACCTTAACCTGGTCACGGAAACACGATAGGTTTGCAGAGGTCAGGTTTGTTTGGGTGGTGGGTTAATAGGATCCGTGACATTGGGACTGGACTGTCACAGGAAGAGGCTGTAATGGAGTAGGTTGAGTCTCCGTTACCATTAAAACCGGTAGTGTCCCATCGTTGGGAGATGAACATTTTCCTTTAGTAACATCTTTCCACAGTTTAAAAAAAAATAAATAAATAAACCTCTGGTGTCTTGTAGCTCGGGGACGAGCTACGTTTAACCAAGGGGGAATGTCACGCCCTGGCCTATCAGGTCGTCACAGGGTATTATGCAATCTGCCCTTCTGCACAGTATCCACATCCTCCTTGGTTACGGGTCCCTGACCTTTGGTGTTGCTAAGAACAAGCTAATCAAAACCTTAGAAACACTCTGTACCACACTCACCAGACACACCAATGGGTAGCCTGAAGGGAATAGGGCCGCCCACTTGGGGGGTTGGTTTGGGAGGGTCAGGAGTGTTAGGAGACAGTCAGTTGAGAAGTGACTCTCTCGAAGAGAGGTCAGGAGCTGGGCTCCTTGTAACTAATAGGTGGCAGACGTTGGTCTGGGCCTAGTAGGAGCTGGAACCCCGGTCGCAGGGGATCGTGACAAGGGGCATGGAACTGACGAGGAGGGCAGCCGGAGGCCTTGTGCCATCTCCGGGCAGGGGCCAGGGCACGACGGGGTATGTGCACCCTAGGCCGGGAAGTAGCTTCAAGCGTCCTGGTAATTTACTTGACGAGGACAGAGCCTTCAAAATCCGTTCTCAACCCGCTCTAAATCGGGGTACTAGCGCAACGAGAGGGATAGGACTTTCCCAATACACGGTCCAGAAAATACTAAGCGTGAACCCTGAGAGCAAGCTCACTCCGTTAGCCATACGGGTGAGTGGGACCCGACTAGTTCTACACTACAGAGGCCAATCAGTAGAAAAGTGCCAAGGAAAAGGTCACAGGCTAACAAGCAACACCAACGGGCACGGGATTCAGGCATGCTCCCTCCCTGCTGCAGCGGTGCTCAGAACTTTGGTTTACAAGTTACATAGTTACATAGTTACTTAGGTTGAAAAAAGACCTAGGTCCATCTAGTTCAACCTTCCTCCACCAGTTCTACATTTAGTCACTAAGTCATTTATAACCAACAATGTTTTGTGTACTGAGGAAATCATCCAGCCCTTTTTTAAAAGCTGTTATAGTGTCTGCCATTACTACCTCTTGTGGTAGTGTATTCCACAGTCTGACCGCTCTAACTGTAAAGAACCCTTTCCTATTTAGGTTTCGGAATCGCTTTTCTTCCACTCGCAGTGAGTGCCCCCTGGTCCTTAGTACAGAAATAAGTCATGTGCCAGTCCTTTATATTGACCACACATGTATTTATACATATAAATGAGATCTCCTCTGAGACGTCTTTTTTCTAAGCTAAACATATCTAACTTTTTCAACCTGTCATCATACGGGCGGCCTCCATTCCTTGTAATAGTCTAGTTGCCCACCTTTGAACTGACTCTAACTTCTGAATATCCTTTTTAAAATGTGGAGCCCAAAACTGGATCCCGTATTCCAGATGTGGCCTTACAAGTGATTTATAGAGGGGTAACAACACGTTGGGATCACGGGATCTAATCTCTCTTTTTATACACCCTAGAATCTTGTTTGCTTTTGCAGCTGCTGCTTGGCATTGAGTGCTGCTGCTCAGCTAATTTGTAATGAGAATACCCAAGTCCTTCTCCTGTTCTGTAGTCCCGAGTTTACTTCCATTTAATGTATACGCAGCTATAGGATTACTCCGTCCTAGGTGCATTACTTTACATTTATCAACATTAAATCTCATTTGCCAAGTATCTGCCCATTCTGACATCTTATCCAGATCTTTTTGTAATATTGTACCATCCAGGTCAGTTTTTAATATCCTACATAGTTTGGTGTCATCGGCAAAGACTGACACTGTACTATCAATCCCATCCACAAGGTCATTAATAAAGAGAGTAAAAAGAATTGGTCCTAGCACAGATCCCTGCGGCCCCCACTGCTGACTATGGCCCATTTAGAGAATGTACCATTTATGACTACTCTTTGTTTCCTATCTTTTAGCCAATTCCTTACCCAGTTGCATATTGTGTCCCCTAGTCCTTGCTTCTGGAGCTTTAGTATAAGGCTATTTTGTGGTACAGTATCAAATGCCTTTGCAAAGTCCAAATAAATCACATCAGCTGCATTACCAATATCCAGGTTTGCACTTACCCCCTCATAGAACCCCAACAGGTTGGTTAGACACGACTTATCTTTCATGAATCCATGCTGTTTGTCAGTTATCATATTATTTTCTGCAACATATTTTTGCATGTCATCCCTTAAAATGCCCTCAAAAACTTTGCATACTACTGATGTCAGGCTTACTGGACGGTAGTTGCCTGGATCTACCCTCTTACCTTTCTTAAAAATCGGTACCACATCAGCAATCCTCCAATCCTGAGGCACCAACCCTGTTACAAGTGAGTCTAAAAAGATGAGATACAGCGGTCTGTCGATTACGGAGCTCAATTCCCTCAATATTCGTGGATGAATGCCATCTGGCCCTGGGGATTTGTCAATGTTTAAGTTGTCGATGTCAGCGTTATTAACCCCTTAACGACCGCGGGCCGTAAAATTACGTCCTAAATGACATAATCTTACTGCCCGCGGTCCTCCGGTGGCAGCATGCCGCGATCGGCACACATCTCAGCTGATTTTCACAGCTGAGATGTGTGCCTGCTAGGCACGAGCAGAATCGTTATCTGCTCGTGCCGATTAACCCCTTATAATGGCGCTGTCAATACATGACAGCGCCATTATAAGCGCAATCGCGGTAAAGTTTTACTTACCGCCGAAACCGGAAGTCACGTGACGCGATCACGTGACTCCCGATAGTTGTCATGGTAGTACAGGGTCATGTGATGACTCCTGTACTACACATGAATTGGTTTCACTTTCGCTGTGCCCGGGGCACAGCAAAAGAGAAAGACAGCGTATCTGCTGTTTACAGCCTTCCAGCTGTGATCAGCAGATACTGCAGAGCGATCGGAATGCTGATCGCAATAGCCCCCTAGGGGGACTAGTAAAATAAAAAAAAAAAGTAAAAAAATAAGTTTTAAAAAATTAAAAAAAAACAAAAAAACCTAAAAGTTCAAATCACCCCCCATTCGCCCCATTGAAAATTAAAGGGTTAAAAAAATAAAAAATATACACACATTTGGTATCGCCGCGTTCAGAAACGCCCGATCTATCAAAATATAAAATCAATTAATCTGATCAGTAAACGGCGTAGCGGCAAAAAAATTCCAAACGCCAAAACGACGTTTTTTTGTCGCCACAACTTTTGCGCAAAATGCAATAAGAGGCGATCAAAACGTAGCATCTGCGCAAAAATGGTACCGGTAAAAACGTCAGCTCGAGACGCAAAAAATAAGCCGTCATTGAGCCTAAGATCCCGAAAAATGAGAACGCTACGGGTCACGGAATATGGCGTAAAACGTGCGCCACTTTTTTCGGACAAACTTCCGATTTTTTTTTAACCCCTTATATAAAAGTAAACCTATACATGTTTGGTGTCTACGAACTCGCACTGACCTGAGGCATCACACCCACACATCAGTTTTACCATATAGTGAACACAGTGAATAAAATATCTCAAAAACTATAGTGCTATCGCACTTTTTTTGCAATTTTTCAGCATTTGGAATTTTTTTGCCATTTTCTAGTACACAATATGGTAAAACTGATGGTTTCATTTAAAAGTACAGCTCGTTCCGCAAAAAATGAGCCCTCACATGACATATTGACTGAAAAATAAAAAAGTTACGTCTCTCAGAAAAAGAATGGCGAAAAAAAAAAACGGAAAGCGAAAAATCGGCCGGTCGTGAAAGGGTTAAACTGAGTGCCCCTTACCTTACCAACAGGATCCCGTCACCACCATCACCGAGCCCCGGGGCATTCCCCCTACCCACAGAGGGGTTAAACACCAGGCTGCCATTCCATCCCCACTGAGTGCTCTCAGCGGCAGCGGTGGTACTCCGCCTTACCACACACCGTGGGTGGTGTCACAAACTTTACACACACCACCCCCCCTGTAAATACCCCCGGGTCCGGAGACCCCTCAAGCCAACGTGGATCCGGATCCAAGCAGCAGTTCGGCTGCTGACACGGGGGCGGTACATGTGCAAAGCAGTAATCAAAGCAAAAGGTGGCTACTTTGAAGAACCTAGAATTTAACACATATTTTCAGTTGTTTCACTATTTTTTGTTAAGTATTTCATTCCACATGTGTTAATTCATAGTTTTGATGCCTTCAATGTGAATCTACAATTTTCAGAGTCATGAAAATAAAGAAAACTTTTTGAATGAGAAGGTGTGTCCAAATTTTTGGTCTGTATTGTAGAAAGAAGGGGAAGAAAGCATATTCTACATTGCTGTGTTCAATTAAGCTCTAAAATGTATTAACCCATATGGCAAATGTCATAAAGATAAAAAATATATTACTTCAGATCTACAGTTTTTTAGTCACCACACCTTTACAATAAAAAGCAACAAAAATCAAGAGATCAAAAATGGTAGGATTAAAAGCTTTAGTTTGCAAAATAAAAAGGCAGCCTTCATACAGCTTGATTGATGTAAAAATAAAAACTTTATGGATCTCAGAAAATGGCAATACAAAAAAAAAATCTTATCACATACAAACCTCAGAACTTTTTAAGCAACTAAAATAATAAAAAAAAATGTAAACTTGAGGGACCATTTAGGATCGTAGAGAACATGTAAAATAATGTGCTCTGGTTAGTCAGATAAAACTAAAGTAGAAGTAGAAGTTTGGGGGCTAAATGCAAAATGTTATGTGTGTATAAAAACTAACACTGCACATCACCCTGAAAACACCATCCCCGCTGTCACACATGGTGGTGGCAGCAACCTGCTGTGGGGAAGCTTTTCTTCAGTAGGGGCAGGGAAGCTGGTCAGAGTTGATGAGAAGCAACCCTAGAGGAAAAGCTGTTAGACTGCAAAAGACTTGAGACTTAGGGCAAAGGTTCACTTTCCAGCATGGCAACAACACTAAACACCCCTGTGGGCGTGTTAACCTGCTAAGGGGTCCAACTAGCCAAAGGACTAACCCCCTTTCGACTAGTGCCTGCGCTCATTAGAATATTATAAATAATCTATAGAAATAATTTTATCTATGCTGCTAAATACAGGGACGCTTACGCAGGGATTAGGAATATGCACCCAGAATTGCTCATGGTTCTGGGTGCATATTACACCTGACTGGTTCCTTTTTACTCTGTCCTTTTGTCATACTCTGTGTGCAGAATTATTAGGCAAATGAGTATTTTGATCACATGATACTTTTTATATATGTTGTCCTACTTCAAGCTGTATAGGCTGAGAGCCAACTACCAATTAAGTAAATCAGGTGATGTGCATCTCTGTAATGAGGAGGGGTGTGGTGTAATGACATCAACACCCTATATAAGGTGTGCTTAATTATTAGGCAACTTCCTTTCCTTTGGCAAAATGGGTCAGAAGAGAGATTTGACGGGCTCTGAAAAGTCCAAAATTGTGAGATGTCTTGCAGAGGGATGCAGCAGTCTTGAAATTCCCAAACTTTTGAAGCGTGATCACCGAACAATCAAGCATTTCATGGCAAAAAGCCAACAGGGTCTCACAAAACGTGTTGGGCAAAAAAGGCGCAAAATAACTGCCCATGAATTGAGGAAAATCAAGCGTGAAGCTGCTATTTGCCACCAGTTTGGCCATATTTCAGAGCTGCAATGCTACTGGAGTATCAAAAAGCACAAGGTGTGCCATAATCAGGGACATGACCAAGGTAAGGAAGGCTGAAAAATGACCACCTTTGAACAAGAAGTGTGGCGCCCTGGACTTGCCAGGTAATCACAGGTAGACCCCCACACTGCACCTGTCCCCCAATAAGGTAACATCAGCCAACCATAAAAACCTAGTCACCTCCCTCAGTGCTTGATGAACACACCAGGGGGTGGAGCCTGGCAGTTGGCCATGCCCACCGAGGAGTTCAGAGGGCCTGAGGCAGGAAAACACAAGTCAGTTGTAGTCAGATGAGTTTTAGTGTGGAGCAATAGAGGAGGTCAGGCCTGTGACAGTCTGACAGGTGCCGGGGTCGGAGCCCTGGTACCTTGGCTAGGAGGCATACGGTGGTCTTAGCCTGCAGGAGCCAGGAAGATGGCTCGGTGGAACCGTGGTGGACTGGGATAGGGTAGTGGCCCGCCGGTACCGACCCGGGGAACCGACTCGGAAACCGGAGCACACAGGGGGTACTCAGACCCTGAAACAAGGTCCAGAATCCACTGGACTGAGTTAATTAACTGATTGCGGTCTGGA
This sequence comes from Anomaloglossus baeobatrachus, assembly GCF_048569485.1. NCBI lineage: Eukaryota > Metazoa > Chordata > Amphibia > Anura > Aromobatidae > Anomaloglossus > Anomaloglossus baeobatrachus. The sequence goes on along the minus strand of NC_134353.1, from coordinate 46,733,291 downwards.
CTATAGGTCCTTTCCCACACAAGTCCCGACTGAAGACAACAGCCCACCGACTGAAGGGGATAGAAAGCCACCGCACAGGCAGAGAGATCCCACGAGCCAGCATCTGTGGGCAAACGGGCTCTCCCGACATACACACAGCCGGGGAGCGGACTCCCATTGCTGAAGCGCAGGCAGTCTACACATACACTACACGGTGCAGGAGAAAGGCAAAGACCACCGAACCGGGTGGGGACCAGACGCAGCCGGATGCGGGCAATGACCACCATCAACTTTGTTTACCAGAAACTTGTGTGTGTCAATAACAGTGAGTACAACAGTGCCACCCGGCTGCGCACCATCCTGCACCACCCAGCTATGCCCCAACGGGTCCCGGGGGCCATCTTCCCTGCCCACGGAGGGGTTAACATCTTGCTGCACTACCATCTCCCCCGGGTGCCCCATAACTGCAGTGGTGGTGTCTACACCTTCACCACATCCCGTGGATGGCGTCACGAACTCAAGCGCGGCTTTGGCTGTGCACCTACCTAACCCCCACCAAAAGTGCCAGCATCCCCTTTCAGAGCGAAGTGGTACAAGAAAAAGTCAGTATCGTTCAAGATAAACATGATTTTCATGCAGGACAATGCTCCATCACATGCATCCAACTACTCCACAGCGTTGCTGGCCAGTAAAAATGACATGGCCCCCTTGTTCACCTGATCTGAACCCCATAGAGAACCTGTGGTCCCTCATAAAATGTGAGATCTACAGGGAGGGAAAACAGTCCACCTCTGGGAGCAGTGTCTGGAGGCTGTGGTGGCTGCTGCACGCAATGTTGATCGTAAACAGATCAAGCAACTGACAGAATCTATGGATGGTCGGCTGTTGAGTGTCATCATAAAGAAAGGGGGCTATATCGGTCACTCATTTTTTGGGGTTTTGTCTTTGCATGTCAGAAGTGTTTATTTCTAAATTTTGTGCAGTTATATTGGTTTACCTGGTGACAATAAACAAGTGAGATGGGAATAGATTTGGTTTTTATTAAGTTGCCTAATAATTCTGCACAGTAATAGTTACCTGCACAAACAGATCCTCCTAAGATAGCCAAATCTAAAAAAAACCCACTCCAACTTCCAAAAATATTAAGCTTTGATATTTATGAGTCTTTTGGGTTGATTGAGAACATAGTTGTTGATCAATAATAAAAAAAAATTCTCTAAAATACAACTTGCCTAATAATTCTGCACACGGTCTACTGTATAAATGACTAAGTTGATTGCCTCCTAAAACTCTGAAACCACCAAGCTCACCGCCTACTTGTGGTTAATGCTATTCTTAAACTATATCTTTAAGTTAATACTTTATAGCGGCAATATACACTCAATCCTCGAGAAGCAGTGTGCCACCAAAACCCCATTGTACTTTATATACAGAACATGCCCTTTCTGTGACACTGCTACAGTGATATAAAATCCCTTTACAAAAAAAAATAAAATAATGCCTTATTCTGCTTTCAACACTTTATAATATTCATCTCTTTAATCTGCTGTTGTTGGTACGGACCCGACTTTCGTTCTGTTGAGAGATGATGGTCTCATAAATTGATTTAGATTTTAAGTGAAACCTCCTATTTCTGACCCTGCGCCTCAGTTATTCTGACTGCCTTTCGACAATTGGGAAATTCAGAGCAGAACCTTTCAAGCACGTCGGTTAGCCCCAGTTACACATTTATTTATTTATAAAGAGGGATTGTTCATGAACGCAGCCGAAACCACCGAGCGTTGAATTCTCACAAATATGGCTCACCTCCCGCTGTGATAAAGAATTTTATTTTTCTCTTTCACGGACGAAGAAAAAAAAAAATGTATAGCGTGGATATTCCTCATCAGGGTTTCCGGTTCTTTCATTACATATTCTATAGCCCTATGACTCTGAATGCATTAGTGGAGGCTGTAAATGTCCCGGCCATGTTTTATAGATAGGTGCATTTTCAACCCTTGAGACATGAGCAACGTAAGAAAATCGATCTGTGAATAATAACTGTTGTTCGCATTCAGATCAGGTTACCCTGTTTGCTGCTTCACCGCTCTGGCTGGAAATGAATGAAGATGAAGGATTTGACAGAAGAGATAGAATTAGTAATAAAGAAGAAATAAAAATAAAACAAGTTCAGTCTTAATACAATTTTCTGTGCTCGCTAAGTTGATACAAGATGAACATAGTGGCAGCTGCTCAAATTATTTCATCCATCACAGGTAATTGGTTGCATGGGATTCAATTAAGAAGAAAAGAAGACACTTAAAGGTTTCAGACTTTGTTTTCCTTTATAATGGATAGGAAAATGTTTTACTACCAGAAATGGCAGAATTTATTGCGAAGTCTCAGGTTATGACAGGAGACAGCAGTCAAGTGACAACAGACGACCTATCACTTGGAAAAATATGTAACTAATTAAATGGCGTAAATATTGCGGATCCGGTAATGTTTTCCTTTAGACCTCTACATTCCTGAGAGATGCCCCTGAGACGCCCTGGTGCCACCAGGTGGTCACAGAAAGTACTACACCCCACACAACACCTTCCCACACCAGGTCCCATCGGCCACAAAATCCTAGCCACCCCCTCAGGGTAGGACGGACACACCAGTGGGCAGGACCAGGCGGATTGGGAGCGCCAACCTAGGGGTCTTGAGGATTCAGGGGTGGGAACACAGTAGTTCAATTTTAGACTTCGAAGTAGGAGAAGAGTAGTCTGTTACAGTGACAAGCTGTGGCAGAGTGTCAAGTCTGTGCCTAGTGCAGGTAGCCAGGGTAGTGCCTCTGGTCTACTGGCTAGGTGGCAAGCAGTGGACCGTGTCCAAAGGCGACGAGAGTCCGGTTGCGGGAGATCCCAGAGTGGACCAGGACAGGGTTGTAGCCCGCCGGTACCGACAGCGGAGATCCGGTCTGGAAACCGTGCACAGGCGGAGTACCTGGACCCTAGTTAGAAGACGGTTGCAAGCCCCTTCTCTAATTAACCAGGCCGGGAGCAAGGTTCCAGACGTTGCTTCACAGTGTTAGCCCAGATAGAGTGAAACGGCAGCACACTGCAGGGGATAGGGTATCTGCAAACACCCACTGAAATCCCAAGGGTCAGTTTTCGTGGGCATGTCTCCCAACCAGAATACACCGGGAGCGGACTTCCCCGTTCCATACGGAGTTGTCGAGAAGTGAGGAAAATTACAGAGTGCCGGAGGAAGGGACATCGGTACACCAGCCGGATGTGGGATCCGAGTACACCCAGACGTGTCAGCCGGCCACTGACACCTTGGTTTACCAACAGACTTGTGTGCAGTTAATTAACAGTGAGTACACCAACACTCCTCGGTCTAGCCCAACGCGCCACCTCTGCCCTACACCACTCCCCGTGTTCTGGACACTGAGCCCTGGGGCATCCACCCCTACCCACAGAGGGGTTAACATCCAGCTGCCATCCCATCGCCCTCGGGTGCCTCCCAACAGCACCAGTGGTATTTCACATTACCGCATACCGTGGGTGGCGTCACGAAGTATATACAACAATCCCCGTACATATACGTCCCTTTTTATTTGAGTGTCCGCGCGACCCCCGTGTCCGGAAACCCCTCGAGCCACTGTGGATCCGGCTCCGTGCAGCCCGACTGCTGACGGGGGGTGGCACACCCCCCTCTTACCTATATTTAAGTCTAGTGTTATTAGCAAAGTGGATGAAACACTCAACTCTTGTCTGTGGCCATGTTATTATAGACCAAGCAGAGTGGATTTAAAAAATACTATGTTAGCTTTAGATGTAGGTGTAGCGTCCCACAGGGCAGGTGTTTTAACCTAATTGTCGCCGGGCCAAGGGTGCAGATCCTCTGCATCATCATGGTGTGGCCTGGCCTGGTTTCGTTAGCCCGAGGTGTACAGGAAGGATGATTGGAGGGTGGCAGGGAGGATGGAGGTAGTAGTCGGAGGTTAGGAAAGTCTATTAGTATCGTAACGCCACCTGTGGTACATGGCCAGGGATGGGGGCCGCTGCTGCAGGGTCTCTTACTGTTGCAGATGACAAGTGCAGCCAGGATGGTGTCGCTTCCCACAGGCAGAGTGGGATTACCCCGGGAGGATGGCAGGTGTAGTGGTAGTCGCTTTTGGCGCCGCAACGCAGCGCGACAGTGCCGGTAAAGGAGAGGCAGAGACAGGGGCTGCGGTTCCAAGTCTTTTTACTCACAGGTTGTTCAGGCGCTGCACCAGAATATCATTCTCTGTCACGATGGGCTCCAGCCGATCCCGGATGGTCGACGGTCACTGCCGGTGCTTGTGAAAGTCTGTTAGTGAAGTGACCCTCTGTAGCTATCTGGAACCTGGGCCGTGAATCCTGCTCTAAGCCAAGGGTCTACAAGGAAAGAGGAAACACTAAAGGGTGCTTTACACGCTGCGACTTCGCTAGCGATAGATAGCGATGTCGTGCGCGATAGTACCTGCCCACGTCGCTGTTTCGTCATGGGGTGATCGCTGCCATAGCGAACAATATCGCTACGGCAGCGTAACACGCACATACCTGCATAGCGACATCGCTGGAGACACCGAACAATCTGTCCTTTAAGGGGGAGGTGCGTTCGGCGTCACAGCGGCATCACTAAGCGGCCGCGCAATAGCAGAGGAGGGGCGGAGATGAGTGGCCGGAACATGCCGCGCACCTCCTTCCTTCCTCATTGCCAGTGGACGCAGGTAAGGAGATGTTCGTCGTTCCTGTAGTGTCACACATAGCAATGTGTGATGCCGCAGGAACGACGAAAAACCAGCGGCATGCACCACCAACAATATTATGAAAACGAGCGACATGTCAACGATCAATGATTTTTGACATTTTTGCGATCGTTGATCGTCGCTCCTTTTAGTCACACAAAACGATATCGCTATCGGCGCCGGATGTGCGTCATTAACACCGTGACCCCGACGATATATCGTTAGCGATATCGTTGTGTGTAAAATACCCTTAACTCCTGTGTCAGTGCTGGATGCTATCCCAAGCTGTGCCCGGGAAGGATCTGTCTAAAGTGTGATGGTTGCTTTTTGAAGACACGTTGGAAAAGACCATGTGCGACATTAGTACATGTGCAGTTTTTTGTTTTTTACATCTGAGCACAAGACCTAGCCACTCATAATCTTCTCTGCAGTGTCATCACTAATATAGCACAAGAGATCGCGATACATGCATGTACAGATTCTGGTGCCATTTTAATGAAGACATCATTATGGTGGCAATGCGCACTCACTGCCAACAGCAGCAATGGTGGTATTGCAAAATATTCAAATAAAGAAAAGAGTGTAAGCCAGGAGGATGCTGGAGGAGGAACAAACGCAAAGGACCCGACCCAAAAAGGTCTGCCCTCGATGCACATGCCAATCAAAGGTATAGTGCATTTCTGGAACTTTGATTATGACTCGCCCACCCCAGGGCTATGGGACACCCGGCGCCGGGCTGGACTAGTCCGGTGGTAGTCAGTGGTGGCTGGGCCCGGCTCCGTGGCCCTGGTGGGTGTCAGTAGAATATGTGGCTTGCTTGTTAATGGTTGTGTTCGTGACGCCACCTGTGGTATGCGGCTAATAAGCCGCCGCTGCTGTGTGAGGCCTCCGGGATGATATTGTGGCAGCAATGGTGGTACTGCTCCCCACAGGTGGAGCAATGCCCGGGGCACTGTTGGTGCTTGTGAATGTCTATGCAGCGGAAATAACTGAGGCGACTTCAAAGGTGCAGTTCCAGTTCTTTACTCACAGTTCTCGTCAGGGCAGAAGGACCCTTGGACTGCTGGAACCTCTGTCAGGGACCTCCGCCGTTTCTGGGTGATTCAGAGAGTAAAAGCCGGTGCCCCCCCTCTTAGTGTCTCTTTCTTCTGCTGTCTTCACTAGCCTTGCCTTAGTAAGATGGACTTGGTTTGGCCTCCACTACAGCCTGCAGGCTGGGGGGTCACCTGTCGGCTGATTACCCCTTTTCTGGACGTCTGCTATGGGTTCTGGCCCTGGGAGCTTACAACGTCCCTGGGCCTCGGTTTTTACTGTTTGGAGATTGTCTTTGCGCTCCTCCAGTCTCTAGGGACCGTCCCCTGTCGCAGCTTAATCACTCCACTGATGTCAATGTGGAACAGGCCACCGCAGCCTACAACTACCCGTGGCGCCTCTAGGCCCTCGCTTCGGTACCTATCAAGGACTGCTCGTGGTACCTCCAGGACTACCCGCGGCCCTGCGACTCCTGCTGTTCCTACGTGGTGTCACCTGGACCTCTGGGTCCCAGGGTCTTCACCAGGAAGCGTCTCCTTCAGTTTCTCTGCTCCTGTCTGACTTGGAGCTTTCTTTCCTTCTTTCTTTCTTTTCTTTCTCCTCCTTGCCTGCCTCCAGCAGGCCTCCTCCTCCCTCCTTTCTCTCGTTCTTCTCCTCCAACTACATGCTGCTTCTCTCACTCCCTGAGGTAAACTGAAACTAACTTGACCTTCCTTTCTCTATCTGCTCTCAGATGGCTCCTCCCACCTCCCAGTTGCTAAGCTGTAACCCATAGGAGCAGGGATGGGTCTTACGACCCCTCCCAGCATGCAGCATGGGAGGGTTGCCTGCCACTTTCCCTGGTCCTAGTATGTACCTAACAATGGGTGTAGTGTGGATTTACCAGGGGACCGGAGTTCACTCTCTTCCTCTCCCAGAATGGGGCATCACACCGCTGGTGGGGTGCAATGACCTGTGGCGACGGAAGCCTCAGGGGCGCCACACTCCCCCACAGCAAATCCCAGCACGTCCTCGGGCTGAAAAACAACAAAAACATGTGGAGAAACTGCAAAACATTTTTGTATGCAAAGTAATAAAACAAAAAAACATTTCTTCCCTTTATGGGAGGCACATATCAATAAACGTTGCAAACTTCTTATAAAGAAACTATGTGTGCACTTTCAGTTCATTGCACAGTTTGGGCACTTCCCCCATAATTCTGGTAGGGGGCACAACGGGTACAACTAATTACATTTTTGGCTACAACAAGTCCAGTAGCCCGGCAGTTCGTTTCTTTCAATCAAACAATAATGGGACAAAATCAACCAGCCATTAAGTCCAATGGCCTGGTTACATAGGACACATAAACAACATACCAGCCACTAAGTCCAGTGGCCTGGTATGACATGACACATACACTTCCACCGGGGCCCACATTCCAGTTCAGTGGCCCGGTAACACATAACATGGGGGGTGACGTCTTCAAAAAGCATTAGGGGCAGTACAGCAGGAAAGGGTGTCATCTTCGAAAAGAATAAGGGGCAAAACACGAGGGACTTCTTCAAAAAGAATGAGGGGCTATGTACAGTTCAGCATCTCTTCATCTTCTTTACTCTTCATTGCTGGGGTCCTACTTTGGCAGGGCCCTGGGCACTGGTCACTGACCTTCTGCGAGGCGCTGCAGCCTGGATAGAAGTAGGGCTGCTTGCAGGCACAACACTGCGTTCCAGCAAAGGGCTGCTTGTTTGCAGGGGGCTGTTGCTGTGATCTTTGGTGTCCTGCTTTGGCCGTGCACCTTGCATCAAACAAGCCGTGGAGATCCGGGTCTGTGTCTCCTGCGTGGCTGTTGCAGGCCCGCTGCTCAGTTCTGCGGCTTGGGCCTGCGTTGGGGTAGTGCTGCGGCTGCTGCTGACAGGGGAGACGCCGCACGCTGGCATAGTGCGGCGCCACTCCAGTTCTTCTGAGGCTGTCTCCTCCCGGGCCTCCCGCTCCTGCTGGTACTCCTGCACCAATCTCTGGCAGGTCAGCTCGTGTGGCAGTGCGGTTTGCTTGGGGCGCAGGGGCTTTTGCAGTCCCCTACTCTCTATGGGCGCTGCGTCCCAGTGCACTCCCGGGGATGTCGCTCCCAGGAGACTCACAGGGGGACTCGGTAGGGGGCCCACTAGCTGGTCGGGGTCCACCCCTCCCCAGGCTCCGTCTGCGGGGTTTTCGGGCAGGCCTCCGGTGCCGCACCCGGCATCTGCGGGGCTGGCGGGGAAGGCCTGCGGGACAGTGGAGGGACAGGGCGGTGGCGCTTGGTGGGTCAGGGGGTCCGGTCGGGTCGGGGCTTCACATTGCTCACCCGGTCGCTGCTCCGCGGCCTCCATCCTGTGGCCCACACTCTCCGGCACCATCGGTGTTTCACTCCGCCGGTCCACCTCTGCTTGCAGGTTACGCAGTCTACGAGCCAGGATTTGCATTTCCTCCCGGAGCAGGTCCAGCTCAGAATCCATCTTCCCGGTCCCTGGTGTACACTCCTGCAGCCTCTCTGCCATGCTGCCGACCTGGGGAACGCTTGCTGGATCACTGCTCGGGTGCTCGACCACGCCACTCGGCTTCTCCCTTTCCCTTCTCGGCGGCGGGGCCGGAGGCTGCACTTGCATCTGGCGCCAGACGGGCGCCCAGCCCATCACGGCCGGCATCACTCCGCTTGCGATAAGGTACATTTTCTTTATCTGCTGGTCTGGCATTTAGACTCTCTCTGCCAGTCGGCCAGCTTGTCTAGTCGCCATTGCTTCTTCTTACGCTTTCTATGGCGGGCACCGCTTCGCGCGTTTTTCTTGGACAAGGGGGCGGGGCTTCTCTTCGCGCCCTTTCTTCTTGCACGCCCCCCTTCTTCCCGCTCTCAGCTGCGCTAATGGCGGCGGTTTCTCAGTAAAGTACACAGTCTGTCACACGGTTCTTCAGGCGCACAGTACCCGGTTAGACCGGGCACGAAATCCTGTTCGTGACGCCAAAGGTTGACTCGCCCACCCCAGGGCTATGGGACACCCGGCGCCGGGCCGGACTAGTCCGGTGGTAGTCAGTGGTGGCTGGGCCCGGCTCCGTGGCCCTGGTGGGTGTCAGTAGAATATGTGGCTTGCTTGTTAATGGTTGTGTTCGTGACGCCACCTGTGGTATGCGGCTAATAAGCCGCCGCTGCTGTGTGAGGCCTCCGGGATGATATTGTGGCAGCAATGGTGGTACTGCTCCCTACAGGTGGAGCAATGCCCGGGGCACTGTTGGTGCTTGTGAATGTCTATGCAACGGAAATAACTGAGGCGACTTCAAAGGTGCAGTTCCAGTTCTTTACTCACAGTTCTCGTCAGGGCAGAAGGACCCTTGGACTGCTGGAACCTCTGTCAGGGACCTCCGCCGTTTCTGGGTGATTCAGAGAGTAAAAGCCGGTGCCCCCCCTCTTAGTGTCTCTTTCTTCTGCTGTCTTCACTAGCCTTGCCTTAGTAAGATGGACTTGGCTTGGCCTCCACTACAGCCTCCAGGCTGGGGGGTCACCTGTCGGCTGATTACCCCTTTTCTGGACGTCTGCTATGGGTTCTGGCCCTGGGAGCTTACAACGTCCCTGGGCCTCGGTTTTTACTGTTTGGAAATTGTCTTTGCGCTCCTCCAGTCTCTAGGGACCGTCCCCTGTCGCAGCTTAATCACTCCACCGATGTCAATGTGGAACAGGCCACCGCAGCCTACAACTACCCGTGGCGCCTCTAGGCCCTCGCTTCGGTACCTATCAAGGACTGCTCGTGGTACCTCCAGGACTACCCGCGGCCCTGCGACTCCTGCTGTTCCTACGTGGTGTCACCTGGACCTCTGGGTCCCAGGGTCTTCACCAGGAAGCGTCTCCTTCAGTTTCTCTGCTCCTGTCTGACTTGGAGCTTTCTTTCCTTCTTTCTTTCTTTCTTTTCTTTCTCCTCCTTGCCTGCCTCCAGCAGGCCTCCTCCTCCCTCCTTTCTCTCGTTCTTCTCCTCCAACTACATGCTGCTTCTCTCACTCCCTGAGGTAAACTGAAACTAACTTGACCTTCCTTTCTCTATTTGCTCTCAGATGGCTCCTCCCACCTCCCCAGTTGCTAAGCTGTAACCCATAGGAGCAGGGATGGGTCTTACGACCCCTCCCAGCATGCAGCATGGGAGGGTTGCCTGCCACTTTCCCTGGTCCTAGTATGTACCTAACAATGGGTGTAGTGTGGATTTACCAGGGGACCGGAGTTCACTCTCTTCCTCTCCCAGAATGGGGCATCACACCGCTGGTGGGGTGCAATGACCTGTGGCGACGGAAGCCTCAGGGGCGCCACAATTACAGATATTTCAGCAATCAAGCATCCAATCTTTTAACAAATGGTATGCTTGCAGTTGCATTCCCTAGTGCTATGGGGTACTCGGTCATGGGCCATATAAATGTACGGGGATGCTGTGTCACGGTTGTATAATGGCCGATGCCCGGTTCCATGACCCTGGGGACGCTTTTTAAAAGGGGTTATATACAGGGGAGTTGAAAGAATTTGTATTGTGACGCCAATTGCGGGTTGCGATTATGGTGATGGAACCGCCGCTGCACAGTGTGTTACCTCTGGGGCTGGTGGTGAGAGCAGCCTGGATAGTAGGCCCTCCACAAGTAGGGCTGGGCCCCAGCAAGTGAATGGAGGGGTCCGTCACAGAAAGAAGGGAGACCACACGGTGGGGATGCAGTGCAACTTCTGTTTACACACAGTGATGTTGAGCTGTGGCCCTGAGGATGTTTGGTTCAGACCCTTGGCCCCTTTTGTCCCAGTGCCGGTGTGGTGACCTGGTACTCTCTTTCCCCGGCACCTCTCACTGGTTGGTGGGACCCCGTAGCCTGGAGCGTTTGTGGGTCCCTTACTGTTTGTCGGCTGTCTCTGGTCCGGAAGGCGGGCAGTGCGAACCCTGTAGGGTCGGTGTTCTATTCCGGTCCCTGGTTCAATCTTTCCTGCTGGTGCCCCCGGATTCTTGGATCAGTGAGGTCCGTGAAGGTCCCCTCACTGTGCAGGTATTTGGCAGGTTCCCTGAAGCTGTCGCCTAACCTAGGGCCCTGTGCCCTGTCGGTGCTCTGGTTCCAGAGGTACATGGCTATACCCTCCCTGGCAACCACTCTCCTTTGCCACCTAGGTCACTGTGACATGACCCTATCTGGAGACACGTCCATCCCCTTCAACTGTCACTACCGGACTCCACTGTCTGACTGTCTGTGTGTTTGTCCCCTCCCACCGGGTTGCCTTCTAGTCGACTGGACTGGCTCTGCCTTTGGGTGGCCATCCATTGGGTCCCGGACTAGTCAGTCATCCCTAAAAGGGAGTGGGAAACTGGAGATGTTATGTGTTTTGGTGGTACCGACACTGGTCTTCCAGGTCCCTGGGGGTAGGCCTTGCATCCTTATCAGGATGCAGTACCTTGTAGTACCCTGAGGGGTTCAGGGGCGCTACATAGTCACCATCCTAGTGCAAGTTTAGTACTGCCTTTACTTCATATGGCAAAATCTTGGTGGTTGGTCCTCTATAACATTTGGGAAACGTTAACACTTATCATGGAAGTGACTTTTGGAAAAAATGTAACCTTTATTTAGTCCATCGGCCAAAGTGAGTTTGTTTTCATCATATTTCCATGAGTAGAGAAGGCAGGTAACCATCCATTTGGGTAGCTTCCTATCTTGTGTGACTCTCCCTCTTCAGTGTGTCACCAGACACAGCATTGACTACACGTGCCAAAGCAAGGTGCTTGGGGTTCCATGAACTGATATTTTTGCATGAATAACTTAAGGTCAAGGGAATTTGTCAGTAGGTTTTTTCCATTTAACGTTAGAGATGTGTCGCGGGCGGAGGAGGGGACCCTGTGCTCTCCCACTGCTCTGGTCCGGCCGCTGGTGCTGCTGCTCTGCGGCTGCCGCTGCTGCTCGATGGTGGCTCGAGCGGTGGGCCGGAGCCCGGGGACTCGAGCGGCGTTCCTCGCCCATGAGTGAAAAGGGGATTTGATTGTGGGAATCTATTGTTCGTGACGCCACCCACGGTTGTGGTGATAATGGTGACACCACCGCTGCTCTGGACGGGGATCCCGGGAGCGGTGACAGGGAGCAGCTTGGTTGTTATTTCTCCCCTCCGTGGGTAGGGGGTTGGTAGTCCCGGGGCCCGGTGATGGGGTAGGGAAGGATGGCAGGCGGGTTACGGGGCCTGGCGAGGTGCAGGGTCGCAGGAGCAGCGCTGTGCCGCACGGCACGGTGGTACTACCTCAGCCCAAGGATGAAGACACAGTTCTCGGTAAAACACTCGGCTGGATGGACGGGTCCCACAGACGGTTGCGGTGTTGTTTCTCCCGGCAGGTTGATGGTGACTGCCTTTCCCTGCACCTAAGTACGGTTGATGGTTCCGATGGGTTCCCACCGGTAACCCGCTCCCCAGCTTGGATATTGCCTGGAGGAGCCCCTCTTTGCCCGCAGGCGCTGGCCCAGAGAAACGGTTGCCTTGGCGGTGGCGGTGTCTCGCTCTGTTGGTTGGACTGTTGCCTTCTGTCGGGACTTGACTGTTTGGAAACCCAGGAGGTCCCCTTCACTAACGGATTCGGCAAATTCACGGCGACTCCTAGCCTTGCCAGGGTCCGAAAAGCCCCTGCCAGGTGGTGCTGACTTCTCTTTCTTTGTGTACTGGTCCGGTACCGCTGGGCCACCGCCCGTCCACGGTCCTCATGGTAACTCGGATAGGCCACTCCTGCAGACGGTCACCACCATCTGCCAACCTTGCTGATCTGTCCAGGCCACACACCCGGACCAACTTCAGGCTGCTCTTTTACCACTTTCCTCCTTCTACTTCAACCTCCACAACTAATCTGCCTGGTTGTCCCGCCTCCAGGACTGTGAACTCCTCGGTGGGCGGGACCAACCGCCTGGCCCACCCCCTGGTGTGATCATCAGCCCCTGGAGGAAGGCAACAAGGGTTTTGTGTCTGACCTTGGTGTGCCTGCTGGGAGTGTGGGGTGTTGTGGGTGTTGTGCTCTGTGGCCCCCGGCTTGTCCAGGGCGCCACATTCCCCCTTAGTTAAATGCAGACCATCCGCGGGCTGCCCGTCCATCACCGGTTTTATTTTCACCAACTGAAAAAGATAAAAAACAGTAACAGACATACAATTATAATAACATCTTCCCACATCGGGAGGTACTCTTACCTAAACGTTACGGTTGCAAACGGTTACGGCTTCCGCTCTCTCCCACCCAAGCAACCTGGCCCTGATGCTGCCCCTAAGCAAACAGTCAGCACCCCTTGACCCCAGTCCTGCACAAGTTGCCCGAGCGGGTTCTGTCCTTTTCAGGGGACCCATGTCCATGGGGAACCCCTGAAACCCCCAGAGGATTGCCACCGGTTCCGGTGGTGGCTGGGCCCCAGCCTGCTCCACTGCGGGCCCTTCCTCCAATCTGCCTCTCCGGAGGCGGTAACGGTGGAAGCCACAACTAACATTTTTATTTACATGCCACTAGTTTGTGGTTGCCCTGCAAGTTCTCGGGCCTGTTTATAAAGAGTTCTTTATGCAACTTTTTGAACGGTCCCCACGGGGACAACGGTGTCGGCAACAACCGGTTTCAATCAGCAGTAATCAGGTGAATCTTCACGGTGTCATTTACTTATCATTTTTGCAAAACTTTCAAAACTTTAAACAGTACTTTCTTAACACACACGCACTTTTTCCCCCCCCTCTAAATAGTAGTTTCCCTGTACCTAAGTGGGGGTCTACCTAGGTTGGGGCGAGTGGATCTCCGGGGTCCGGTGTCAGTGGCGACAGGCAGCGGGGGAGAGGGAACAATCAGTTCCTCTTCCCTGTTATCGTGTGGGGCAGGCGGAGGCATAGGGGAGCTGGGCACAGGTTCATCCCTGGGCGCTGGCACTGGCTCACGGTTGACCGCCTCCATCACTTCTTCATCCACGGGTTGTGGGAACAGTATCACTGGAAGAATCACCGCGCTGTTCTGTGTAGGTCAGTCCGCTGGGAAGTCTCCCATCACGGTGTGGATTACCTCTTTTGCCTTCTCCGCTGGTGGAGGAACCGGAACTTCAGCCGCTGCCCTCAATGCTGGTGGGCACCTCTTTAGATGGTCCCGGGAAACCGTGACCAAAGTGCCCCCTTGGTCACGACTGATCTGGTAAGCCTTCCCATCCTTCCATCCTGTGGGCTGTATGACATATGGGGTTTGTCCCACTGATCATCCAGCTTGTGGGTCCTCCTTTTTCGCTTCAGCACCACATCTCCAGGCTGGAAAGGGCCAGCAGACGCCTTCTGGTTGAAGCGCTGCTCCTGTTGCTCCCGACTCCGACTCAAGTTCTTCTCAACATATTCCTGAATCTGCCGGTACTGCACCCTCCGCCGAGCGTCCCATTCAGCTGTCGAAGGGAGTGTTTCTGGGGCTTCCAATCCCATGTCCCGATCCACAGGTAACCGGCCGGGACGAGCTCTCATCAGGTATGCTGGAGTGCACTTCGTGGAGCTGGAAGGGATATTGTTGTACATATCAACCAAGTCAGGTAGCTTCTCTGGCCACAGGTTCAACTCTTCTAGCGGCAACGTCTTGAGGAGACCCAGGACCAGGTGGTTCATCTTTTCACACATGCCGTTAGTTTGGGCATGGTAAGGCGTGGTCCGGATCTTCTTGCAGCCGTATAACTGACAGAATTCATGGAACACCTCCGCTTCAAAGGCTGGGCCTTGGTCAGTGAGCAACTTCTCAGGGTATCCATGCGGTCGGCAGAAATAAGCCTGGAATGCTCTAGCGGCGGTACGGCCAGTTAGGTATTTGACTGGGACAACCACCATGAACCTGGAGTAGTGGTCTACGATGGTTAGAGCGTAGGTGTACCCACTTCGGCTGGGGGTGAGCTTTACATGGTCCAGGGCGACCAGCTCCAGTGGTTGATGTGTAACAATCGGGTGTAGGGGCGCCTTCTGGCTGGCCTCGTCCTTCCTTCTCAGCGTGCAAGGGCCACACTCTCGGCACCAGGCCTCTACAGATTCCCGCATTCCACTCCAATAGAACCGCACTCTCAGCAGCATTTCCAGCTTCTTCCATCCGAAGTGTCCAGCACCATCATGGTATGCTTGTAGGACGGTGGGCACGTTAGCCTGGGGAATCACCAACTGGCGGATTTTCTCATGAGTCTTCGGGTTAATCAGCTCACGGTACAACTTCCCCTGGTGTAGATACAGCCGGGTCCGTTCTCGCCACAGGTGTTGGGCTTCAGCTGGGGCAGCAGGGTCTATTCCAGCAGCGCCCTGTTCCACCAAGATCTTGACTAAGTGAACAGTGGGTGCCTGGTCCTGGGCTTCTTGCCACTCCTGGCTGGGCAGCGGGTCCAGGTTTACCCGTTGTTGATAGACATGGACCTTCTCAGTCAGTGACTGATGAAATGCAGGCAGCTCAATCTCTTCGAGGTCGTCATCCTCAGGCCCTTCGTCCAACACGTGGGGCATCCGAGAGAGCGCATCGGCATTAACATTGGCACGACCGGCCCGGTACTTGATGGTGAAATCGTAGTTGGCTAGCCTAGCCACCCACCGCTGTTCCAACGCGCCCAGCTTGGCGGTGTCCAGGTGGGTCAGCGGGTTGTTATCTGTGAAGGCGGTGAATTTAGCCGCTGCCAGGTAATGGCGGAACCGCTCGGTGATAGCCCACACCAGCGCCAGGAGTTCAAGCTTGAAAGAGCTGTAGTTCTCAGGGTTCCTCTCAGTTGTTCGAAGCCTTCGGCTAGCATAAGCAATCACCTTTTCTTTCCCGTCTTGGACCTGGGATAGGACTGCCCCTAATCCTACATTGCTGGCATCGGTGTAAAGGACGAAGGGATGGTTGTAATCAGGGTATGCTAGGATTTCTTCTCCGGTCAGGGCCACTCTCAGCTGACGGAAGGATTCCTCATGCCTTTCTTCCCACACCAATGGGGCCCCTAGGGGTCTACCACTTTTGGTCTGTCCCACGAGGAGGTCTTGCATGGGGTCAGCTATCTTCATGTACCCCTTAATGAAGCGACGGTAATACCCTACCAGGCCCAGGAACTGCCTCACCTCCTTCACCGTGGTCGGTCTCAGCCAGTCCTGAATGGCGGTGATTTTCTCAGGGTCAGGGGCGACACCCTCTGCACCGACCACGTGCCCTAGGTACTGCACTTTGGGTTTCAGCAGATGACACTTGGAGGGCTTCAACTTCATCCCATATTTGGCAAGGGAAGCGAACACCTCGGCTAGGTGCTCCAGGTGGGCTTCATATGTTTGGGAATACACGATCACATCATCCAAGTACAGAAGGACGGTCTCAAAGTTTAGATGCCCAAGACAGCATTCCATCAGCCGTTGGAAGGTTCCAGGGGCATTGCACAGCCCAAACGGCATGCTATTAAATTCACAGAGTCCCATAGGGGTAGCAAATGCAGTCTTCTCCCGCTCTTCTGGTGCCACAGCCACCTGCCAGTATCCACTGGTGAGGTCGAGGGTGGAAAAGTAATTAGCGGTTCTCAGCACCGCTAGCGATTATTCAATGCGGGGCAGAGGGTAAGCATCCTTATCTGTTATCTGGTTAATTTTTCGGTAATTCACACACATCCGCATGGTGCCATCCTTTTTCTTAACCAGTACCAACGGGGCGGCCAAGGGACTACAGTTGTCCCTAATAACCCCTGCCTCCTTCATTTTTTTCAACATGCCCTTGGCACATTGGTAGTGTGCAGGAGGAATAGATCTGTACCTCTCTTTGATAGGGGGATGCTCACCAGTGGGGATATGGTGTTGGACCCTTTTAATCTGCCCGAAGTCTAGGGGATGTTTGCTAAAAACCCGCTCATACTCCCGTACCACCCTGTATACCCCCTCTTTGTGATGTGTGGGGGTATCGTCCGTGCCTACGTGTAGTTGTCGACACCACTCACCTAACTCCCCTTGGGATGGGTGAGTGCTGGCAGCAGGTGGTGAGGTTGGGGGAATGGCCTCGTGGATGGTGTGGGGATCCAGGGTGAACAGCTTGGCAAGGGTAGCATACCGGGGAAGCCTGACTTCTTCCTCCCCGCAGTTCAGCACCCTCACGGGCACTCTCCCCTTCTTTACATCCACCACCCCTCGGGCGGGCATTACTGTGGGCCAGTGTTCAGAGGGCATGGGCTCTATCATGGCGGGGTAGTCACGCCCCTGGGGCCCTACCGCTGCCCTACACCAAATCATCAACTCGCTTCTGGGAGGCACAATCAAAGGGGCAACATCCATCACTCTCACCCCACCAATCTCTCCTCCTGTCGAGTTCACATGTTGGCGGTACATTAAGGCTCGGATCTCACGCTGCACAGCTCTCTGTCGGCTCCCCGCCGCCGTTGCGGCCAGCTGCTGCAGTAGGGTCAGCACATCACTCATACAGTGCTCTATCACGTTGGTCCCTAGCACTACCTTCGGGTTATGATCACTGGGTTCATTCATTATCACAATCATACCCTGTGTTGCAGTTCAGCTCACCCCACAGTCATGGCCACTTGTTTGTATCCCACTTGGGTCAATGGGAGTCCATCAGCAGCAATCAGTGTCATACTGGCATCTGGGGGAGTCAGCTCGTCTTTTCCCCAATACCGTTGATACAGTGTGTATGGTATGGTGGGTACCTGTGATCCAGTGTCCAGGAGAGCCATCACCGGTATGCCGTCCACAGCCACGGGGATGATGGGCCGGGCCCCAATATACCGGTCCCGCCAGTCTGGGGGCCATGGGGTTCTACTCCTGAGGATTGACCCGTGGCCACAGGGGTTGCTCGTTTAACGGGCACTGTCAGAAGTAATGGCAGGGTTTGCTGCACTTGTAACAGATCGGGGGTCTATTCCACGAGTCATTAGCCCTTCTCTGCTGCATCCAGGGAACGTCCTCAGGGCTGTCGACGAGCTGCATCTTCACCGGGGCCTGGGACCTGGTCTGGGGCTGGAGTGCGGCGAGGATCTTAGCGAGGTCTCCATCCATGCGGCCAACCTGAGCAGCAAGCTCTTCCATCGTTCCGCTTGGGGCGGCCGGCACTGGAGGTGCTGATGGGGTAGGGGCCACCACAACGGGAGCAGTCTCCACCGGCCACGGGGCTGGCTCAGGAGCTTCAAATGCGAGGGGTTGCAGAGCTTTGGTGGCCCGTTCCTTTAATACGGCAAAGTCCACATCCGGGTGTTCTAGGGCCCACAGCCGAAGCTGTTTGCGGTCCTCGGAGGACCTTATCCCCTGCACAAACTGCTCGCTTAACATTTTGTTACTGTCCACACTATTGATGGTGTCCACCCACTTCAGTGTGCGGAGTGCGGTTTGCAGGCGCAGGGCATAATCCCTAATGCTATCTGCGGGCCGTTGCCAGCATTGATAGAACTGCATCCGCAACTCCGCCTCGGTACGGGTCTCAAACGCAGTCTGCAGCTTCTCAAAGATGGTGGCTACAGAGGACCGGTCCCCCTCGGCCCAGGTCTCTGCCTCCTGCTCAGCCGCGCCGGTTAGCTGCCCCAGCAGTAGCGCTGCACGTTGCTTATCAGTCAGGGGGTACAATTCCAGTAGCGGAAAACCTGCAAGGCAAGGCATCAGGTTTCCCATCGTACTGCGGTAGCCAGGCAGCTCCGGGCACATAGGGCAAGGAGAACGGCATCACCTGAGCGAGAGCTGGGGCCGCGGCACCCCCCACCAGCGCGGCCGGGACTTGGGCAGGCCCGTTCCTATCTGCGGGTGCTTCCGCGGCTGCGTCTGCCGCTCTTCCAGCGGCTCCATCGGGCGCAGACATCTTGTTTCCGTCCCCCTTAGCCTCTTTCCAGCGCCTCCTCTATCGGGGTGGGGTTTTGGCCTTCGTGCCTCTACTACTCGAGGAGACGCTCGAGCGGGAACTCTTCGCACCCAATATGGCGGCTTCGGCAAATTTTCAGCCGGACACCTCCGGCAATAACAAGGCGCACCTCTACTCAATGGCAGAGCGGTAAGATCCTGTTCGTGACGCCAAGTTGTCGCGGGCGGAGGAGGGGACGCTGCGCTCTCCCACTGCTCGGGTCCGGCCGCTGGTGCTGCTGCTCTGCGGCTGCCGCTGCTGCTCGGTGGTGGCTCGAGCGGTGGGCCGGATCCCGGGGACTCGAGCGGCATTCCTCGCCCATGAGTGAAAAGGGGATTTGATTGTGGGAATCTATTGTCCGTGACGCCACCCACGGTTGTGGTGATAATGGTGACATCACCGCTGCTCTGGACGGGGATCCCGGGAGCGATGACAGGGAGCAGCTTGGTTGTTATTTCTCCCCTCCGTGGGTAGGGGGTTGGTAGTCCCGGGGCCCGGTGATGGGGTAGGGAAGGATGGCAGGCGGGTTACGGGGCCTGGCGAGGTGCAGGGTCGCAGGAGCAGCGCTGTGCCGCACGGCACGGTGGTACTCACTCAGCCCAAGGATGAAGACACAGTTCTCGGTAAAACACTCGGCTGGATGGACGGGTCCCACAGACGGTTGCGGTGTTGTTTCTCCCGGCAGGTTGATGGTGACTGCCTTTCCCTGCACCTAAGTACGGTTGATGGTTCCGATGGGTTCCCACCGGTAACCCGCTCCCCAGCTTGGATATGGGCTGGAGGAGCCCCTCTTTGCCCGCAGTCGCTAGCCCTGAGAAACGGTTGCCTTGGCGGTGGCGGTGTCTCGCTCTGTTGGTTGGACTGTTGCCTTCTGTCGGGACTTGACTGTTTGGAAACCCAGGAGGTCCCCTTCACTAACGGATTCGGCAAATTCACGGCGACTCCTAGCCTTGCCGGGGTCTGAAAAGCCCCTGCCAGATGGTGCTGGCTTCTCTTTGTGTACCGGTCCGGTACCGCCGGTCCACCACCCGTCCACGGTCCTCATGGTATCTTGGATAGGCCACTCCTGCAGACGGTCACCACCGTCTGCCAACCTTGCTGATCTGTCCGGGCCACACATCCGGACCAACTTCAGGCTGCTCTTTTACCACTTTCCTCCTTCTACTTCAACCTCCACAACTAATCTGCCTGGTTTTCCCGCCTCCAGGACTGTGAACTCCTTGGTGGGCGTGACCAACCACCTGGCCCACCCCCTGGTGTGATCATCAGCCCCTGGAGGAAGGCAACAAGGGTTTTGTGTCTGACCTCGGTGTGCCTGCTGGGAGTGTGGGGTGTTGTGGGTGTTGTGCTCTGTGGCCCCTGGCTTGTCCAGGGAGCCACAGATGCATAATGTAGAAGCAGATATTTGAATACCAGGAATGTGTCACTTGTGTGCTGTAATTTCAGAACAATGAGTGTTTGATCAAAATGAGTTAATTACTGCAGGACTAGTTTTCCTGTGCCAGACAGTCCAGCTAATCTGTGATACCCCGCCAACATACACTGATTTGCAGCTTGCTAACAATGTACACAGGACGGTGCCAATCAGCATTGTGGGTGGGGTTATATTACGCTCAGTCTTCATAGCATTTCTCTATCTACAGCAGAGAAAACAAGGATTCCATAAAAACTGCACCAAACAGTTCAGTAAGGGATACATTGCTGGAATCTGTCATGCTTTCAAGCGTGGCAAGTGCATTCAGACCAAGAGGAGCCTGATGCACAATGAAAAAAACACCCAAACAACACCACAAACAAGGGGCGGGACATCATGGACACAATAACAACCGTGGGCCCTGGCGCTAGAGAGAGGGTAGATGGACACCTCCTATTCTCACCTATAGCTGTCCCAACTCTCTTCACCAGTCCCTATACAGTCTCCACAACTGTCATCTAGCAGCAACCTGAGACCCTGGGAAATCCTATAGATGCCCTGACTAGTGAGAGGCAGGTGAGGTTTACTAAACCCACCACTGCACTAATAAGACAAGAGGGTTGGGGAGACACACAGGGGAAAAACTACAACACAAGAGGATAAGGTACGGCTTCTGTAACACTCCAACACAGCTCCTTCCACCAAGGGGGCCAGTATACAAATGGATATGTATCTTCAACACCTCTATTTAAACCTGAAGGGCATGACTACAAAGCGTCTGCAGCTGAAACACTCAGTTAAGGACTGCTGGAGAAGCTGCTAACAGCAAAACTGACATTAATCGTTTCAGTACAAAAAAGAAATAAAACCACATTTAAAAGTAGATAGCCAGATGGAGATGAGAGACTCCAGTCCGAAAGTTGTCACTAGTCTCTAAAAGCTGGGAGATGACCGTGATGGAATCAAAATATCCATCCCTATGTTATGATGCTTTCAGATTAAGTAGCAAAAACCTGATGATAGATTTCCTTAAAGCCCCCAAGGAACTATACTTAATAGAACTAATAGGACTACTAGAATTTGAATGGTTTCACCATGGTTGTGTAAATTCACTCTGGGTGCTCCAATTTCCTCACACTCTCCAAAATATATGCTCATTTACATTGTGAACCCCATTGGGGACTGTGAAAACATACTGTATATAAAGCACTGATAACTAGAGTTGAGCGATGTTCGAGGTTTGCCAGTTTCATGTTCGAGTGATTTTGGGGGGTGCTCGAGATCGAACTTGAACGCGAGCTTTTTGCTAAAAGCTCGATAGCTCGAGTTACGTTCGATAACGGTTCTATCAGTAAAAAGCCTAGCTAGTTACTAGCTGGCTTTTCACTGTAATAGTGTGAGTCACTGTGATTCACGCTATTATCAAATTTCAGCGTATAGTTTGCGGGGGGGACGTGGTTTAGATCTGTGGTGCTGAGAGCATGCCGATCGGCATTTTTTTTTTCTTTCCTAAGCGCGCGTGCAGTGGGGCGGGCCAGGATGTCAGCCAATCACAGAGACACACACAGCTAAGTGGATTTTTGCCAGACAAGCAGGGGCATGT
Organism: Anomaloglossus baeobatrachus; assembly: GCF_048569485.1. Classification (NCBI taxonomy): domain Eukaryota; kingdom Metazoa; phylum Chordata; class Amphibia; order Anura; family Aromobatidae; genus Anomaloglossus; species Anomaloglossus baeobatrachus. The sequence goes on along the minus strand of NC_134353.1, from coordinate 46,711,710 downwards.
GTCATAGGTTGTGAATGTCTTGCCTTATAAAATACGGCCATTTCCCCTGTCGCCGCCATTATCTGCCTTCTGTGTGTGGGTGACAGTCACCGCTCACGCTGCTGCCGCCGATCCTGCTGTGTCTGCTATAGACATAGTGCAAGCTACACAGCGCTGTAGGGACTAGGGACTGCTTGTTATTTCAGCCCTTTTCAGGGCTGATTTCCAGGCATTCATAGCCATAGCTGCTAGGCAGGTCCGTGCAAACTCTGTGTACAGCTTTAGATAACAGCATCTGCCTACCTCAGCTCAGGGAATTCCTTGCTGCATTTCATCATTAGGAGGGATAGAAAGTGAGGCTTCCTTTCCTGTCCTGATACACACAGAACCCGTGCACTCTACCCACCTGCCCAGTTTTGCCATGCTATTTTATTTACCCAAAGAGCTGACAGTTTTTCTGCCATCCTAAAAGTGTCTGGAATACTAAGTTAGTGTTCCTTTCCTGTCCACTGACCCACAGAGCCCGGGCACTGTACCCACCTGCACACTTTTGCCACACTATTTTATTTGCCCAAAGAGCTGACACTTTTTCTGCCATCCTAAAAGTGTCTGGAATACTAAATTAGTGTTCCTTTCCTGTCCACTGACCCACAGAACCTGGGCACGGTACCCACCTGCACACTTTTGCCATGCTATTTTATTTGTAAACTGTGCTGCCATTGTTAGGGGCCAAGCTACAGTGAGTACAGACCAGGAAATGGTCGGCAGTGATGCCCAGAAGCTTTGTGACTCAGATTCAGGCCGTGATGACCAAGTTTCTGAGCATAATGTACACCCTCATTCTCAAACTGTAACACCTTTTGGTGGAGACAATGAGGAACATACTGATGACGATGAGACGCAGATACCAGATTGGGAAGACAACTTAAATATTCAGTCAGGGCAGGACGAGGTTAGGTCTGAGGGCGAGGTGAGTGCAAACACAACGCTTGATGATGAAGTTCTAGATCCCACTTACTGTCAACCCACAGTCAGGCACTCGAGGAGGTCACCAGAGGCAGTGGAGGAGGATGCAACTGATGACGAAGTTACCTTGCGCCTTCCTGGACAGAGTAGGAGTACTGGAAGCACGTCTACAACTGCATCCTCAGCCACAACTCTGCCTCTGACCACAAGTCGGGGTGGCTCTGCGGGTCACATGGCCTCTAAGCCTTGCTTAGCCTGGTCCTTTTTTGACCTTGCAAAGGATCTCCGAAATCATGTGATCTGTAAAATTTGTCGGCAATCTATAAGTAGAGGCCAAAAACTCACCAGTTTGACAACTTCTTCCATGAATTGTCACATGAATAACAAGCATAAGTCCCAGTGGGAAGCTCATCGTCTGCCCCTTCAAGTTCCTCCGCACGCTATTCATCTTCTATGACTGTGGGGACAGCTGTCACTATTGGTTTTCCACGCAGACCTTCCACCACTTTAACCACAACAGGCAGTTTGCTTGGTAGGTCGTCAGTTGGTTTGGAAGGGGAAACAAGTGCTGGTGTACAGCTCTCTCAGACATCGAGAGCACCAACTTTGGATGAAGTCAACATCATCTCTCCGCCTGCACTTTCCTCACAGACCTGCATTTTTCCAGGGACACCCTACTCACCACCGTCTCAACACAGCAGCCAGATCTCTGTCCCTCAGATCTGGACAAATAAAAGGCTATTTCCTCCGAGCCATGACAAAGCTAAGACGTTGACTTTATCCCTCTGTAAGCTCTTGACTACCGAAATGCTGCCTTTCCGCCTAGTGGACACTAGAGTTGAGCGCGGTTCGCGGTTCGTGGTTCTCCAGTTCTAGGCTCGAGTGATTTTGGGGCTGTTCTAGATCGAACTAGAACTCGAGCTTTTTTGCAAAAGCTCGATAGTTCTAGAAACGTTCGAGAACGGTTCTAGCAGCAAAAAGCAGGGCTTTTTACAGCTACAGTGTGCAGGAGCCATCGCTGGCAGCCTGCCAGAAGCTGGTAACCAAGATAAACATCGGGTATCCAACCAAAGCGCTTTGGTTAGTAACCCGATGTTTATCCTAGTTACGTGCAGGAAGCCCACACTTCCCCGCTCAGCTCACTCCGCCCCCTCCTGCCCGCGGCATGTACACACGTACACACACACACACACACACTCACATACACACACACACACACACACACATGGTCCCGCTCGGCTTACCTGCGGTGATGAAGTCCCGCCATCCCGACCTCAGCGCTGTCACTGTCCTCCATGGCCGCCGCTTGTCACATCACCTCTCGCTTCCGACCCGAGACTGACTAGCGGTGACGTCACGGGCCTCTCGCGATACTTGGTGTGAAGACGCCGGTCATTGAACTCAGTGACAGGGGCTGTCAGTGTGCTGGAGATCAGCGCAGGTAATGTACCTCGCTGATAGCAGCACTTGTCATGCCCTGCAGTGACCTGGGCTGACCCATTGATGTTAGCTCAGGTCACTGCACTGCTCTCCCAGCCAATGGGGAACATCCTGCTCTTCATTGACTGGGACAGTGTGGATCGTCATGGCAACCCCTTGGATTACACCAGACCTGGATTTGTTTTTCATTCTAATAAATTGGTTAAAGAGGGAATGTTTTGGGGAGTGTTTTTTCAAATAAAAATGTGTTTGTCGTCTATTTTTTTTATTACTGACTGGGTTGGTGATGTCGGGTATCTGATAGACGCCTGACCTCACCAACCCCAGGGCTTGATGCCAGGTGACTTACACATCTGGTATTAACCCCATATATTACCCCGTTTGCCACGGCACCAGGGCGCGGGATGAGCTGGGGCGAAGCACCAGGATTGGCGCATCTAATGGATGCGCCACTTCTGGGGCGGCTGCGGCCTGCTATTTTTAGGCTGGGGAGAGTCCAATAACCATGGACCTCCCTAGTCTGAGAATATCAGGCCCCAGCTGTCTGCTTTACCTTGGCTGGTGATCCAATTTTGGGGGACCCCTACGTGTTTTTTTTTTAAATTATTTATTTAATTTAAAATAACAGCGTGGGGTGCCCTCAGTTTTGGATTACCAGCCAAGGTGAGGTTGCCAGCTGTGGTCTGCAGGCTGCAGCCGTCTGCTTTACCCTAGCTGGCTACAAAACTAGGGGGAACCTTACGTCATTTTTTTTTTCATTTTTTTGGCTAAATACAAAGCTAAGCACCCCTTAGTGCCACATGAAAGGCACCAAAGGGTGCTCCACTTTTTCTCCACTTTTTCTCCACTTTTTCTCCACTTTTTCTCCATTTTTTCTCCATTTTTTCTCCACTTTTTCTCCACTTTTTCTCCACTTTTTCTCCATTTTTTCTCCATTTTTTCTCCACTTTTTCTACATTTTTTTCTCCATTTTTTCTCCACTTTTTCTCCATTTTTACTCCACTTTTTCTCCACTTTTTCTCCATTTTTTTCTGTACTTTTTCTCCACTTTTTCTCCACTTTTTCTCCATTTTTTCTCCACTTTTTCTCCACTTTTTCTCCACTTTTTCTCCACTTTTTCTCCATTTTTTTCTCCATTTTTTCTCCACTTTTTCTACCTTTTTCTTCTCCACTTTTTCTCCACTTTTTCTCCACTTTTTCTCCACTTTTTCTCCACTTTTTCTCCACTTTTTCTCCACTTTTTCTCCATTTTTTTCTCCATTTTTTCTCCACTTTTTCTCCACTTTTTCTCCATTTTTTTCTCTACTTTTTCTCCACTTTTTCTCCATTTTTTCTCCACTTTTTCTCCACTTTTTCTCCACTTTTTCTCCACTTTTTCTCCACTTTTTCTCCATTTTTTTCTCCACTTTTTCTACATTTTTTTCTCCACTTTTTCTCCATTTTTACTCCACTTTTTCTCCACTTTTTCTCCATTTTTTTCTCTACTTTTTCTCCACTTTTTCTACATTTTTTTCTCCACTTTTTCTCCATTTTTACTCCACTTTTTCTCCACTTTTTCTCCATTTTTTTCTCTACTTTTTCTCCACTTTTTCTCCACTTTTTCTCCACTTTTTCTACATTTTTTCTCCACTTTTTCTCCACTTTTTCTCCACTTTTTCTCCACTTTTTCTCCATTTTTTCCTCCACTTTTTCTCCACTTTTTCTCCACTTTTTCTCCACTTTTTCTACATTTTTTTCTCCACTTTTTCTCCACTTTTTCTCCACTTTTTCTACATTTTTTTCTCTACTTTTTCTCTACTTTTTCTCCACTTTTTCTCCACTTTTTCTCCATTTTTTCTCCACTTTTTCTCCACCTTTTCTCCACCTTTTCTCCACTTTTTCTCCACTTTTTCTCCATTTTTTTCTCCACTTTTTCTCCACTTTTTCTACATTTTTTTCTCCATTTTTTCTCCACTTTTTCTCCATTTTTACTCCACTTTTTCTCCACTTTTTCTCCACTTTTTCTCCACTTTTTCTCCACTTTTTCTACACTTTTTTCTACACTTTTTTCTACACTTTTTCTCCACTTTTTCTCCACTTTTTCTCCATTTTTTTCTCCACTTTTTATCCACTTTTTCTCCGTTCTTTTTCTATGGTCAGTCTAACCATTAGTTCTGCCATGCATACTGTAGCTCTACACCTACTGCACATGTTACTTTATGATTGACATCTCTTTCGTACCAGAGCTGTGTAAGCCTACTCTGACCCCATATTTGTCATTACTATATTGTCCTTGTACTGTATTATGACATTTGTATCATGTGTTTCATTTCTTGCTGTGTTGCAATTTTTTTGCTGCATCCCAATTGTACCTCTACATTGTTCGAGTTTATGGTATTGTTCTCTCACTCTTATGTGATACTGATTATTGTCATTTTTCATGATTACAAGCAGATAAGTCCAATCGGACGAAGGCTCAGGCCGAAACGTCATTTGTAACTTGTTTTGGACAAAAACATATATGCTTATGAAAAATTTTTTTTCTTAATACGGACCAATAAAGAGTGATTTTGCATTACTATCCGTTGTGACTTACTGACTTAGTCTGGGAGATTTAGAGTGCCAAGGTTACTCACTAATTTTATCTATTATTACCTCTGAGCACCTATATACCAGTGAGCAGAGCTTCCTCTACAGTAGTTCTCCTGATTAGGCATGGCCTTACCTCATGAGCAGGGCATTGCAGCTTTGGTAGCAACCATTACGACATGGACTCTGCTGCTGTGGACCCGGGGAGAGTGAGTGCAGATTCATTGCACCCACACTCCTCACATGAAGGGTCCGCACTCCTAGAAAATGGGGGATACGTTCCCTGAGTGTCTCCCCCCCCGATATTCTAGATGGTCCAGAGTCGTCGTGGGACCCCTTTATTTTTTTTCTTACAATAAATTGGTGAAAGAGGAAATGTTTTGGGGACTGTTTTTTCAAATAAATTTCTTTTGTCGATTTTTTTTTTTTTTTGTTAGTACTGACAGTTTATGATGTTGGGTATCTAATAGACGCCATGACATCACAAACTGCTGGGCTTGATCTCAGGTGACTTTACAGCTAGTATCAACCCGATTTATTACCCCGTTTGCCACTGCACCAGGGCACGGGATGAGCTGGGGTGAAGCGCCAGGATTGGCGCATCTAGTGGATGCGCCACGTCTGGGGTGCCTGCGGCCTGCTATTTTTAGGCTGTGAAGGCCCAATAACTATGGACCTTCCCACCCTGAGAATACCAGACCACAGCTGTCCGCTTTACCTTGGCTGGTGATCCAATTTGGGGGGGACCCTACTTTTATTGTGTAATTATTAATATTTATAAAATAATTATAAAAAAGAGCCTGAGGGGACCTCCACATTGGATCCCCAACCACGGTAAAGCTGCCAGCTGTGGTTTTCAGGCTACAGCCGTCTGCTTTACCCTAGCTGGCTATCAAAAATGGGGGGACCCAACGTCATTTTTTTTTTTAACTATTTTTTAAATAGAAAAAATTAATGGGCTTCCCTGTATTTTGATTGCCAACCAAGGTAACGGCAGGCAGATGGGGGTGGCAACCCATAGCTGTCTGCTTTATCTGCTGAGAATCAAAAATACCGCGGAGCGCTACGTCATTTTTTTAAAGATTTATTTTTACAGCACTGTGATGTCCAGCAATCAAAATACAGGGAAGCCCATTTTATTTTTAGTTATTTAAATAAATAATTAAAAAAAATATATATGGGCTCCCGCTGCATTTTTTGTATTGCTAGCTAAGGGTAATCCAAGCAGCTACTGGCTGCTAACCCCCACTGCTTGGTGTTACCTTCACTGGCAATGGAAAATCCAGGGAAGCATTTTTTATTTTTTTTGCCAAAAAACTACAAAAAAAGGACGTGAGCTTCGCCATATTTTTGTATGCTAGCCAGGTACAGCAGGCAGGTGCTGGAAGAGTTGGATACAGCGCCAGAAGATGGCGCTTCTATGAAAGTGCCATTTTCTGAGGCGGCTGCAGACTGCAATTCGCAGCAGTGGGGCCCAGAAAGCTCAGGCCAACCTGTGCTGCGGATTCCAATCCCCAGCTGCCTAGTTGTACCTGGCTGGACACAAAAATGGGGCGAAGCCTACGTCATTTGTTTTCTAATTATTTCATGAAATTCATGAAATAATAAAAAAAGGGCTTCCCTTTATTTTTGGTTCCCAGCCGGGTACAAATAGGCAACTGGGGGTTGGGGGCAGCCGTACCTGCCTGCTGTACCTGGCTAGCATACAAAAATATGGCGAAGCCCACATAATTTTTTCAGGGGGCAAAAAACTTCTGCATACAGTCCTGGATGGAGTATGCTGAGCCTTGTAGTTCTGCAGCTGCTGTCTGTCTGTATGGAGAAGAGCAGACAGCAGCTGCAGAACTACAAGGCTCAGCATACTCCATCCAGGACTGTATGCAGAAGTTTTTTGCCCACCAAAAAAATGACGTGGACTTCGCTATATTTTTGTATGCTAGCCAGGTACAGCAGGCAGCCACGGGCTGCCTCCAACCCCCAGTTGCCTATTTGTACCCGGCTGGGAACCAAAAATATAGGGAAGCCCATTTTTTTTAATTATTTCACTTATTTCATGAAATAATTAAAAAACAAATGACGTGGGCTTCGCCCCATTTTTGTGTCCAGCCGGGTACAACTAGGCAGCTGGGGATTGGAATCCGCAGCACAGGTTAGCCCGAGGTTTCTGGGCGCCTCTGCTGCGGATTTCAGTCCGCAGCCGTCCCAGAAAATGGCGCTCTCATAGAAGCGCCATCATCTGGCGCTGTATCCAACTCTTCCAACAGCCCTGGAGCCGGGTGGCTTGTTGGGTAATCATGAGTTAATACTGGCTTTGTTTTACTAGCCAGTATTAAGCCAGAGATTCTTAATGTCAGGCACGTTTGACCCGGCCATTAAGAATCTCCAATAAAGGGTTAAAAAAAGACACCACACAGAGAAAAAATACTTTAATAGAAATAAATACACAGACACATTAGAGACTCCATCTTTATTACCCCCTGTCAGCCCTCCACGATCCTGCTCTTCTGTCTTCTTTCTTTCTAGTGTAGTAGTAGTGACGATTGTAGTGAGGATGAGGTTCACCAGCCCATCACTTGGGGCTGGGGAACCTCATCCTCAGTACAATCCTCACTATTGTAGTAGTAGTGACGATTGTAGTGAGGATGAGGTTCACCAGCCTATCACTTGGGGCTGGGGAACCTCATCCTCAGTACAATCCTCACTACAATCGGGAAGCAGCGTGCAGCCTTCACTCCGTGAGTGATCAGTGCTGGCTGTCAGCGGTAACAGCGGTAACGCTGACAGACGCGTTACCATAGCAACGGTGCTCTCGGAGCTGCGGTTAGCGGTGACGTCACCGCTAACTGCGTTGCTATGGCAACGGTGATCTCCGTTAATGACCGGCTGTGTCAGCCGGTCCCTAACGGAACGGGGAGTCGACCGTGTGCTAGAGCATGTCGCCGGTACACGGCGATACACATATGTGCACCGTGTACCGGAGAGATGCACTCGCAGGTCCTACATGACGCGTCATAGTCATGTGACCAGTCTGTAGCCAATGAGATAATAGCCACGTGACTGGTCACATGGCTATTCTGACGTCACGACAGGTCCTGCATCTCTGCTGGCAGTGCCGGTCACGGGAGGATTCAGCGATCATCGGATGGAATAGCGGCAGGAGACAGAGTGCAGAAGGGATCGCGAGGACCGGTAAGTGTTATGGCAATGTTTATTAACTGTTTGTGTACATTTATCATGCATTTTTATGTGTTTGTGATTGCCTCCCATTATAGCCTATTGGCTCGAGTTCGGTTCGTCGAACGTTCGACGAACCGAACTCGAACGGGACCCCCGTTCGGCGAGCCGACCTCGAGCCGAACCGCGACCGGTTCGCTCATCACTAGTGGACACAGAGGATTTTCGAGACTTTATGTCCGTCGCAGTGCCCCAGTACCAGATGCCCACTTGCCACTACTTCTCAAAGAAAGGTGTGCCTGCGCTACCCCAGCATGTTGCACACAACATCACCGCTTCCTTGAGAAACTCTGTGTGTGACCGGGTGCATTTCACCACCGATGCTTGGACCAGTAAGCATGGACAGGGGCGTTACATGTCGCTGACTGAGCACTGGGTAACTATGGTGAGAGATGGAAAAGGGTCTACTGAACAAGTCTTGCCGTCCCCAAGACTTGTGCGTCAATCCACTTTATGTAGAAGTTCCTCCACTGCTTCTGCCTCTTCAACCTTGTCTGGGTCCTCCACCTCCACCCCAAGCCTGCCTGGTCAGGCCACCCGCTTTGTAACTGCGCACAAGGAATCCCACACACCTCCTTACTATGCTGGCAGCAGAGTGCAACGGCATCAGGCAGTCTTTACCTTGAAATGTCTTGGAAATAAGAGTCACACAGCGGAGGAGTTGTGGTCAGCTCTTGCGAGCGAAATTCGTAAATGGTTGTCTCCACTCAACCTGCAGCCAGAGAAGGCCGTGTGTGACAATGCTGTAAACCTGGGTGTGGCCCTTCGCCGGGGCAAGGTGACACACGTGCCTTATATGGCTCACGTGTTGAACCTTGATGTCCAGCAATTTTTAACCCACTATCCCGGCCTAGATGGGCTTCTGCACAGGGCACGGTCACTCTCTGCTCACTTCCGCCGTTCAACCGCCACAGCTGACCGACTTGCATCACTCCAGAAGTCTTTCGGCCTGCTGGTTCATCACCTGAAATGCGATGTACCAACACGCTGGAATTCGACTCTCCACATGTTACATCGACTGTGGCAGTACCGCCGAGCACTGGTGCAATACGTCATGACGTATACCCTGGGCCAACGAGATGCAGAGGTGGGGCAGATCAAGCTGCTGGAGTGGTCTCAGATCAAGGACCATTGCACCCTTCTGCACAGTTGCGACATGGCGACGAGTATGTTTAGCGGTGGAGGAACTTCTTTATATAGAAGTTCCTCCACTGCTTCTGCCTCCTCAACCTCATCTGGGTCCTCCACCTCCACCCCAAGCCTGCCTGGTCAGGCCACCCGCGTTGTAGCTGCGCACAAGGAATCATGCACACCTCCTTACTATGCTGGCAGGAGAGCTCAACGGCATCAGGCAGTCTTTACCTTGAAATGTCTTGGAAATAAGAGTCACACAGCGGAGGAGTTGTGGTCAGCTCTTGCGAGCGAGTTTCGTAAATGGTTGTCTCCACTCAACCTGCAGCCAGGGAAGGCCATGTGTGACAATGCTGTAAACCTGGGTGTGGCCCTTCGCTGGGGTAAGGTGACACATGTGCCTTATATGGCTCACGTGTTGAACCTTGTTGTCCAGCAATTTTTAACCCACTATCCCGGCCTGGATGGGCTTCTGTACAGGGCACGGTCACTCTCTGCTCACTTCCGCCGTTCAACCACCGCAGCTGACCAACTTGCATCTCTCCAGAAGTCTTTCGGCCTGCTGGTTCATCACCTGAAATGCGATGTACCGACACGCTGGAATTCCACTCTCCACATGTTACATCGACTGTGGCAGCACCGCCGAGCACTGGTGCAATACGTCATGACGCATAGCCTGGGCCAATGAGATGCAGAGGTGGGGCAGATCACCCTGATGGAGTGGTCTCAGATCAAGGACCTATGCACCCTTCTGCACAGTTGCGACATGGCGACGAGTATGTTTAGCGTTGACAATGCCATTATGAGCATGACAATTCCAGTCAATTACATGCTTGAGCACACGCTAAACACTATTCGGAGTCAGGGGGTGGGAAGAGAGGAAGGGGAGGAAGTACAGGAGTATTCATATGCGCAAGGGATTCCAACATCTACAAGGTGCAGACATTCAGCATCACCAAGGCGGGAGGCATGGGACGGTGGGGGAGAGGGATTTACAAGGGAGCATGTGTGACGCCGTGGACTAGCCAGGTAGTCGCAGACATACCAACATACACACCCCCCACCCTAGACAGTTACAACAGTCAACCAAAAACCCTTGTTGCCTCCCTCCAAGGTCTGATGTCCACACCAGGTGGGGCAGAGCCAGGCGGTTGGCCCCACCCACCGAGGAGTTCACAGGCCTGGAGGCGGGAAAAGTGTCAGATCAGTTCTGGAGGTGGAAGTGAGATGAGTAAACACTTCAGGTGTTTGGGTCGGAGCCCAGGCACTGACAGCAAGGTTGGCAGACGGTGGTGGCCATCTGCAGGGAGTTGGTGGAACTCTGCGAAGTCGTAAGGACCGGGTTCGGGCGTTGGCCCGCCGTTACCGAACCGGGGAGTGGAGTGAAGCTAAGCACACAGGCAGGGCCATCGGAACCCGACCAGGCTTGGAGCCGCCGTCAATAGTCAAATCCGAGTGTGACAGGAACCCCAGGGGTTCCCCAACAACCAAGTCCCGACAGAAGGCAACAGTCCACACCGTGAGGATATACAGCACCGTCACAGGCTAGAGATCCAAGGGCCAGCGCCTGCGGGCAAAACGGGCTCCTACGGCACCTATACGCCGGGGAGCGGACTACACACACAGGAGTCAGAACATTCTAAAAGGTGCAGGGAAAGACAGCCACCATCAGCCGTCCGGGGAGAGCACAGCAACAACACTGCAGCCGGCTGCGGGACCCATCCATCCGGCCGTTTTGGTTTACCAGAGACTCTGTCAGTGATTGTCTGAGTGAGTACGCCAGTGCCGTCCGGCACCGCGCCGCGCAGTCCCTGCACCCCAGCCATCCAGCCTCGCCGTTACATCACTGGGCCCCGGGATCACCAACCCCCCTACCCACGGAGGGGACAACATCCCAGCTGCACCCTACCATCTCTCCCGGGAACCCCGTTACCAGCAGCGGTGGTGCCATCATCACCACGTCCCGTGTGTGGCGTCGAGAACAATCTCCCTAAACATACCACCCCTTTTCACTCACGGGCGAGGAGCGCTGCTCGAGTCTCCGGGTCCGGCCCACCGCTCGAGCCTCCGAGCAGCAGCAGCAGAAGCCCTGGACCCAAGCGCGGCGAACGCGTCCCCTCCGACTGCGACAACTTGGCGTCATGAACAGGATAGAACCAATCTACTTACCAGTAGAAGTGCACCTTGTGGTCTCCGCCGGCGGCATCCGGCCGAAAAATTTGAAGCGCCACCATCTTTGGCGCGAAGATTTCCCACTGGAGCATCTTCCCCGAGCAGGGAAGGCGCGAAAGTGAAGCCCCGCCCCCAAAGAGGAAGTGCTGGAAAGAACCAAAGGGGGACGGGAGAAAGATGTCTGCGCCCGACGGAGCCGTTGGAGGAGTGGCGGTTGCAGCCTCAGCAGCGCCCGCAGATGGAAACGAGGTAGCCCGTGCTCTGGCCACAAGAGCGGGGGAGGCCGCGGGTCCAGCGGTCACCCAGGTAATGCCGTTCTACCTGCCCTATGTGCCCGGTGCTACCTGGCTGCCGCGGTACGATGAGAAGCCTGATGCTTTGCAGGTGTACCGAAAAAGATTAGCCCGGTCCTTGATTTATATCCCTTGACTGACAGGCAACTGGCAGCGGTAGTGCTAGGACAGCTCACCGGCGCGGCTGAGCAGGAGACGGAGACCTGGACCGACGCGGACCGGGCCTCAGTGACTGTGGATGCAGTTTTATCAATGTCAACAGCGGCCTGCGGATAATATAAGAGACTATGCCTTGCGCCTGCAAACCGCCCTCCGTATGCTAAAGCGGGTGGACACTATTAACGATGCGGACAGCAATAAGATGCTAGTGGAGCAATTCCTGCAAGGGCTGGGGTCTGCGGAAGACCGCAAGCAACTACGGCTGTGGGCCCTGGAACACCCCAATTTGGACTTTGCAGTATTGAAGGAGCAGGCCATCAAGGCCCTGCAGACCCCAACGCCCAACGCTCCTGAGGCGGCCCCGTGGCCGGCTGAAACCACTCCCATCACGGTGGCACCTCCTCTCCCGGCTCTACCAGCCCCTGCAGCGCCCGTCGGGATATTGGAGGAGCTAGCTGCCCAGGTCCGCCGTATGGATGGAGACCTAGCCAAGATCCTCACCGCACTCCAGCTTCCAACGAGAGTCAAGCCCCCAGGGAGGATCCAGCTGGCCGACAGCCCAGAGGATGTCCCATGGATGCAGCGGAGAAGGACCAATGACTCACGGTATGGGCCTCCTATTTGTTACAGGTGCAGCAAGCCTGGCCACTACTCTAGGCGATGCACGTTAAACGAGCAACCCCTGGGGCCAAGGGCCAATCCTCAGGAAAACTGACCCTTGAGATCTCAGTGGGTTGTTGCGGATACTGTATCCCCCACGGTGGGTTGCCGTTTCGCTCTTTCTGGGCTAACACTTCTGGAGCAAGGCCTGAAACCTGTTCCCGGCCTGGTTAATTAGAAAAGGGGCTTGCAACCGTCTTCTAACTAGGGTCCAGGTACCCCGCCTGTGCACGGTTTCTGGACCGGATCTCCGCTGTCGGTACCGGCGGGCTCCAACCCTTTCCCGGTCCACCTTGGATCTCCCGCGACCGAACTCCCGTCACCTTTGGACACGGCCACTGCTTGCCACCTAGCCAGTAGACCAGGGACACTACCCTGGCTACCCTTCACTAGGCTCAAACTTGACTCCACTTCAAACTTGCACTTTCACTTCACTTGAACTCTAACTAGAACTAACTGGTTCCCTCCCCTGGATCCTCAAGACCCCTAGGTGGGCGCTCCCAATCCACCTGGTCCCGCCCACTGGTGTGTCCTTCCTACCCTGAGGGGGGTGGCTAGGGTTTTGTGGCTGATGGTACTTTATGTGGGATGGTGTTGTGTGGGGTGTACTGTTTCTCTATGACCACCTGGCGCCGCCAGGGCGTCACACCCCCTTCACAAATCCGTGAAAAACGATCATGATTTGCACGGCCGTGTTGATGATGCGTGTGGCCCAGCCATGTGTCGTGATATTGGCACATGTGTGTTGTCCCTGTGCGATCTGTGTGATGTCCAGATAGCACACGGACAGCATGAGCTTCTATACTTACATGTTCATGGTGCTGTTGTCTCCAGCGCTGCTGCTGCTTCTTGGTCCGCAGTGTAGTGAATATTAATGAGCATAATAAGCGGGCCCTGATAATTATTATTAATTATATTATTATTATTATTAGTAGTAGTATTAGTATTATTATTATTACTGTTAGTATTATTTTTAATGCATTATTATGATTATGATTATTATTATTAGTATTATTATTAGTATTATTAGGAAATAATAATAATTCATTATTTATTATTGTATTTAATTAAGTAACAGTAATGATAGTGCTAATAATAATAATAATAATAATAATAATAATATTGTTAGTATTATTTTTAGTGTAATATAAAATAGTATTTATTATTATTATTATTATTATTATTATTATTATTATTATTTCATATAATGAAATAATAATAATAATAAAAATAATTCATTATTTATTATTTTACTTAATTAAATAACAATAATGATAGTGCTAATAATAATAATAATGATAATGATAATGATAATAATAATAATAATAATAATAATAATAATAATTACTATTTTTAATATTTATTTTACATTTTCATTTTAGTTTTGTACTATAACTGAGTCTACCAATGTCAGTCCTTAAGTAGTTAAATAATATTTACCAGTGAATAACCTTTAGGACCATGCAAGCACAATGTCTTTTGTTTGTTTGTCTCTTTACGTACTGGAGAGTCTTGGAGATGTGCTCTTGACTTCCTTTCTCTCGGTGTGGGCGCAGCCTAGTTACCAATTGACTTCTTTAGATCAATCTCATCACTTCTTGCAGAGCAGATATTACCGCATGTAGATGTCTTTGTTCCTCATTAGTCTGCCGTACTCATTATTTCTACCAGAGAGGGTCAATGATTCCTATCTTCCTGGGTCTCTTTGTGCCTTTGCTTTCTCCTAGGTCCCTTCTGCATCCAATAGTGAAGTGCGAGCCCAGCGGGAAGTTATTTTAAACTAATTAAAAAGTTTTTGATACATTTTATCTAATGTGGCCCCTAAAAATTCCCTCACAAATAACAATGGGTAAATATTTACAATATTTCCGGAATTGTATTTAAAAACTGATATCAAGGTTTTAATTAAAGGTAAATTCCATACAGATCATTAGGCTTTTTACAGTGTTAATTGAGATAAGGATCTTTAAATCTTTTTCATGCTTATGTAATGATGGCCTTTCACAATTTTTTTTTTTTAATGAATGAGAAAGAATCAGGAATGTTAATAATTGTATTAATCGTGCCTAATGTTCCTGTTTATGATGTATCTCATTAGATAACACAGAACATATGTGTTTGTGTGTGGAAGGTTCTGCGTGAAAGAGAGAGTATCATAAGGCAATGACCTTTCATGTAAATCAGCTTTTTATGTTAAATGTATTTATTACAAATCATTCATATATTATTTTTTTATTATATTTAATAATTTATTATATTTAATATCACAGTAGAAAAAATAAATTGCAATATTCACTATTACACTTATACGTACCGTTCTGTGCAGACACTTTTCAGAAGTCTCTTTATTATCACAGAGTTACAATGACAGATATTACCATCTACAGTGGATGACACCATCGACAATAGGTGATATCACAGCTCACCTCCTCCCAAACTTGTACAGTGGCTGAGAACACCTTTATATACAGTAGATAACACAACATTCACCATTCTTAATATCTGATGTCACAGCTCGCCTCCTCTACTTCCTGTATAATGACTGATATTTACAGTAGATGACACAGGATTCACCACACATCCATTCACAATAGGTTATGTCAAAACTAACCTTATTCCTCAGCTGTACACACTTCTATATACAGTAAATAACAAACAATCCACCATACACAATAGGGGATGTCACAGCTCACCTCCTTCTGTTCAATGACCGATAACACCTCAATATACAATAGACAACAGAGCGTATATCATTCACTATAGATGAAGTCACAGCTCACCTCTGTCTCCTGTACAATGACTGATAACACTTTTATATACAGTAGATAGCACAGGATCCACAATTTACAACAAATGATATCACAGCTCACTTCCTCCTCCTCCTGTACAATGACTGATAACAACCCTATATAAAGTAGATAACACAGGATCCACCATTCCCAATAGGTGATATCAGAGATCTCCTCCTGTACAATGACTGATAACCATTTTATATATGGTAGATAACACAGGATTCACCATTTACAATAAGTGATGTCACAGCTCACCTCCTCCCCTCTTGTGTAATGACTACTAACACCTCTATATACAGTAGATAACATAGGATTCATTATTCTCATAAGATAATGTCACAGCTCACCTCCTCCCTTCTTGTGAAATGACTATGAACACCTTTTTATACAGTAGATAACATTGGCTCCACCATTCACAATGGATAATGTCACAGCTCACCTCATTCCCCTCCTGTACAATGATAATAGCACATCTATATACAGTAGATAACACAGTATCCACCATTCACAAGAGGTAATATCACAGCTCACCTCCTCCCTCTGCTGTACAATGACTGATAACACCTCTATATTAAGTAAATAACACAGGATCCACCTTTCATAAAAGGTTATTTCACAGCTCACCTCCTCCTGTATAACTACATTGTATAACAGTGTCAATTTTTTATGTCCTTTAAATAACTCAACACCAATGTCTAAACCAACGCTCAATGTCTAAACCACTGGCAACAAAAGTGATTACACCCCTAAGGGAATATGGTCAAATTGTGCCCAATTGGCAATTTCCCTCCCCGGTGTCAGGTCTCAGGTGTGAATGGGGAGCAGGTGCGCTACTACATTTAGTGTTATCGCTCACACATTCTCTCATTCTGGTCACTGAAAGATCAACATGGCGCCTCTAGGCAAAGAATTCTTTGAGGATTCGAAAAAAAACCCAGGCTGCATAAATATGGCCTAGGCTATAAGAAAATTGCCAACAGCCTAAAACTGAGATGCGGCACAGTGGCCAACACCATACAGAGGTTTAACAACACAGGTTCCACTTAGAGCAGGCCTCGCCATGGTTGACCAAAGAAGCTGAGTGCACGTGCTCATTGTCATATCCAGGGGTTTTCTTTTCAAAATAGACATATAGGTTGCTGCAGACATTAAAGAGTTGGGGCGTCCACCTGTCAATGTTCAGAGCTTATATCACACACTGTATCAAATTGGTCTGCGTGACTGTCATCCCAGAAGGAAGCCTCTTCTAAAGATCGTGAACAAGAAAGCCCGCAAACAGTTTGCTGAAGACAATCAGACTAAAGGGGGCTTTACACGCTACGATATCATTAATGTTTTATCGTCGGGGTCACGTTGTTAGTGATGCACATCCGGCGTCATTAACGATATCGCAGCGTGTAATACTTACCAGCGACCTTAAGCGACCTCAAAAATGGTGAAAATCGTTCACCATGGAGAGGTCGTCCCAAAACCAAAAATCGGTTATTGTTGTTTTTCGATGTGGTTCGTCGCTCCTGCGGCAGCACACATCGCTGTGTGTGACACCGCAGGAGCGAGGAATGTCTCCTTACCTGCCACCGGCCGCAATGCGGAAGGAAGGAGGTGGGCGGGATGTTACGCCCCGCTCATCTCCGCCCCTCCACTTTGATTGGACGGCCACTTAGTGACGTCGCGGTGACGTCGCTGTGATGCCGAACCTCACTCCCCCTTGAGGGAGGGATTGTTCGGTAGTCACAGCGACGCTTCCGACCAGGTAAGTGCATGTGATGCTGCCGTAGCGATAATGTTCGCTGCGGCAGCGATCACACGAAATCGCATGCACGACGGAGGCGGGTGCTTTTGCGTACAATAACGCTAGCAATTGCTAGCAATATTGTAGCGTGTAAAGCCCGCTTAAGGATTACTGAAACCATGTTCTGTTGTTTGATGAGAACAAGAGAAATTTATTTGGTTCAGATGGTGTCAGCCAGGTAAAGAGTAGAAAGACAAGTGTGTCTTGCCTACAGTCAAGCATGGTGGTGGACGTTCCAAGGTTTGCAGCTGTATGAGTGCTGGTGGCTATGAGGGGCTACATTTCAAAGAGGGAATTATGATTGTCAACATGAATTGTGAAATACTGAAGCAGAGCATGATCCCCTCCCTTCAGAAACTGTGTCGCAGGGCAGTATTCCAACATGATAATGACTCCAAACATACCTCCAAGGTGACTACTGCCTTGTTAAAGAAACTGAGGGTAATGGTGCTGGGCTGGCCAAATATCTCTCCAGACCTTAACCCTATTGACCATCTCTGGTGCTTCCTGAAACAGAAGGTGGAGGGGCGCAAGGTCATTGACATCTATCAGTTCCGTGACTTTGTGATGGAGGATTTAAAAGGATTCTAGTGACTCCTTGTGAAGCTTTAGTGAACTCCATGTCCAAAAGAGTTAAGGCAGTGCTTGAAAAGAATGGTGGACTAACAAAAGGAAAATCAGGGGCTCTGTAAAAACCAGACCATGATCAGGTAGACCAACAAAATTTTTGGCCACAACTGCCAGGAAAATTGTTCAGGATGCAAGAAAAATCCACAAATAACATCAGCTGAAATACAGGACTCACTGAAAACTAGCGGTGTGGCTGTTTCAGGATGCACAATAAGGAGGTACTTGAAGAAAAATGGGCTGCATGGTTGAGTCCCCAGAAGAAAGTCATTCCCGCGCAAATGTCACAAAGTATTTCACCTACAATACACCAAACAGCACAGAGACAAGCCGCCAGACTTCTGGAACAAAGTCATTTGGAGTCATGAGACCAAAATTTAACTTTTTGGCCACAACCATAAATGTTACATTTGGAGAGGTATCAACAAGGCCTATGATGAAAGGAACACCCTTCCTTCTGAAAAGCACAAAGGTGAATCGCAGATGATGTGGGGATGTTTGAGCTACAAAGACACAGGAAACTTGGTCAAAGTTGAAGGAAAGATGAATGTAGCACAAGATACTTTATTCTTTACAATATCTAAGTATTTTGCAGCATAACCTTTTGCTTTTATCACTGCACCACACAACGGGGCATTGAAGCCCCTAGGATATTAAAGATGTCTAGATGGAGCCTGCTCCATTCCATTTGTTAATCTGCAAACAATTCATCTTTATTGCTCTGGATATGGACCCAAACTCACCACTTTACAGTGGGAAAAAGAAGTATCTAGTCAGCCACCAATTGTGCAAGTTCTCCCACTTAAAAAGATGAGAAAGGCCTGTAATTGACATCATAGGTAGAAGACAACTATGAGAGACAAAATGAGAAAACAAATCCAGAAAATCACCGCGTCTGATTTGGCAAGATTTTTTTTTGCAAATTATGGTAGTAAATAAGTATTTAGTCAACTAAAAACATGCAAGATTTATGTCTCTCACAAACCTGTAACAAGCAGTCACACTCCAAACTCCACTATGGTGAAGACCAAAGAGCTGTCAAAGGACACCAGAAACAAAATATTAGCCCTGCACCAGGTTGGGAAGAATGAATCTGCAATAGGCAAGCAGCTTGGTGTGATTAAATCAACTGTGGGAGCAATAATAAGAAAATTGAAGACATACAAGACCACTGATAATCTCCCTTGATATGGGGCTCAAGGCAAGGCCTCCCCCCGTGGGGTCAAAATGATCACAAGAACAATGAGAAAAAATTCCAGAACCACTTGGGGGGACCTATTGAATGACCTGCATAGAACTGGGACCACCGTAACAAAGGCCACCATCAGTAACACACTACGCTGCCAGAGACTCAGATCCTGGAGTGCCAGACGTGTTCCCCTGCTTAAGCAAGTAGATGTCTGGGCCCGTATGAAGTTTGCTAGAGAGCATTTGGATTATACAGAAGAGTATTGGGAGAATGTCATATGATCTGATGAAACCAAAGTGGAACTGTTTGGTGGAAACACAACACGTCTTTGGAGGAGACAGAATGCTGAGTTGCATGCAAAGAACACCATAACTACAGTGAAGCATGGAGGTGGCAACATCATGCTTTGGAGATGTTTCTCTGCAAAGGAACCAGGACGACTTATTGTACATGAAAGAATGAATGGGGCAATGTATCATGAGATTATGAGTGCAAACCTCCTTCCATCAGCAAGGACATTGAAGATGAAACGTGGCTGGGTCTTTCAGCATGATAATGATCCCAAGCACACCGCCAGGGCAACCAAGGACTGGCTTCATAAGAAGCATATGAAGGTCCTGGAGTGGTCTAGCCAGTCTCCAGATCTCAGCCCCATAGAAAACCTTTGGAGGGAGTTGAAAGTCCATGTTGCACAGCGACAGACCCAAAACATCACTGCTCTAGAGGAGATCTGCATGGAGGAATGGGCCAACACAGCACCAACAGTGTGCGACAACCTTGTGAAGACTTACAGAAAACGTTTGACCCGTGTCATTGCAAACAAAACAAAGGATATATAACAAATATTGAGATGAACTTTTGTTTTTGACCAAATTTTCCACCATAATTTGCAAAAAAAGTCTTGTCAAATCAGATGCGGTGATTTTTGGATTTGTTTTCTCATTTTGTCTTTAATAGTTGTGGTCACCTAAGATGTGACAATTACAGGCAAATCTCATCTTTTTAAGTGGGAAAACTCACACAATTGGTGGCTGACTGAATAATTTTTCCCCACTGTAACTCATTCCTAAGGTACTCCATAGGGTTTACATCAGGGGATTGGCTTGGTCATTGCAACAGGTGAATTTTTTTTCTTTGCTAACCAATTTTTTTTTTAAATTGGACATGTGCTTAGGATCATTGTCTTGCTGGAATTTCCAACCACTGCCTATATTGTTTTTACCATGTGGAAGCATTACATTCTCCAGTATTTCCTTATACATGGTGGCATTCATATTTCCATCAATTTTATGCAAAAGACCGATAGCAGATGCAATCACTTGGCCCCAAACCATGACATTGCCACCAACATGTTGCACTGTAGGTGTTTGGTACCTTATATCATTACATTTTTCAAGTGGGCATTATATATAATGCTTGCAATCACTACCAAACAGATTTTACTTGGATTCATGTGACCACAACACCTTAGACCAATCTGTCTCTTTCCATTGGCTGTGATCTTTGGCACACAAGTCGAACTTTCCAGTTCTTTGCAGAATTGAAAGGCTTCTTGACTGGACTTTTTGCATTTAACCTACTGTTCTTGGCCATCGCACCACAGTTTGGTGACTCATTTTGACCTCATATTCTTCGTTCATTGTGTTCAAAATCTGTACAGCACTGTTATGGACATCAGATACAGACTTTTTCTTAATAATGTGATCAACGTTGGGGGACATTTTCTGTTGTCGTCCAATTCTAAGTCAGGCAGCTGTTCCATAACTTTCCTTTTCTTTCTTTTATTATACATGACATGTTGCTCTGAGAGCAGTTGATTCCATCGCTACCTCTTTTTGGCTTCTGTCTGACCTGACTCTCAGAATAATAAGCTTGCTGACATCTGATGATAAATTAGGCTATGCCCTTGCCATGTTTATCCAAAAAACACACACACAAAAAAAAAAAAAATTAGTAACAATTAGACCACCCATCACAAATATGCAAAATATTTGGCCCAGCAAATGTGGGAAACTACCAAATAAAGGGATAACAAAATGTCAAACAATTTTCATCCTTAAATCTGACAACCATTTGCTTCCATCTTACTAAAATGATGCACCATCACATTATGGGTGTTAGGGCCGAGCATTCCACTCTGCCTCACCACCATGCGGAGCTGCCGCCTCACCACCATGCGGAGCTGCTGCCTCACCACCATGCGGAGCTGCCGCCTCACCACCATGCGGAGCTGCCGCCTCTCCACCGTGCGGAGCTGCCGCCCGACCACCATGCAGGGCTGCTGCCTCACCACCGTGCGAGCTGCCGCCTCACCACCGTGCGGAGCTGCCGCCCCACCACCGTGCGGAGCTGCCGCCCCACCACCGTGCGGAGCTGTCGCCCCACCACCGTGTGGAGCTGCTGCCTCACCACCGTGCGGAGCTGCTGCCTCACCACCGTGCGGAGCTGCCGCCTCACCACCGTGCGGAGCTGTCACCCCACCACCGTGCGGAGCTGCTGCCTCACCACCGTGCGAGCTGTCACCCCACCACCGTGTGGAGCTGCTGCCTCACCACCGTGCGGAGCTGCCGCCTCACCACCGTGCGGAGCTGTCACCCCACGACCGTGCGGAGCTGCTGCCTCACCACCGTGCGGAGCTGCCACCCAACCTACACCCCACCTACTGTCTCCTCCCCAAAATCCTAAAGAATGTAAGTCCGCAAGGGCAGGCTCCTCTAACCTCTGTACCAGTCTGTGTACTGTAACTTGTATATGTTTTCTGTATGTTACCCCCTTCTCATGTACAGCACCATGGAATTAATGGTGCTCTAGAAATAAAAAATAATAATAATAATTCCTACATGAACAGTGTCCTGGAAAGTGGATTGGTCATCATGTGCCAGTTAAATGGAAACCAAGGTCTCCCGATCTGACCCCCTTAGACTATTATCTTTGGGGTCATCTGAAGGCAATTGTCTATGCTGTGAAGATACAAGATGTGTAGCATCTGAAACAACAGATACTGGAAGCCTGTGCTAGTATTTCATCTGCGGTGTTGCTATCAGTGTGTCAAGAGTTGGAGAAAAGGGTTGCATTGACAATCCAACACAATGGGCAGCACTTTGAACACATTTTATAAGTGGTCATAAAATTGTAAATAACTAATGAACGAATAAAGTTATGTTAAAACCAAGCACACCATTGTTTTTCTTGCAAAATTGATGTTTTACATGACCCTGTTCCCATTGGAAAAAATAAAGTTGGAACCAAAATGGCAGACTTCAAAATGGCCACCGTGGTCAACAACCATCTTGAAAAGTCCCCCCCCCCACATATACTAATGAGCCACAAACAGGAAGTTGATATCACCAACCATTCCCATTTTATTTCGGTGTATCCATATAAATGGCCCACGCATTGTACTGCCAACTTTTTATTTATAAGACATAAAGCAATGAGATACTGCTACTCACCCCCACTTCCAGCTAGCTATAAAGCAGGCACTCTCTGTTGGTCTCCATACCTCTCCAACCTTCTACAAGACTATCTTTGTGCATAAATACACATAATCGATGCATCAGCTCACAACAATTAATGAACATAAGTTTAATTACTGCTGTAAACATTAAAAACATAAGGTATTTAGCATTTTTTTAATGAAAGAGCATAAAAATGATCCAAATACATCAAGGTGCACCTTTTATCATGGATGATACCTAACCCCTATATGTCTTACTTCTCCTTGTGACAAATCAGGCAGAGATTTTCTTGTGACAGCAACATTCCACTAATACAATGTCTCTAAGAAACATATTTAGATTAGTTGCTTATCACATTGAATTTTATTGTATCAAGAGTCACAGAATGGAGGATTTTATTTTATGTAATTAATATACTGCATGTTACCATAGACTTTATCACTTTGCCTATTTATTTGCTTTTGTCAAACTTTATTTTAAAATTGAAAAGGCGATAAACGGCGCTTTATAGACCCTCTATACGGCTGCCAACTTTTCATTTCTTTGACATAAAATTGAGACAGAAAATTAATTGTTGTAATTAAGTTTCCAGAAGCTGAGCAGAAAACTTTCAATAAACACTTCACTATACTAAATATCTTAAATACTTCGGAAAAGTTTACTTGAATTAACATGTTTCCTCTAAAATAAGACAGGGTCTTTTATTATTTTGTGCTCCGAAAAATGAGCTAATGCATATTTTGAGGTAGGTCTTATTTTTGGGAACAATTTTATTCCCTTTGTACTGCTAAGTTAACCCCAAAAGAAAGTAGGCCCCCCGCCAAAAGAATCACACTTACCAGCTTACCAGACAATAAACAATTAGAGTTGCCAAGCGAATGGGCTCTCATATACAAATCTGCATCACTGTCAGCTCTCTCCCTACATTCCATAGTAGTTCGCTCCCCCTGCTGGCCAAAAGCAGTATCACTCATGCAGAGTTAATAAGAGTGGAGTGACACTTTGACCCCGTGTGTGTGTGTGTGTGTGTGTGTGTGAGCGAGAGTGGAGTGACACTGGGACTGATGTGTTACATGTTTAAGGACAGGCTCAGCCTTAGGCCCCCTTCACACGTACATGAAAAAAATGAACCATTTTTTCACGTACGTATTAAAGGGGTGGTTTGCTCCCCGTGTGCCGTGTTTGTGGCACATTCGTGTTCTCCGTGTGTTATACGTAATAACACATGAGAACGGAAAGCCCCGCCTTACCTGTTTCTTCCGGAGCTTTCTGTGGTGCTGAATGACAGTGTCCGGCACAGGCCATGTCCCGTTGACGCTGCTTCCGGCCCCCAGTGAAGAAAATGCATTGTTCAAATTCACTGGGGGCCGGATGCAGGTGACAGCCGCGGCAGAGACTGCAGGGCTGGTGGAGGTGAGTATGTGTTTTTTATTTTTAAAATGACACCTGTGGTTCTCCGGCGCGTGTCACACGGGCCCACATCCACACTACATCTGTGTGGTATATGTGCGTGGCCGGAGAAAAACAGACATGCCTCCGTATGGAGCACACGGGCTCACGTGTGCCACACGGAGGCACGGGCCAATGGCTGAACACGTGCGTGCACATAAACCCATTGATTTTAATGGGTTTACGTGTGCCCGTGTCTCAGGTGCATGCGGGAACGGACCTAGCATGTACTGGAGGCACGTGCGTGTGAAGGGGGCCTTAGCATTCTCACTTACCAAATGAGACTATACACATTTCAACATTGCTTTTTTCCTTTGGACATTTAAGGGTTAATCCCCTCACTTGTGCAGCAGACTTGCTCAGCTGCCATCAGTTGATCACTTCCAGGCTGTATTTAATCCCTCTGCTTCATGGAGAGGTTGCTGGTTATTCTATTCAGTTAGGAGCTAGCCAGGGAGCAGAGAGGACGTGTTCTTACTGCCTCTGCTGTGATTGTTTTTGGTAATGGTTGTAAGTTGTCTATTCTACTTCCTTTTCTTTGCACCCTTACCTGTTCACCTATGGTTATCCCCTGGAGTAGGTTTTAGGTGTGTTTGAGTTTTTGTTTACCACCATCTATTTGTGGGGCCCCGAGGTGCGGTGTCGGTGCAGCTGTGCATTACCTTCAGGGACTCCACGCGGCTGGATCTTGTCACAGGTAGGAAATCCTCTATTTTGATTGTCGTGACGCCACTCTCAGAATTGCGGTCAGTGGAGACCGCCACTGCAGGTTAGGGGTGCCTGGGGCCGATAGTGGGTGCAGTCAGGTGTAATAGCCTCCTGAGAGTGAGGCATGCCCCAGGCCCCGTGTAGATGTGTGGAACTACAAGTCGCAGAATGACTCACACGCACAAGCAGAATGTCTTTCAAGGGTTTTACTCACTGAGGGTGGCAGGGTGAGTAACCCGGGCGTAGCTGGGATGAACCAGGCTGGAACCAGGTGTCCTTCAGGCTGACTGATGAGGGTGGCTACCGACTCGCCTTCCTTAGCCCTTTGTGTTTTGGGGTAACCCCTGCTTGAAGCCCTGCTGGGGTCGCCCAGGGAAGTTGCTGGTGCCTCTCTCCCCTTCCTTTTGGCCCGTTTGCTTGTAGCCTGGACCAGGTCACTCCGGCTGCTTGCCTCCTGTGAGCTATGGGCCCTCACTTTGCTACGTGGCTGCGGACTCTGTGGTGTTGTCTTGGGGGTGTAAAGTGCCCCCTCATGCAGGTTTGGCAAAGGACAGGTGAATCTATCCCTGCACTGGGACCTGTTACCCGGTTGGGCCTGGTAACTCCCTGACAGTCTCCTTACTCCCCACTCCGTTGCTCTCTCTTTAGCCGTGGGTGGATTTCGGGCAGCACTACCAGGTGACCGTTCTCCCCCGTCGGTAGTCACTGCGCGTACGTTGTCAGAATTGTGTCGAGCTCCAGGGTCGGCTTCTGCTCTCCCTGAACTTCACTACCCAACTCCTCTCGGCTCACTCCTCACTCCTGTTCCCGCCTACGTCACCTAGCAACCAGGCTCTCTACCACACCCCTTGAGTGGAGATGGAGGCCTCGCCCCCTCCTGGGATCCCCAGGGGTCCTCCCAAAGGTACATGTGTGAGACCTGATCACTATGCGCCTGTGTAGTCACACCTCGGTCAGCCTTCTCGATTACCTGTTTTGTACTGTCCCCAGCATGGGTGCAGTACTCAGTGGTGCCTGACCAGGTCAGGGGCGCCACATTCCCCCTTAGTTATCACCAGCACGTCCTCGGGCTGCAAGACAACATTTTAAAATGCGTAAAACAGTAAAACATTTTAAAACCACCAGGTACCATACATCACCACCCTCCACCCACAAGTCCGTTAACCCACCCAAAACCCTCTCAGGAGGCAGGTCACCGGTTTCTTTTGGTAACCAGGTCTGGGCCATCCGTTTCCCCAGACCTTTCCTCCAATCTTCCTCTCCCGTTGGCCGCGCCTTCAGCCACTTCTGGCAGGATGTGGAGGCGGCTTTCATGGTCTGGTGGTTTCAGGGTATACCTGGCCTGGTGGAGCCGCGCCTTCAGCCTCTTCTCAGCAGGATGCAGAGGCGGCCTCCACAGTTGGTGCCGACCAGGTACCCTCTTTGTGGTGGAGAGCCAGGCCCCATAAACAGGCGTGCTCCCTGGTTGCAGGCGAGCCAGGCCCCTAAACAGGCTGGCTCTGGTGGTGGTACCTCTGGGGTAACTATTTACACTGCGAGAGTTTGTGGCTATAGCCAGTTCATAGCCTTAAGGTTCATGGGTTAAAGTGCAAAAAGAGGTTTCTCACATTAGTTCATGTGGGCACATTTCTTGAACTTGTAAACGTTGCAAAACTTGTCAAAACTTGTAACTTCTGTACTTTACTTGCTTTACACAGATTCCTCCTCACCAGGGCTTGGGCCTGTAGGGCTGTGGCACCTGTTGCTTTCTCCATCTCTGTCATCATCTGTAGTGGTCTCATCAATGGGTTCTTTATCTTTTCTTTCCTCTTCTTCTGTATCTGTTTCTTTTTCTCCTTCTTTATCTTGTAGTGTTGAGACAGCAGGGTTTCTGTAGGGATTTCTGGGGCATGGTGTGACATCTAGTGCGTACCATCCGCGTTCTCCTTGGTGTTTGGTGAATTCTACCGGGTCTCCTATCTGTAGGTTTCTTCCTGGATGTCCTCTAGGTAAATGTGCTCTTACATCCCTTCTGTTCACAAAAATGCCCTCCTTTACACCAGGTGCTACTATAAAGCCATATCCAGACCTTAGACTGAAGTCTTCTACAACTCCTCGACAAAGTGGGCCTCTGACCTGGGATTTGGCTCTTCTCAAGGACCGCTTTTCCTCTAAGTCTCTGGCCGTGACCTCGTCCTTCTCCTCGGGAGACTGCTGTGCAGGTGGATCCCTTGTCCTACTGCGGCGCCGTGTCCTGCGGGCTGGGTCCTGCCTGACTGCCACCTCACCGCTTGCAGGCTCCCAGGTGATGTATTTGGACAGATCTTCTTCAGCGGAGGAGGTCGGGCCCTCTTCATCCCAGCGGGAGTACGGCAGCATCTCTGGCTCTTGGACTGGTGCTGCATCCGCTGCTGACGGCTCTGGGGTCAGCTTCTCAGCTTTCTGGCCTCCCCTCCCCCTTAGTTCTTCTGAGCACTCCTCTTGTGGCAGCGCTAGGGATGGATATTCATCAGCAGGCCAGGGCGGTGGACTCTTTGGCGTGGATGTTGCAGGAGTCTTCCTGTGGGTGTGCTGGGGGAGCAGATACCGGTCCACCATCTCCTTTGGGAAGTGGGCCTCTAGATCAGCCTTCAGCTTCCAGTATTCGGGGTCCTCCCCCAGCATGGACTTCCCAGCAGGGACTTCCTTGGGCTGGGGAGTGATGTCTGCTCTGGCCTTGCAGGCCGGGGTAGATAATTGTACAGTCTTGCCTTGGCGGGCCGCGACTGGCAGGGCGGCGGCCTGAATCAGCGTCGCTGTTGTGGCCGGTTCTTGGCGGGCCGGGCTGGGCGTCGCTGCAGCGGTCTGGGCTTGGCGGACCGCACCTGACTTGGCGGCGGCCTGGGTCAGCGCCGCCGCGCCGGGCATCTCTCCAGGGACCGCAGGCATGGCAGCAGGGGTCGGGGCACTCGCGCTGGCAGGGGCAACACAGGACTCACCCATCGGTAGCATCATCGGGGCCTGAGTCGTCGCCGCTCGGTCTGGCACCCGTCGTGCGGTTCCCCTCTCGTAGGCCTGAACCGCCGCAGCCATCTCCTGCAGCTCCGCACGTCCCTCTCGGATCTGCTGCACGATCCTCGCTTCCAGTCGGTTACTGAACTGGGCAAGCTCCCAGGACCACCAGGCAGCGGAACCCGGCTCTGGGCTCCTATCTTCAGACGCCATCTTCACCACGTCGTCGCTGCTCTGCAGATCTTTTCTCAGCAGCAGGCCTCCGACTCTTCCTTGCAGCCTCAGTGCCAGTTCCTTCACTGCCTTGAACTCTTCTCCCAACAGCAGGCTTATCAGTCTCTGCTCTGCCTTTTCCAGCAGCAGGCTTCTGGCTCCCTTTCCTTCCCGACGTCCCTGAACGCCTCCGCTCTCATCACTTGCGAGACCAGGACCCTGCAGGGGATCTCTGGGTAGCCACACCTCTTCGTGGGCGGTAACTTCTCCCAGCGCGGGCTGCTGTTGTTTTTCAGCGCGCTTTTCATGGTGGCAATATGGCGGCGCTTCCAATTTTTCAAGCGGACCGCCCAGGCACATGGTCACCTGTCTGAACAGGTCTAGTCCTTATCCTGTTCGTGACGCCAGGATGTGGGGCCCCGAGGTGCGGTGTCGGTGCAGCTGTGCATTACCTTCAGGGACTCCACGCGGCTGGATCTTGTCACAGGTAGGAAATCCTCTATTTTGATTGTCGTGACGCCACTCTCAGAATTGCGGTCAGTGGAGACCGCCACTGCAGGTTAGGGGTGCCTGGGGCCGATAGTGGGTGCAGTCAGGTGTAATAGCCTCCTGAGAGTGAGGCATGCCCCAGGGCCCCGTGTAGATGTGTGGAACTACAAGTCGCAGAATGACTCACACGCACAAGCAGAATGTCTTTCAAGGGTTTTACTCACTGAGGGTGGCAGGGTGAGTAACCCGGGCGTAGCTGGGATGAACCAGGCTGGAACCAGGTGTCCTTCAGGCTGACTGATGAGGGTGGCTACCGACTCGCCTTCCTTAGCCCTTTGTGTTTTGGGGTAACCCCTGCTTGAAGCCCTGCTGGGGTCGCCCAGGGAAGTTGCTGGTGCCTCTCTCCCCTTCCTTTTGGCCCGTTTGCTTGTAGCCTGGACCAGGTCACTCCGGCTGCTTGCCTCCTGTGAGCTATGGGCCCTCACTTTGCTACGTGGCTGCGGACTCTGTGGTGTTGTCTTGGGGGTGTAAAGTGCCCCCTCATGCAGGTTTGGCAAAGGACAGGTGAATCTATCCCTGCACTGGGACCTGTTACCCGGTTGGGCCTGGTAACTCCCTGACAGTCTCCTTACTCCCCACTCCGTTGCTCTCTCTTTAGCCGTGGGTGGATTTCGGGCAGCACTACCAGGTGACCGTTCTCCCCCGTCGGTAGTCACTGCGCGTACGTTGTCAGAATTGTGTCGAGCTCCAGGGTCGGCTTCTGCTCTCCCTGAACTTCACTACCCAACTCCTCTCGGCTCACTCCTCACTCCTGTTCCCGCCTACGTCACCTAGCAACCAGGCTCTCTACCACACCCCTTGAGTGGAGATGGAGGCCTCGCCCCCTCCTGGGATCCTCAGGGGTCCTCCCAAAGGTACATGTGTGAGACCTGATCACTATGCGCCTGTGTAGTCACACCTCGGTCAGCCTTCTCGATTACCTGTTTTGTACTGTCCCCAGCATGGGTGCAGTACTCAGTGGTGCCTGACCAGGTCAGGGGCGCCACATTCCCCCTTAGTTATCACCAGCACGTCCTCGGGCTGCAAGACAACATTTTAAAATGCGTAAAACAGTAAAACATTTTAAAACCACCAGGTACCATACATCACCACCCTCCACCCACAAGTCCGTTAACCCACCCAAAACCCTCTCAGGAGGCAGGTCACCGGTTTCTTTTGGTAACCAGGTCTGGGCCATCCGTTTCCCAAGACCTTTCCTCCAATCTTCCTCTCCCGTTGGCCGCGCCTTCAGCCACTTCTGGCAGGATGTGGAGGCGGCTTTCATGGTCTGGTGGTTTCAGGGTATACCTGGCCTGGTGGAGCCGCGCCTTCAGCCTCTTCTCAGCAGGATGCAGAGGCGGCCTCCACAGTTGGTGCCGACCAGGTACCCTCTTTGTGGTGGAGAGCCAGGCCCCATAAACAGGCGTGCTCCCTGGTTGCAGGCGAGCCAGGCCCCTAAACAGGCTGGCTCTGGTGGTGGTACCTCTGGGGTAACTATTTACACTGCGAGAGTTTGTGGCTATAGCCAGTTCATAGCCTTAAGGTTCATGGGTTAAAGTGCAAAAAGAAGTTTCTCACATTAGTTCATGTGGGCACATTTCTTGAACTTGTAAACGTTGCAAAACTTGTCAAAACTTGTAACTTCTGTACTTTACTTGCTTTACACAGATTCCTCCTCACCAGGGCTTGGGCCTGTAGGGCTGTGGCACCTGTTGCTTTCTCCATCTCTGTCATCATCTGTAGTGGTCTCATCAATGGGTTCTTTATCTTTTCTTTCCTCTTCTTCTGTATCTGTTTCTTTTTCTCCTTCTTTATCTTGTAGTGTTGAGACAGCAGGGTTTCTGTAGGGATTTCTGGGGCATGGTGTGACATCTAGTGCGTACCATCCGCGTTCTCCTTGGTGTTTGGTGAATTCTACCGGGTCTCCTATCTGTAGGTTTCTTCCTGGATGTCCTCTAGGTAAATGTGCTCTTACATCCCTTCTGTTCACAAAAATGCCCTCCTTTACACCAGGTGCTACTATAAAGCCATATCCAGACCTTAGACTGAAGTCTTCTACAACTCCTCGACAAAGTGGGCCTCTGACCTGGGATTTGGCTCTTCTCAAGGACCGCTTTTCCTCTAAGTCTCTGGCCGTGACCTCGTCCTTCTCCTCGGGAGACTGCTGTGCAGGTGGATCCCTTGTCCTACTGCGGCGCCGTGTCCTGCGGGCTGGGTCCTGCCTGACTGCCACCTCACCGCTTGCAGGCTCCCAGGTGATGTATTTGGACAGATCTTCTTCAGCGGAGGAGGTCGGGCCCTCTTCATCCCAGCGGGAGTACGGCAGCATCTCTGGCTCTTGGACTGGTGCTGCATCCGCTGCTGACGGCTCTGGGGTCAGCTTCTCAGCTTTCTGGCCTCCCCTCCCCCTTAGTTCTTCTGAGCACTCCTCTTGTGGCAGCGCTAGGGATGGATATTCATCAGCAGGCCAGGGCGGTGGACTCTTTGGCGTGGATGTTGCAGGAGTCTTCCTGTGGGTGTGCTGGGGGAGCAGATACCGGTCCACCATCTCCTTTGGGAAGTGGGCCTCTAGATCAGCCTTCAGCTTCCAGTATTCGGGGTCCTCCCCCAGCATGGACTTCCCAGCAGGGACTTCCTTGGGCTGGGGAGTGATGTCTGCTCTGGCCTTGCAGGCCGGGGTAGATAATTGTACAGTCTTGCCTTGGCGGGCCGCGACTGGCAGGGCGGCGGCCTGAATCAGCGTCGCTGTTGTGGCCGGTTCTTGGCGGGCCGGGCTGGGCGTCGCTGCAGCGGTCTGGGCTTGGCGGACCGCACCTGACTTGGCGGCGGCCTGGGTCAGCGCCGCCGCGCCGGGCATCTCTCCAGGGACCGCAGGCATGGCAGCAGGGGTCGGGGCACTCGCGCTGGCAGGGGCAACACAGGACTCACCCATCGGTAGCATCATCGGGGCCTGAGTCGTCGCCGCTCGGTCTGGCACCCGTCGTGCGGTTCCCCTCTCGTAGGCCTGAACCGCCGCAGCCATCTCCTGCAGCTCCGCACGTCCCTCTCGGATCTGCTGCACGATCCTCGCTTCCAGTCGGTTACTGAACTGGGCAAGCTCCCAGGACCACCAGGCAGCGGAACCCGGCTCTGGGCTCCTATCTTCAGACGCCATCTTCACCACGTCGTCGCTGCTCTGCAGATCTTTTCTCAGCAGCAGGCCTCCGACTCTTCCTTGCAGCCTCAGTGCCAGTTCCTTCACTGCCTTGAACTCTTCTCCCAACAGCAGGCTTATCAGTCTCTGCTCTGCCTTTTCCAGCAGCAGGCTTCTGGCTCCCTTTCCTTCCCGACGTCCCTGAACGCCTCCGCTCTCATCACTTGCGAGACCAGGACCCTGCAGGGGATCTCTGGGTAGCCACACCTCTTCGTGGGCGGTAACTTCTCCCAGCGCGGGCTGCTGTTGTTTTTCAGCGCGCTTTTCATGGTGGCAATATGGCGGCGCTTCCAATTTTTCAAGCGGACCGCCCAGGCACATGGTCACCTATCTGAACAGGTCTAGTCCTTATCCTGTTCGTGACGCCAGGATGTGGGGCCCCGAGGTGCGGTGTCGGTGCAGCTGTGCATTACCTTCAGGGACTCCACGCGGCTGGATCTTGTCACAGGTAGGAAATCCTCTATTTTGATTGTCGTGACGCCACTCTCAGAATTGCGGTCAGTGGAGACCGCCACTGCAGGTTAGGGGTGCCTGGGGCCGATAGTGGGTGCAGTCAGGTGTAATAGCCTCCTGAGAGTGAGGCATGCCCCAGGGCCCCGTGTAGATGTGTGGAACTACAAGTCGCAGAATGACTCACACGCACAAGCAGAATGTCTTTCAAGGGTTTTACTCACTGAGGGTGGCAGGGTGAGTAACCCGGGCGTAGCTGGGATGAACCAGGCTGGAACCAGGTGTCCTTCAGGCTGACTGATGAGGGTGGCTACCGACTCGCCTTCCTTAGCCCTTTGTGTTTTGGGGTAACCCCTGCTTGAAGCCCTGCTGGGGTCGCCCAGGGAAGTTGCTGGTGCCTCTCTCCCCTTCCTTTTGGCCCGTTTGCTTGTAGCCTGGACCAGGTCACTCCGGCTGCTTGCCTCCTGTGAGCTATGGGCCCTCACTTTGCTACGTGGCTGCGGACTCTGTGGTGTTGTCTTGGGGGTATAAAGTGCCCCCTCATGCAGGTTTGGCAAAGGACAGGTGAATCTATCCCTGCACTGGGACCTGTTACCCGGTTGGGCCTGGTAACTCCCTGACAGTCTCCTTACTCCCCACTCCATTGCTCTCTCTTTAGCCGTGGGTGGATTTCGGGCAGCACTACCAGGTGACCGTTCTCCCCCGTCGGTAGTCACTGCGCGTACGTTGTCAGAATTGTGTCGAGCTCCAGGGTCGGCTTCTGCTCTCCCTGAACTTCACTACCCAACTCCTCTCGGCTCACTCCTCACTCCTGTTCCCGCCTACGTCACCTAGCAACCAGGCTCTCTACCACACCCCTTGAGTGGAGATGGAGGCCTCGCCCCCTCCTGGGATCCCCAGGGGTCCTCCCAAAGGTACATGTGTGAGACCTGATCACTATGCGCCTGTGTAGTCACACCTCGGTCAGCCTTTTGGATTACCTGTTTTGTACTGTCCCCAGCATGGGTGCAGTACTCAGTGGTGCCTGACCAGGTCAGGGGCGCCACATATTAATCTGTGTTGGTGGGGTTTTTGGGGTCTCCATCCCTGTCTGTTACCTGGATGGTGGGGACATAGTCTTCAGGGCCAGGGCAGGAGACAGGACCACATTGGAGGCTCGACCCTGACTACCTTTAAGTCTACCATCAGGATAAGGGACAGGGACCCCAGTCTTAGGGTCAGCCAAGGAGCCCCTGTACCATCCTTGTCTCCCCTTTACATGATGTGTGGGTGTGTTAGAGTGGAAAGATATTGGGACTCAATGTGTGTGTGCCCATTAACCAATAACACTTGCTAGTTGTAATTATTTAGGGTCGGGTGAGTGCAATTTTTGGAGAACTGTCTGCTTTCTTTTAGCTCTGTCTTCACTCTTTTGGCTCTGTCTTCACTCTTTTGGCTCTGTCTTCTCTCTTTTGGGTCTGTCTTCAATCTTTTGGCTCTGTCTTCCTTCTTTAAAGAAGTGTCCTGGTGTATTATTTAACTTCTTTAGCTGCTAGGACACTTGAACTGCAACAATGGCTTATTTTTGGAGTAGTGCATATATTTTAAGCATACGCCAAAAAGGCTACAAATTCCTGCTAGGGCTTATTTTCGGGGAAACCCAAGATAATAAGGTTTTCTATATGTGAACATACATAAGGAAGCTGGAGACTTACCATGAAATATTTTTTTTCAGAGATGGATACCAGAGATGACTATAGTGACACAGCACCATCTGATGATACATAGATAACATTCTCCATTTAATAGTTATCCAAGACATGTTGCTGCCTCAGGCATTATTTAGTCTTCAAGGGATTGTCCATAATTAAAACAGGTACATAGATCCAAACAGAGTGCACATCTACCAAAAGTTTCTGTTTGCCATTGTAGCTATGCCTAGTCTAACCTAAGGTGTCTGTATACAATAATTTTTAAAATTGAAAAATGTTTGTAAAAAACAAGTAGCTTTGAAATTTTCTTTTTGTTAAAAAACCCTCTACATTCTCAGGAATAGCTTCTTTTTCTAATTCCGTAGTTTACTGCTCATTGCTTAATAATGGGACACATCTCCAGTCTATCAAAGGTGGCTAATCTAGAGAATAATCACAATCAATGCAGTAATTACAACCACTTTTGCTGTAAAGCTTGTAAGTGCTGCTCAGAGGATGGTCTACTCACTGGCTCCTGGCAGTTTCTGTCCCTCTATGCTCCTCTGATGATTCAGCAGCATTGGACAGCGCATTGCGTAGACCAAGGGCTCAATCAATCAAGTTGCCATTCTCAACTGTCCATTTTCAGAAGTGACCATCCACGGGAAAGAAGTAGGTGCACTTATGAAGATTAATCTTGTGAAAACCCTTTCAATAAAGTTGAGCTACAATGCCAGACCCAACTCATGGATTGCTGCGGCATTATTTTTGTAAGAAAGCAGTTGAATAGTTTGGGTACGGGGAAAAAACTGAAAATTGAAGCTAAAATTCCAATATTGGTTGAAAGTGTAACTGAAACTGTGGTGTCTACAACATATATACTCCTCAACATTGTAATTTCAAAACCAAGAATAAGCGGGAAGGTTAAATTGAGGAAGTAGCAGGCGTCTCTAAGATCTAATTATCATTTCATGAACCTAGCTGAAATTTGGGAAAGGCATAAAAGCCAACTGAAGGTTTTTTTTTTAGCCACATGAACCCTCAAAAATCAGACAATGTCTTGAGGGAGGATTCTACCATCCTTTCTCTTTGTCAGAGTGACAGTTATCACCGATTTGTCGTAACCTGAGAGAGGCGGAATCTTTGAATTGCGAGACTTTGGTTTATCGCTCCGGTAGCGCATAATGCAGCATAGGCTGAAATGTCAGCACTATTTATGTCTGTGTGTGCTGGAGGTTGGGAGAAAAAAGACAAAATAGAATGACAGCAAGATGAACCTCTGCATAATTGGAGCATGAGATTAGAGGAATGGTGCATAGGGATCTATTCTGTACTGCAGGTGAAAATGGATGTCACAAACCAAAAAATCAAGTCTAAAGGCCCTGTCACATGCAGCGATTTTGCTAGCGATGTCGCTAGCGAGCGTACCCGCCCCCGTCGTTTGTGCGTCACGGGCAAATAGCTGCCGTGGCGCATAATATCATTAGGAGCCGTCACACGAACTTACCTTCCTAGCGACTTTGCTGTGGCTGGCGAACCACCTCCTTTCTAAGGAGGCGGTTCGTGCAGCGTCACAGCGGCATCTCTAAGCGGCCGCCCAATAGAAGCGGAGGGGCGGAGATGAGCGGCCGTAACATCACGCCCACCTCCTTCCTTCCTCATTGCCGGCGGCCGCAGGTAAGCTGTAGTTCATCGTTCCCAAGGTGTCACACATAGCGATGTGTGCTGCCTCGGGAACGACGAACAACCTGCGTCCTCAACTATCAACGATTTTTTGAAAATGAACGATGTGTCAATGATGGACGATTTGGTGAGTATTTTCCTTCATTAACGCTCGTTGGTATCACACGCAACGATGTCGCTAACGATGCCGGATGTGCGTCACGGAATCCGTGACCCCGGCGATATATCGTTATATCGTTAGATACATCATTGCATGTAACGGGGCCTTTAGGCATCATACCATCTCTACACAAACCACTAAATATGAATGTCATACGGCTATGAGTGAGGCATCCAGCTACATATGTTCCACTGACCTCAGGCCACCGCTATCAAAGGCTATTATGATCCTGAGCAAGAGAGCAATGGAGGCTAGAATAGAGGCTGTTCAGCAATGAGGTGTGGATTTCTATTGGACAGAATAATAGCTAAAGATTTTTAGGGAGACCGTGTGGGCAACACCATGATGAGACCTTAACAAGAGGACATCACACCGGTCCTAGTCTTGGGGTTATGATGTGTAGTAAAATAAACTAGCCTTCTAGTCTTCATTTCAGGTACACTAAGAGCTTGGTGTTAGATTAATTTGGTTGTGGAACCAGGAGCATGCCCATTTTTCTGAAATGTCCTTTGAGTCATTTTTCAACACAACAACAGGCAGTATGTTACTTCTGCCAATGTAAGCAGGCTGTGTGGCCTAAACATCATATCATGGCCTGTAGCAATCTGTATTAGTCTCCTTTTGAACATATCTGGGACACAGGGGTGGACATCAATGGTGCTGCCTGTTCAACCGCACAGGGGCCCAGGAAGTTAGGAGGCCCAATTATACCATAGAAACAGGGAATGTCCAGCACCAATATCCACACGCACAGCTCCACTATACACGTCAGAATATGGGGTGCAGCAGGGAAGCCAGAAAGGAGAGAGACCAAACACAGTGGTGCATCACCTCCAAGGTACAACATAAGATGATCTTCAACAAGAAAGAAGAAAAAATGTGTCACTCACCAAATGGTAATATTCATTTATTGAGACAAAAGGGACATCAAAAAGCAGGGAGGGATGCAGGGGACATCAAAGATGACGGTGGCCGTATCGCGCTCATGGGTGCCTCGTGAGATCCAGCCTGGACCCGACGAAGCGCCCATGAGCGCGAAATGGCCGCTGTCATCTTTGACACCCCCTGCATCCTTCCCTGCTTTTTTATGTCCCCCTTATCTCAATAAATGAAGATTTCCATTTGGTGAGTGCCACCTTTTTTCTTCTTTCGTATTGAAGGCCAAATTATACTTCCAAAACATGTGGAATTGTGCATTTTCATGTGTTTTGGGGCTACAAAGGGCCCATATATTGTTCTTGCACATGGACCCTTTTCTGTCTGTGTCCGTCATTGCTGGGACATTATTGGTTGGAAATTGAAAAGGTGCAAGCAGAAGATCTTAAGCCTGCTTTACATGTTACGATTTCGCATACGATATCGTATGCGATCGTAACCACCCCCATCGTATGTGCGGCACGTTCAATTTGTTGAATGTGCCGCACAAACTATTAACCCCCGTCACATGTACTTACCCGTCCATGTGACCTCGATGTGGGCGGCGAACGTCCACTTACTGGAGTGGGAGGGACATGTGGCGTCACAGCGATGTCACGCGGCAGCTGGCCAATAGAAGCAGAGGGGCGGAGATGAGCGGGACGTAAACATCCCGCCCACCTCTTTCCTTCCGCATTGCCGGCTGGAGCCGCGGGAGGTAGGTAAGATCTGTTCAATGTTCCCGGGGTGTCACACACTGCGATGTGCGCTGCCTCGGGAACATTGAACAACCTGACAATTTGTCAGGATTCAACGATGTGCATGCGATCAACGGTTTAATGTTCAATCGCAATCGCACGTACCTGTCACACACTACAATGTACCTTACAATGCCGGATGTGCGTCACTTACGACGTGACCCCGCCGACACATCGTAAGATATATTGTAGCGTGTAAAGCAGGCTTTACTGATTTGTGCAGCAATTGCATTGAGCATGGAAGAAAAATCCTCAGAAAACCATTAAAAACCTCGTTAACAGAAGCCATGGTGTGTAAATTTGTGTACTTCTATACGTGGCTCTCATACTCCATAGAGAATGAAGCTTGAAATTTTGAAAATTCAGTTTCCATTTTTCCATTCCTAAATAACATTATGAAAAATAAACATTTAACAGTGAAAATAAAAAACAAGTCAAAATACTAGAAATTCCTTCAATTTCTTGGGAATATTACCCCTCCCCTATCACATACATATACACACAAACAAAAACAAAGCAAAGCAACCCAAAATGGTATCAATAAAAATGCCAGGTCATCACACGGTAATAACCCGGACAGAAAAATAAAAGTTACTGTATGTGACTCAGAAAATGACAACCAAAAGCAATTTTTTTGTTCCACAAAAAAACTTAATATAATTTATAAAAATTCATAATGATACTGACCTGGAGAATTTTACAGTTAAGTTATTATTATCATTCGATCTACACAATAAATATAAAACAAAAAAAACTATGTTGCATTTTGTTTGTTTTTTCCACTATTTCATCCAACTTTGTAATTTTTTTGTTCTTTTTCCATACAGTTTAATAGTCATGGTACAAATAATAAAGTAGTTGAAAGCTACAACTGGCTTTGCAAAAAACAATACTGCGCACAACAAACAATATAGGCAGAAAAAAGTTACAGTACTTGTAAGCAGCTTGGGAAAGAAAGAAAGAAAAATAAACAAAAACAAAACAAAAAAAAACGTTTTAAAAAGGGAAAGGTTATTATTTCCATTGAAATATAAAAATATATTAAATGCTGATGTTGCGCCCTGGACAAGCCAGGTCGTCACAGGTACTGCAACAACACACCCCACACCCCGAGATAGGTACACCAGTCACACACAAATCCTTGTTGCCTACCTCCAGGGGCTTATGTCCACAACAGGTGGGGTGGAGCCAGGCAGTTGGCCCCACCCACTGTGGAATTCACAGTCCTGGAGGCGGGAAAGGAAGTCAGAACAGAACAGTTAGGGAAAGTGAAGGAGCAGGAGTGAAGTGGCACGAGAGGAGCAGACTGACCGTGTCCGGGAACGTGGCCCGGGCACCGAGAGCAAGGTTGGCAGACGGTGGTGGCCGTCTGCAGGAGAGGCCGATCGCTGCGGAACCGTAGGACCGGGGACGGGCGGTGGCCCGCCGGTACCGAACCAGGGAGCGAAGAGAAGACAGCACAAACCGGCAGGGCCTGCGGACCCCGACCAGGCTTGGAGTCGCCATTAAACCGGTCAAATCCGCTAGCGACCGGAACCTCCGGGGTTTCCTAGCAACAAAGACCCGACTGAAGGCAACCGTCCAAACCGAGAAAGGGAAACACAACTACTGCCACAGTTAGAATTCCCAGGGCCAGAGCCTGCGGGCAAAAGGGGCTCCTCTGGCCCATATCCAAGCTGGGGAGCGGGTTACCAGTGGGAAGCCATCGGGACCGAAGATACACAACAGGTGAAGGGAAAGGCAGCCACCACCAACCTACCGGGAGTAACCACAGCAGCCGGCTGCGGGACCCGTCCATCCAGCCGTTTGTTTTACCGGAGACTCTGTATCCATCATTGGCTGAGTGAGGACCACCATGCCGTCCGCCACCGCGCTGCCCCCGCAACCCTGCACCTCACCAACCCTGCCTCCCCCGTCCCACCTCACCGGGCCCCGGGGCCACCAACCCCCCTACCCATGGAGAGGAGAGAAACATCTCGGCTGCTCCCTGTCATCGCTCCCGGGATCCCCCATCCAGAGCAGCAGTGGTGTCCCAACCTCACCACAAACCGTGGGTGGTGTCACGGACCAACTCCCCGAACCCCAAAATCACCCCTTTCACTGCATGGGCGAGGAGCACCGCTCGGGTCCCCGGATCCGGCCCACCGCTCGAGCCACCGAGCAGCAGCAGCAGCAGCGCCGGACCCGAGCGCCAGCGAGAGCGCAGCGGCGGCGGCCTCCTCCCCGCCCACGACATAACTTGGTGTCACGAACAGGATCCTACCATTCTGCCGGCTGGCAGAAGTGCGCCTTGTGTCCCGCCGGTGGTGTCCGGCCGAAAAATTTCAGAAGCCGCCATCTTCGGCGCGAAGATTTTCCCGCTCAAGCGTCTTCTCGAGCAGTGGAGGCGCGAAAGCCGAAGCTCCGCCCCTGAAGAGGAGGTGCTGAGAAAAGACAAAGGGGGGCGGATGGCGTCCGGCCGCATGTAAACCGCGGCTATAAAAGCAGGGACACCAGGACTCTGCGGCCATATTTTGGTTCCTGGAAGACACAGCTACCAGTATGCACCGTCCGTCCGGTAACACCGCAGTCCTCGCGCCCGCGCCAGGTACCGCAGCGTGGGTGGAAGCCCGGACCGTCCAGCTGAGCAGCCGCTTGCAGGTCCGAATGCAACTCCTCCTGAAGGAATGGGAGGCCGACATGGCGGACGTGGTGGCGGCTGTACGGAGACGCGAGGAGGAGGAAGATTTGGAGGAGCGGGTAAGCGACCCACGCCCCTGTATTCCTAAGGGATCGGCCGCTGCGGCTGAGGGGCCCAGCCTGCGCTCGCTCACCCTGCTGCCTCCCCCGCTACCCGGGTTAGTCGCTACCGCCCCGCCACTAGGCCAGCTACCCGCACAACCGGTAGCGGCACCCTGACTGTCCGCCCAAGCGAACCGACCTGCAGCCGAAGCCCGTAGCCGCTCTGAACCGCTTCCCTGGAAGTTGCTGAAGCCATGGCCCGCCGATGAAGATGTACCGGTTGCACTTTCAGTGACCGTGCCTAGTTCCGTTCCGGCACCGGCGGTCCGTTCCGTGCAGGAGGAGGTGGAGGTCAAGCGGGAGAGGACCCCTGTATCCCTCCCCCACGCCTCGGCTGAGGCTGCGCCGGGTCGTTGCTGTGAGGCAGCACTCCAGGCCATGACACCGCGGGATCTTCCACGGAGGGCGCCAGTAGTGGGCAGTGTGGTGGAAGTCCTGCGGGGCCCGACCCGCACGCAGGGGCAAGCAGTAGCCCCTTACTGGAACAGGGAACTGACCCCGCTGGGCCGAGAAATTGCGGAGAGGGAAAAGCTGAAGGCTGAACTGATCGCCCGCACCATCAGAGAAAAAGAGAGCCTCCGCAGAGCCACCTTCCGGGTACGGGGCCCGATCCACGAGGGGCAAGTGAGAAGGTTCGATATCCGTCGGGGGTACGGTTTCATTTACGAGCCGGGCCTGGAGGCCGAAGTCTTTGTAGCCCGACGGGACGTTAATGCTCACCTGCCGGAGGACCACCCGGGCCGTAACCTGCTCCCAGGAGATCTGGTACAATACACGCGGCATTGTGAAGAGAGGGGCTGGTTTGCCCTGGACGCCAAAATAAGAGGAGGCCAGGAGGCCCAAGCACCAGCCCAGCCCCCTCCTCCGGCTTGCGTAGTGGACTTAAAGTAAAGGCAGCGGTCCCTCCGTTGCACAGTTGTCTCCGTTGGGACCACCAGTACCGTTGTCAAGTAAATGAACGAATGAATCAACCGAAGTTTACCTGATTGTTAACCGTGATTGAACCGGCCGTTGCAAGTTGTCCCAGTGGGGACCTGTTGCACCGTGCGTAAGGAACTGCTTACCGACACGCCTGAGAACTTGCAGGGCAACCACAAACTAGTGGAATGTAAATATGTTGGCATAATTCCGTTGCCGCCTCCAGAGA
This sequence comes from Anomaloglossus baeobatrachus, assembly GCF_048569485.1. Taxonomy (NCBI): domain Eukaryota; kingdom Metazoa; phylum Chordata; class Amphibia; order Anura; family Aromobatidae; genus Anomaloglossus; species Anomaloglossus baeobatrachus. The sequence continues at coordinate 46,670,625 of NC_134353.1, read as the reverse complement.
GGCAGATTGGAGGAAGGGCCCGCAGCAGAGTTGGCTGGGGCCCGGTCACCACCTAGACCGGTGGCCATCCTCTGGGGGTCAGGGGTTCCCCATGGACGTGGGTCCCCTGAAAAAGGACAGAACCCGCTCGGGCAATTTGTGCAGGACTGGGGTCAAGGGGGGCTGCCTGTTTGCTAGGGGCAGCATCAGGGCCAGGTTGCTTGGGTGGGAGTGAGCGGAAGCCGTAACCATTTGAAACTGTTGAAACTGTTTAAGTAAGAGTACCTCCCGATGTGGGAAGATGTTATTTTAATTGTATGTCTGTCACCGTTTTACATTTTTATATTTTTTGTCCCCTGAAAAGACCGTAGGGTATGAAATACCGTACCCGTATCCGCTCGGGCAACCTGGATATGGACTGGGGTCAAGGGGTGCTGCCCACTTCTTAGGGGCAGCATCAGGGCCAGGTGGTTTGGGCGGGAGAGAGCGGAAGCCGTATGTTTTAATAAAAATGCCTGCCGTTAGTAACGTTTAAGTACCGTGCCTCCCGTTAGGGGAAGATATAGGAAAATATGCTTGTGTTTACATGTTGTTTTTACCTTTTTCAGTTATGAAAATAAAACCGGTGATGGACGGGCAGCCCGCGGACGGTCTGCATTTAACCAAGGGGGAATGTGGCACCCTGGACAAGCCAGGTCGTCACAGGTACTGCAACAACACACCCCACACCCCGAGATAGGCACACCAGTCACACACAAATCCTTGTTGCCTCCCTCCAGGGGCTGATGTCCTCACCAGGTGGGGTGGAGCCAGGCGGTTGGCCCCACCCACTGTGGAGTTCACAGTCCTGGAGGCGGGAAAGGAAGTCAGAACAGAACAGTTAGGGAGAGTGAAGGAGCAGGAGTGAAGTGGCAAGAGAGGAGCAGACTGACCGTGTCCGGGTACGTGGCCCGGGCACCGAGAGCAAGGTTGGCAGACGGTGGTGGTCGTCTGCAGGAGAGGCCGATCGACGTGGAACCGTAGGACCAGGGATGGGCGGTGGCCCGCCGGTACCGAACCGGGGAGCGAAGAGAAGCCAGCACAAACCGGCAGGGCCTACGGACCCCGACCAGGCTTGGAGTCGCCGTTAAACTGGTCAAATCCGCTAGCGACGGGATCCTCCGGGGTTTCCTAGCAACAAAGACCCGACTGAAGGCAACCGTCCAAACCGAGAAAGGGAAACACAACTACCGCCACAGTTAGAATTCCCAGGGCCAGAGCCTGCGGGCAAAAGGGGCTCCTCTGGCCCATATCCAAGCTGGGGAGCGGGTTACCGGTGGGAAGCAATTGGGACCGAAGATACACAACAGGTGCAGGGAAAGTCAGCCACCACCAACCTACCGGGAGTAACCACAGCAGCCAGCTGCGGGACCTGTCCATCCAGCCGTTTGTTTTACCGGAGACTCTGTATTCATCATTGGCCGAGTGAGTACCACCATGCCGTCTGGCACCGCGCTGCCCCCGCACTCCTGCACCTCACCAACCCTGCCTCCCCCGTCCCACGTCACCGGACCCCAGGACCACCAACCCCCCTACCCACGAAGGGGAGAGAAACATCTCGGCTGCTCCCTCTCATCGCTCCCGGGATCCCCCGTCCAGAGCAGCGGTGGTGTCCCAACCTCACCACAAACCGTGGGTGGCGTCACGGACCAACTCCCCAAACCCCAAAATCACCCCTTTCACTGCACGGGAGAGGAGCGCCACTCGAGTCCCTGGATCCAGCCCACCACTCGAGCCACCGAGCAGCAGGAGCAGCAGCGCCGGACCCGAGCGCCAGCGAGAGCGTAGCGGCGGCGGCCTCCTCCCCGCCTGCGACACTGAAACCAGGGGAGAGCAGTATAGACTAGGAGTCCTTATTTTGGTGATTGGTGGGTTGCCGCTTTGGAACTCACGCTGACCTGAGAGCAAATCAATTATATTCTATGCACATTGGAAGCCACATACAGACACATTTACCGTGTTTCCCTGAAAATAAGCTCTACACCAAAAATAAGCCATGGCAGGAGTTTTCAGCTTAAATATAAGCCCTAACCGAGAATAAGCCATAGTCACAGTTCAATAGTGAAGTATCTATGCAGCTAAAAAAGTTAAATGTCAAGGGTTGCTAAGCTGACCCTAAAAGCCCAATTACACACAACAATATCGCTAACGACTGTTCCTGCAGCAGCACACATCGCTACGTGTGACACCGCAGGAACGAGGAACAACATCGTACCTGCACCCGCCAGCAATGAGGAAGGAAGGAGGTGGGCGGGATGTTTCGGCTGCTTATCTCCGCCCCTCCGCTTCTATTGGGCGGCCGCTTAGTGACGCCGCTGTGACGCCAAACGAACTGGCCCCTTAAAGGAGAGATTGTTTGGCAGCCACAGCGACGTTGGTGAACAGGTAATTGCGTGTGACGCTGCCGTAGCGATATTGTTCGCTATGGCAGCGATCCCCCCGTGACGCGCCACCAACGTGGGCGGGTGCTATCTCTCACGACATCGCTAGCAATGTCGCAGCGTGTAAAGCCCGCCTAAGTCTGTGAGCCCTGCAGTCACACTGACCCTGGAGGTACTTTTGATTGCAGACAGGTCCAGGTCTCCACACTGGCCTTGTCTACTGTCGGACTCATTCCTAAAACCTCCCCTGTACTCCCAACCCTGGGATCAGCTGAACCCAAAGTAACAACCTCCCCAAGATACAGACGTGGGTATCAAACTGAAACACACACACCACAAATAACCACAGAGGAGATACAAAATAACACCAAAGGAAATAAAAGAAAAGCCATAGGAGTATTTCACACCAGGGAACTCACAAACAGCACAAACAACAAGTCGCTGGTCACCAAATACAGGTATGCAATGGATGCCGAGATTTCACAACTGCAAGCACACACTATCTTTGGTGGTCTCCTACTACTGTGACATCTTGGACTAGTCAGGTCGTCCCAGGTAGTCCCATGCACACACCCCCCCTCCCTAAAAAGGTGACAGCAGCCAAACTTTAAAACCTTGTCACCACCCTCCAGATTTGATGTCCACACCAGTGGGGTGGAGCCAGGCGGTTGGCTCCACCCACCGAGGAGTTCACAGGCCTGGAGGCGTTAAAAAGACACAAGTTCAGAGTGTAAAGTAGATTAGTCTTGACAGTGAAGGAGAGAGGTTAAGTTCAAGGGCAGACCTGTGACAAGGCCTGTCAATAGTCTACTCAGGTGTCTGGGTTGGAGCCCAGTCACCTCTGGCAAGGAGGCAGACGGTGGTGGCCGCCTGCAGGAGCTGGGATTACAGCCGGTGGAACCGTAGGGACCGGGGTCGGGCGGTGGCCCTCCGGTACCGAACCGGGGAACCGATTGGAGACCGAAGCACCAGGAGGGGTACTCAGACCTAGTACGAAGCCCCGAATCGACAGGGCCAAGTCAAATCAACTGATTGAGGACTGGACTCAAGGACCTTTCTCAAACAGGACCCATTAGAAGACAACAGCCCAACCATACAGGGTAAAGCCACCGCCAAGGCATAGAGACCCAGAGGTCCAGCGTCTGCGGGCAAACAGGGCTCCACCGACAACCAGCAAGTTGGAGAGCGGACTACCATTGCTTAGGCATAGGAGCCAAACATTCACACAAAGAGGTGCAGGAGAAAGCCGAAAACAACCAACCTGTTAAGGAAGAAGCTGCAGTCGGCTGTGGGCCCCGTTCATCATCCCATTTGATTTACCAGAGACTCCAGTGTATTGTGTCATAGTGAGTACACCAGTGCCTTTGGGCCACGCACCGCGCCGCACCATCATCCAGCCCGCACCTGTCCCCTTGCCTCAGCACCTCCCTCGGACAATTACTCCCCTACCCACGGAGGGGTCTACATCAAGCTGCGCAACACCGTACCCAGGAGGCCTAGTTAATGGCAGCGGTGGTGTCCATTCATTCACCACAACCCGTGGGTGGCGTCACGAACTTACATCCCTTACAAATCACTGTGGCCTCGGTACGAGCACGGATCCGAGCGGCTCGGCGGCCGCAGCCGAGCCCGCGGGGCGATACACTACACTCCCCAGCCTTACATAGGAGGAGACCAGTTGTGGATAGTAATCAGCAACCTGGCTCTGAGAAGAGTAGCACACTGCTCCTACAAGGCTGGGAGCAGTGAAACAACTCAGCCGACGCCCAGCTGAGCTAAACACTTAAGAGAGACCAGGTTGCCTGTACACTGCAAAGTGAACAGTGTCAGACGCCATAGAAGTAATCTGTGTATGTAAATCCAGACAGTGAATGACATTAAACAATACTGCAGGACACTTAATTATAGAAAGCAGAGAGAAGAAAGAAGACAATAGACCCCACAATCATACTCACCAGATGCCAAAAGGGAGGACCTGCAGCGGATTGCATACCCACACACATCAGATCGCACAGCCACACTCGCTACATCTAATGATATTGATTGCTTCCAGATGGCAGAGTTGGGATACAGTGCAGTGGAATGCGAGGATCTGCGGATGCAACGCTTACAGGACCTGCAAATAATCCACCGACAGGTCATTGTGCTCCACTGCAGTGCATCCCACGATTCTCTGCCAGCTGGAAGCTATCGATATCACTGAATGTGGTGAGTGTGGGTGTGCAATCTGATGTGTGATTGTGAGGGGGAGGATGGCGTGCAGCATGTTTGGATTTGGGAGCCATACAGATGTCCAGGTCTGGTAAGTATGAGTCTCCTGGGAAGGGGGGAATGTGCGTTAAACTTTCATCCAACTGTGTGTCTGTGAAAATAGGCATTACCCCAAAAATAAACCCTAGCGCATTTTCAGGGGCAATAAAAATTATCGAAGACAGTATCTAAGTTTTGGGGAAACACAGTAGCATAATCATCTCCTGACAAAGCATTGCAATATCATTTGCTCAATTGTCGATCCATGTGTTCTTGAAGTTGACCCAAAAGTCGATGAAGAACAAACTCTGATGAAAGTTGGTAAACACTTTTGCTAATTTTTGTTATTAAAAAATGTACTTCTTTTTTAAGCTGGTCATGTTGAGTAAAGGGTGCTTTACACGCTGCGACATCGCTAACGATATATCGTCGGGGTCACAGTGTTTGTGACACACATCCGGCGTCGTTAGTGACATCGCAGTGTGTGACAGCTAGGAGTGACGTTCAACGATCGCAAAAATGGCAAAACTAATTGATCATTGACACGTCGCTCCAAATCATAATGTCGTTGGTGTTTCATTCCACAGGTTGTTCGTCGTTTCTGCAGCACCACACATCGCTGTGTGTGACACCATAGGAACGACGAACATCATCCTACCTGCTTCCACTGGAAAGGAGGAAGGAAGGAGGTGGGCGGCATGTTCCGGCCGCTCATCCCCTCCCCTCCTCTTTTATTGGGCGGTCGTTTTGTGATGCCGCTGTGACGTTGCTGTGACGCCGAACGCACCTCCCCCTTGAAGGAGGGATTGTTCGGCGGTCACAGCGACGTCGCTGAACAGGTATGTGCGTGTGACGCTGCCATAGCGATATTGTTCACTACGGCAGCGATCACGTCATGTCGCACGAATGACAGAAGTGGGTGCTATTGCTCGCGACATCGCTAGCAATTGCTAGCGATGTCGCAGCGTGTAAAGCACCCTTTACTCTTCGCGAGAGCCAAGAGGAAAGCTAACGAAGTTTGTGCTATGAAGTTTCTTTACTTGGGATGTGGACATTTATATTTAGCTGATACAGGACCTTGTTTGACCTGTTTGTGCGATGAATAAATGACATAAACTTTTTTTTACTTTTTTGAAACTTCGCAGTTCTACTTTTTTGTGTATCTATGGTGAGGTTTTTTAATGGAACAGAATAATGCATTAGAGTGGATTCTTCACAAAATAGGGCAGCATGAACCCAGTAAATATGTTTCTCTGGATGCCTATCATAGAGCACAAACAGTGATTAAAGAGGGCGAATTGTACGCTGCTTCCTGGGCTAAGTAAAGTAACAAAAATACAGAACTAAAAAAACAGTTCCGGCTAAAAATCACTCCAGATTTGATTGCTACTTGTGTTACTGCTGTGAAAATGTACCGGACATTTAGGTAAAACATTATTATTAGTGCCCCGACTATTTGTATAGCTCATATTTTTTTTTCCTCTTCCTACGTCAAACGTATAGTAATTGAAAACAGGATTTTACTGCAAAATAATACGGCAGTCATAAAAGTGTGAAATCGTAGAACAGACGGGAATATAAAGTTCTCCGAAGTTAATTCCGCATTTCTCTTGATTGGAGGTCACGGAGAGTCTTACATGGTTCTTGAAGTTGACAAAGACAAAGGACCACCAAGTTCTGAAATATCTTTGCTGTAAATGTGCTACGTTGAGTGCAGGAATGCTACGAAAAGTCCCAGTGTGCCATCTGGCACCTTCAAAAGGGAAAACTAATTTATATCCCATTATATGTATGCTAGCCTGTGCAAATCCCAAGATGAAGGTCTAAATTTAAATTTTCTGGGTATAATTAATGATAAATAGCTGAGAGGAAAGATTTGCTGGGTCTAAGATCAAGGGCTAGATGGAGACCACTGGGAAAAACGTTACTCGGACCCCCAACTGAGTAGCAGTATCATCTGATGCATAAATATGAAGGCCATAAAAATGAAATGATTTTCGGTAGATATAATGTGTATGCAGATATCTCCAACACTTATCTCTTCCTATGTATATGGTGTGGTGTGCAGGGAAAAAGTACAGCACTTTCAGTTCGGTTTTTACAAAGTTTCAATCATCTTATCTCTTTACTCAGTCGCACCTCTCCTGAACAGAAGAACATCACAAATCAATAGGTAATCCTGACATATAAACTTGAGAAAATAGCTGAGCAAACTTTCAGTTCTCCCTCTCTAATTACCACTGATGAAAAGCTTCTCTCCAAATCACACCGCACCTCGTCATACCGTCCCAACCTTAATCCATCTCTTCAATCCATCATTAACTTCAGGCTTCTTGCCTTTATCTTTTAAACATGCAACTATTACATCTATCTTCAAGACGCCATCCAATAACCTAACATCTATGTTGAGTTATTTCTCCCATTTGGCTAAAAATTACTTGGACAACAAGCCCATTTTGGACACTACGTCCACCTCTAATCGAACATTCTTTACGATCAGCTATAATTTGTCTTGAAACCCCACCAATTTACTTCAACTGCCGTAAGCAAACACACCAATGACTTGCTAATTGCCAAAGGCTATAAACTTTACTCTGTCCTTTTCCACCTAGACCTGTTTTCTGCCTTTGACAATGTCGACCATTACCTGCTGCAATTATTCCTCATTTTTGGCATCACAGATCGTTTACTGGATCTCATCATAGCCCACTTTCCACACGCTCTATATCTTCCATTACACATTATCTTCTCATCTCTCTGTTGGTGTCCCTGTGGACTCTGTTTTGAACCCTCTGATTTTAGGTGATGTTCACTTGGAGAGAGTGCAGCGCCCCACGGGGCAGGTGGTTAACCTACTCATTGCCGGGTCGTTTTGGGTCGGGTTGGGTGATGCCACGGGGTGGCCTTGCCCAGTTCCATTGCCCCGAGGCGTGCAATTAATGGTGGGGGAGCGGGGTAATTGGGGAAAGTTTGTCGTGACACCACCTGTGGTATGCGGCAAGGGAATAGCCGCCGCTGCCGGGTTCCTCTCCGGGGCAGGTGTTAAGGAAGCCGGGATGGTGTCGCTCCCCATAGGCAGAGTGGGCCCCGGGTGGATGATGAGGGTAGCAATGGCCATTGGCGCCTAAGTGCTGGGCGGCAGCGCCCGTAAGGACGAGCACCAACACAGTCTCTGCGGGTTTAGGGTGTAGTTTACTCACAACTTCAGCTGCCATCCCGGTCACTGCCGTGATGGGCTCCGGTCAATCCCAGGCAAGCAACCACCAGTGTTTAAAGAGAGAGAATGTAATTTTCCTAAGATGTTACTCTAAGTGGTTAGGTACCCTGGTTGAGCGCCCGCTCCAAGCCCCTGGGCCCAGTAATGTCCAAGTTTTCCAGAGATGTCTTGCCAGAACTATGGTCCTGACGGGTCTGCCCTTGATGTGCGTGTTTTGTGCCTATTTCTACTCCCAGTGGAACCCGCCCCCCAGGTGGTTGTCTTCAGTGACCAGGAAGTCCATGGTCGTATGGCCACTCCCTGCCTACCCTGAGCCAACCCACTCTGTGTTAAGGCTCCTGAGCTATGTGTAGTGTGTGAATGTGTAACACCGGTGATGAACCCCCTCCTTACCTGAGATAGAAACCATACCCTAATTGAGGTGGAGTACCCTGTGGTGACCAGAGCCTCAGGGGCGCCACAAGAGGAGTTCATAAAGCTGAAGATCAGGGTAGACACATGGACCCAGTGCATTAGCAAATGCTAGAAAGGCTGAGCACATTTGAAATCACATTACTAAAAACGCTGATGAATAATAAATTGAATGTCTAAAGCAGCTCTTTGATCCAATGTAGATAAAAAAAATCCCCAGCCCTGGTTGGGAAGCTTAAAGCATGCAATTGTTACTTAGAGTGGATGCAGTTTATATAATTCACAACAACAGTTTGTAATGCTTACAGCAAAGAATTGGTTAATAAGTAGGGATGGGTAGCCCCAGACTCTCAAAGTCCAGATCCACATGCTTTCAAAAATATTCAGGTGCTTGTCCTGGGCCCGGAGTTATCAGGGATCTCCGGCTAATCATTCGGATCTGGCAACTCGGTAAATAAACACTTACCGAGTCTGTAACTGCTTCCGGAGACAGTCACTCTTCTTCCGGGGGCTGCATATTAGCCTCATACATATTCACTGCTTCCTCTGCTTTCCGGCTGTCCTGGCGGCCATGATTGGGTGCAGTCCCCAGCCTGTGTGACAGCATCTAACTGCTTCAATTCACAGACTCGGTCTACAAGTCACTATCGTAGTATAAAAATAAATTGTCCTAGGGTCCACACGTTTTATGATACCCAGGACAGATAAAGCATACAGCTAAAGGCTGCAGCCCCCAGCGCAAATATCTTAGCTGTGTATCAAAATGAGAGGAACCACATGCAGATTGTTTTTTTTCTTATTATTTAAATAAATAATTTTTAATTCTTGCTGAAATTTCAACAGCATATTCCTGCACCCAAACTACACCTCCTAGCAAAAGGCACATCACTATCGCACATGATATGATGCGGTAGTTATCCACTTTTTTCCAGGTGTGGATTGGGTGCTGGAATAGGTATAAAAATTTCATCACCAGACTTGCACCTTTTTACCCAAAAATGCAAAATAAACAGTTTTCACGCCGTTTCAGTGTGGTTTCCTACCAGAAGGTGCAAATTTGATGCTGAAATATGGTGCAAGCATTGCAGCACTAAATTTACACCTACTAGCAGAAAGCTGCACTGAAATGACATCAAAACTGCTTTTTTGCCTTTTTGGGTCAAGAGATGTAAATTTGGTGATAAAATCTTTACACCGTATTCATGCACCCAATCTACTGTACACCTCCTGGCATAAAAGTGCATTAAAACCTCATGTGGTATGATGGATTAGTGATATGGTGAGGTCACTGAGATAATGAGGTCAACTGAGGTCAGGTTGCCTGCGATCACAGGTGAAGGACTATGGGAACCTCCAGCTGTGACTGCAAATAAGCTCAATGACAACATTGCTTATCATGGTGCTCAGTTTCTACCTGTAGGTCACAGAGGGTGGTCATCGTTCTATAACCACTCGCTGTGCCTTCAGAAATAGCAGTACTGGAATCATCATACGACCTTGTTTAGATTTTGTCGGACCTGGGTGCTTTTGGGTTATTAAATTGGCTAAAGAGGGTGTTTTTTTGTATTTTATTTCAAATAAAGGATTTTTTAGGTGTTTGTATTTATTTCCTGTCACTTACAGATTAGTAATGGGGGTGGTCTCGTAGACACCTCACATTAATAATCTAGGGCTTAGTAGAAGCTGTGGGCTGTTATTAAGCCCTTATTACCCTGATTGCAACTTTACCTGGGCAATTGGAAAGAGTCGGGTAAATTGCGGTGATTGTCACATCTAATGAATGTCACAATCCTGGGTGGTTGCAGGCTGCTATTTTTAGGCTGGGGGAACCAAAAAACATGGGTCTCCCCAGCCTGAGAAAACCAGCCCCCAGCTGTCAGGCTTTATCATGGCTGGGAATCAAAATTGGGTAAAATGCATGTCAGTTTTTTTAAATTATTTATTTAAATAATATTAAAAAAAGACACATGCAGTTTGTCTTATTTTGATATACAGCCAAGATAACTGCACGGCTAGGGGCTGCAGCCTGTAGCTGTATGCTTTATCTGTGATGGGTATCATAATACGGGGGGATCCTATGCCTATTGGTTTATTTATTTATTTTTCTACCACAATATAGACATGTAGACAGGGTCTGCAATTGCAAACAGACGCTGTCACACAAGCTCGGGGCGCGTATGACAATGGGCGGGGAAGCAGTGAATATGCACGAAAGTAAATGAGTAGCAACAGAAAAAGAGTGAGCAGCCCGAAAGCAGTTACAGTCACGCCGTTGCCAGAGACTCCGAAGACTTAATGTCTCAGTGCGCTTCCCGCATTGTTCTGAGAGGGAACATATATGTATTTCCAGACACAAGTTTTCTGGATTTCCCTGCCTCATTATGTTCTGTTCCAGGGTCATGATGTTCTGCTTCATATTTACTAGATCAATAGTAGCTTGAGAGATATTCGCCTACTGTTGTATTATGTGTCACAGGAAATATAATTTCATTTTCTTTTTGCATTGACTTTTTTTTCCCAAAAAAGTTTTTCAACTTTCAGGGTGGCTCAAATAGGTAAATTTTTGGATCACCTGTGGGAACAAACAAAAGTTGTGTTGCAAGCTATAAGAGCACACACTCGATAATTAAAAGTAAAGCCAAAGAAAAGGAATTATAATTTCCCCCAAAATTCAAGCATTAACACAGCAAAAAAGGGCAACAGTATTTACCTTTCCAGGTCACAGACACTAACACACTAACAGAACAAAGCAAAATAATAAGTTAATAAAGATGGAGGCAATAAAGGTGCAAAATACTGATGAGACAACCACTCACAACCTATAAATTTATGGAGTGCGTGATTGCTTAGTATTAAAATTTGCAGACAAAAAAGGATAAAGGCTTTCTGTTAGTGTTCTGTTAGTGCATTAGTGTTTGTGAATACTGTTGTCCATTTTTACTGTGTTAACTTTTATAAAGGTAGCAAAAAGTATGATTTATGTGACGCGCCCACAGGGTTGGGAGCTACTCGTTACCGGCCGCGGTGCTTCTGCTGGGTCGCCGCGGTGGCCTTGCCCAGTTCTATGATCCTGGGTGTCAATAAAAGGCTTGGGATGGGGACGATGGGGTAATAGTTTGTGATGCCACCCGTGGTGTGCGGCCAAGGATAGCCACCACTGCGAGATTGCTTCTCTCTTCTGGGGTGGTGGGCTACATAGCACAGTTGGTACAGCTCTCCACGGGAGGATGACGGTGGTAGTAGTAGTCTTTCTGACGCTGCTTGCACTGGAGGTACGATGGTGAGGGCGCCAGCAGTAACGACACGACATGAGTGGTGCAGTTCGAGGTCCCCTTTACTCACAGGTTACAAACTGCTGCTGGACATGCCGCTCCCTGCTGCGATAGGCTCCAGTTGATCCCGGATACTTCAGAGGTTGTGACCGGCAGTCCCTTCAGTTGGTTTCCTTTCGATGGTCTCCCTCCACCCCAGCTCCTGGGCATTGGAACGGGTCATAGGTGCCTGTTGCACTCCCCATGAACCTTGGGATCCCCCTTCTTTTCCGGGGAACCCGGATCGATCCTCCAGCTCCAGACCACGGGCCCTGAACTATTCGTGGTCTGCCTGCTCTTCCTCAGTGCGACAAGAAGAGGAGATAAAAACTCCCCTAAAAATGTATTATAAAATGTACTCACAGCAAAAAAGGGCAACCAGTCCAGTTAGCCCAGGCCAACACATCTAATGCACAAACAGGATGCAGACAAGCCTCTTAACATGATGGACACTTCACAGGTGCAAGGTAAATTGCACACTAGTGGCGCGCATAGGGCACTGTTCACACTTGTATGCGCATGGTGTCCAGCCAGCAACCTATTACCACGCCCTTACTATTAGATTAGGCGGGTTACTCGGACACCTGGCTGGACACCATGCGCATACAAGTGTGAACAGTGCCCTATGCACGCCACTAGTGTGCAATTTACCTTGCACCTGTGAAGTGTCCATCATGTTGAGAGGCTTGTCTGCATCCTGTTTGTGCATTAGATGTGTTGGCCTGGGCTAACTGGACTGGTTGCCCTTTTTAGCTGTGAGTACATCTTCCTCAGTGCGACCTAACATGGACTCTGTCCGGTGCTGACTGCCCATTATGTGTCGGATGACTCCTCACTTCCCCTGTGGGTTCCCCGCCTCCTGGGTTCCTGACTAGTGGGCATGAGGTCCCATACCTCGTGATGATCACCCCAGCACCTACCCTAGCCCAGTCCCAGTGACAGAGAACCCCGTGTTATGTGTTGGTTGTGGTTGTGATTGTGGTTGTTACCAGTGACGACCTCCCCCGTATCCGAGATGAGTACCTTAAGTGAGGTGCAGCACCCTGTGGTGCCTGAAGACACAGGGGTGCCACATATATATACGTAGAATGTTGTCCCTTGCCAACAACAAACGTGGAACAATTCTAATATGAATTGTCTAACACGTAACTTCACCATAAAATTATTGGGGACCCTAGTTTTGGGTTTCTACTTTCCCTCTCCTCCCCAAAAATACTAACAGTCAGGAAAAAAAAATTATTTCATACAAATTATATTACCCCCTTTACAACCTAGGATGTATATATATATATATATATATATATATACCATATTTTTCGCTTTATAAGACGCACTTTTGTTCCCCCAAATTTTGGGGGAAAGTAGGGGGTGCGTCTTATAATCTGAATATACGGATTATATACTGTAGGATCCAGGGGAGGTGGGGGCCGCTCTGGAGATGTGCTGGGGGCTGAGGGAGGCTGGTAGAGGCTGGTGAGCTGGGGAAGGCTACAGCGGGAGATCTCCTTCTCCCGCTCATATAATATGCACAGCCGCTGTCCATCACCGTGGTGCTGAAACCACACCGCTGCGATGGGCTGGGGGAGCGGCGCAAATTATATCTGCCTGTGTTTCCCTTTGATCGCACATGCCCCCTGTGTTAGATATGGCCCCCATGCTCCTGCCCATAGAAAAATAAAAAACTCTTTCCTTACCTCCTCCAGCGTGTCTCCCCGGTCTTAGAGATATCACTCTGCTGTGCCGATCACATGACCGGCACTGAGAACCAGTAAGTAGGAAGTGCAGGAGACAGGAGGAGCTCAACAACACGGAGGGAGACGCCAGGGAGGACAGTGCTGGAGAAGGTAAGGAAAGAGTTTATTTTACTAAAAGCAGCAGCCTGAGGGAGATATCTAACACAGGGTGATGTGTGCCAGCCACAGTGGGCCATGTGCCAGCCACAGGGGGCCATGTGCCAGCCACAGTGGGCCATATGCCAGCCATAGGGGCCGTGTGCCAGCAATAGGAGACATGTGGCATCACTGGGGGCTGTGTGCCAGCCACAGGGGGCTGTGTGCCAGCTACAGTGGGCCGTGTGCCAGCCATAGGGGCCGTGTGCCAGCAATAGGGGACATGTGGCATCACTGGGGTCTGTGTGCCAGCCACACGGGGCCGGGTGCCAGCCACAGGGGCCATGTGCCAGCCATAGGGGCCGTGTGCCAGCCATAGGGGACATGTGGCATCACTGGGGGCTGTGCACCAGCCACAGGGGGCTGTGCGCCAGCCACAGGGGGCCATGTGCCAACCACAGTGGGCCGAGTGCCAGCCACAGAGGCCATGTGCCAGCCAAGCCATAGGGAACGTGTGCCAGCAATAGGTGACATGTGGCACTGGGGGATGTATGCCAGCACAAGGGGGGATATATTCAATATCAGGTGGCCATATCCAGATTAAGGGGGCTAATTTTAGGATGGGGGGCTATGAGGGACATATACCCTATATGATTTGTTAGACGGACACCTTATTATAAGACTCAACCTCAAATTTGGTGAAGGAAAAGAGAATTTTTTATTTTTATGTTAACTGGGGTCCATCTTATAATGCCAGTGTCCATAACAAATCATATAGGGTATATGTCCCTCATAGCCCCCCATCCTAAAATTAGCCCCCCTTAATCTGGATATGGCCCCCTTATATTGAATATAGCCCCCTTGTGCTGGGACACGTCCCCCTATGCTGCCCATGGCTCCTATAGATGGCACACCTCCCCTGTGTTTGATATGGCCCCCATGTGTGCTGCCCATGGCCACTATAGATGGCACACCACCCCTGTGTTAGATATGGCCCCCATGTGTGCTGCCCATGGCCACTATAGATGGCACACCTCTCCTGTGATAGATGTGGCCCCCATACTGCTGCCCATGGCCACTATAGATGGCACATCTCCCCTGTGTTTGATATGGCCCCCATACTGCTGCCCATGGCCACTATAGATGGCACATCTCCCCTGTGTTAGATATGCCCCCCATGCTGCTGCCCATAATAAAATAAAACACTCTTTTCTTACCTTCTCCAGTGCTGTCCCTCCTCGTGTCTCCCTCTGTGCTGCTGCTCCTCCTCCACTTCCTGGTTCTCAGTGCCGATCAAGTAATCGGCAGAGCAGAGTGATATCATCTCTGCATGCCTGATCACACACAGCAGCAGCAGAGACACCGGGAGATCAGCGCTGGAGGTAAGTAAAGCTTTTTTTATTTTACTATGGGCAGCAGTATGGGGGCCTTATCTAACACAGGGGAAATCCTGTGCCATCAAAGGAGGGCGCAGGCAGATATAATATGCGCCGCTGCCCCAGCCCATCAGCGCGGTGCGGTTTCAGCACGACGGTGATGGACAGCGGCAGTGCATATTATATGAGCGGGAGCAGGAGATCAAAGGCTACCACCTGCAGCTTCACCAGCCCCCAGCACTGCTCCAGAGCTGCCCCCACCTCCCCTGGACTCTGCAGTATAAATATATATAATTATATATACCCCCCCCCCGTATATTTGGTTTATAAGACGCACCCCCTACTTTCCCCCAATATTTGCTGGAACAAAAATGCCTCTTATAAAGCAAAAAATACGGTGTATATATATATATATATATATATATATATACATATACATATATATATATATATATATATATACATATATATATATATATATACAGTATATATATATATACATTCTAGGTTGCCTCCCTCCCGAACAAGCAGTAATCTCCACAAGTATCTCCTGATCTGATCAAAATATAAATATTTAGTGTCGCCAGTTTCATAAATTCCCGATCTATCAAAATAAAAAATCACTCAATCTGATCGGTAAAGGGCATAGTAATAAAAAAAAATCCAAATGCCAAAATTATGTCTTTTTGGTCACTGCAACATTACATTAAAATGCATCAAAACAGCACATCTACACGAAAAAATGGTATAATTAAAAAGACCAGCTCAAGTCCAAAAAATAAAACATCAAATCCCAAAAAATGAGAGCACTACGGGTCTCGGAAAATTGCAACAAAAATGTAATTCTCTTTTTACAAACTTCTGATTTCTTTTTTTGCCACTTAGATAAAAGTAAAACTTTACATGTTTGGTATTTATGAACTCGTACTGACCTGAGGAATCATAATGCCAGGTCATCTTTTCTATATAGTGAATTTGGTAAATAAATAAAAAAAAAAAAAAACAATTATGCAATTGCAATTTTTTTTCAATTTCACCGTACTTAGAATTTTTCCCCCATTTTTAGTACAAAAGGGGACAGAATGAATGGTGTCGTTCAAAAGTACATTTCGTCCTAGAAAAACAAGCCCTCATATGGCCATATGGTCAGAAAACTAAAAAAGTTATTGCTCTTGAAAGAGGGGGAGAAAAAAACCCAAAACTTTTAAAATGACTGGGCATTAAGGTATATAATGAAAACTTCTATCTTTATTAGTTATATATTCACAACCTATCCCCCCTTACTCTTTAAGTCATGTGCACATGACTGTTTTATCTCCATCCGAGAAAACCGGTCCAATTATACTAATCATACTGGAGTCTAATCAGAGTGTGATCAGTTTTTTTGAGAAGTGGAGAGAAAAATAAAGGTTTTTCACCTTCTCCATTCTATCAGTCTGTGAAAAACAGACTACACTCGGATGTAGCCAGTTTTTTCAAGAACTCATTGACTTGAATGGCCAATCCACATGTGATACTCAGCGGAAGCAACGTGCATGTGTGACGCCCAGGCACAACCAGATAGTCACAAAAAGAGTTAATCCTCCTTGGCACCAACACAGTCCCCACACAGATATACACCAGCCAATCAGGCCCTACTCATCCCCTCCCCAGGAAAATGGGAGGGAGCGAGAGGAGCTTTGGAAGTGCAGAGAGGAGTTAAGTTTCAGTTTGTGCTGTAGCCAGTGGAGAGCTGACAGGAGAGAGTTGGAGCTCCTTGGAGAAGGTGGTAGTCGGGGTTGTAGCCCTGAACTACCGGTCTAGGTGACAGTGAGGGCCACAGGCGACAGAGATCCGGTCGCGGGGAACCTGAGGCCGACTGGGGCAGGGTTGTAGCCCGCCGGTGCCAAGAGAGAGGGGATCCAGTCCGGAGGCCGTTCAAGCTGACTAGTCCAGACAGGAAAGAGGTAGAAAGAGAGTGTGGAAGAAAGGGCCCCTGGCTGTACAACTGGGTGTGGGACCTGAAGACACCCGCCAAAGGTGACCGGCCATTGGCAATTTGGTTTACAAAAGGACTCTGTGTTTACTGACCCTCCACATGAGATCAGCCTCATCCAGCACCACGACTACCAACTGTAAGTTTCCTATTTCCTGCCGCTTAAAGACTGCTCCCTGCAACCCCTCACAATACCCTGGGCCCCGGGACTACACCTCCCCTACCCATGGAGGGGATCCCACCTTGCTGCCTTGCTCCATCAGCCCCGGGCGCCCCATCAACAGGCAGCGGCGGTGTCAACATCACTCACAGCAACCCACGGGTGGCGTCACAGACAATATCCCTTGTAAAGAACCCCTTTTCACTCATGGGCGACGGACGGCTGTGCGAGCCCCGGATCCGGCTGCCACTCGAGGCAGAGCCACCACCCGGATCCGAGTGCCTCGAGCGCCCCCCCCCGGTTGTGATCTGTCCCCTGCCCACGACACATGCTTCAATTTGTTCACACAAAATTAAAAGAACATTCATCTGCACTGCCTAATTGAAAAACAATGGTCCATTGGTCCAAATTGTCCATGATGTGTTCTTAACGGATAGTACTCGGACCAAAAATACTGCACGAGCCGTTTCCTACACAATATATTAACCTCTTACCAACATTGGACGTACTGGGTATTTCATGGCTCATGTCAGTATAATCACCGCTTGCTGCTGCGGTGTGCAGTGGTGAGTCCTGCACATGTCTGCTAATCTGAACAGCAGACATGAGCGGCTGACAGGTGCAGGTGGATCCGCGATCCACCCGCACATGTTAACCCCTTAGATTGTGTTGTCAAGATGTGACAGCATGATGTAAATGGCCATGGCGGCGAACACGCCTTTCCCCACTGTCATCAGAGGCCACGTGACGCAATCACAGGGAACCAGTGTTTGCCTTGGTAGCATCTGGTCATGTGATGACTCCTGTCGCTATCATGACATAGTTCCTGTAACAGCCGACAGAGTGCCGACTTTCACAGGTACGCTGAATTTCTGCCAACCAGAGGTGTGCTGCCCTGACCAGGAGAAATGAACAAATAATCAGTCCCCTCAGGGGACTAGTAAAATAAAAATAAAGTAAAAAGAAAAATTTTAAAAATTAAAAAAAATAAAAAACCTAAAAGTGCAAATCGCCCCCAATACCACATTGAAAATTAAAGGGTTAAAAAAAATAAAACATAGCCACATATTTGATATCACCAAGTTCAGAAATGCCCGATCTACCAAAATAAAAAAATCAATTAATCTGATTGGTAAATGGCATAGCGGCAAAAAAAGCCAAACACTAAATTACGCTTTTTGGTGCTCACAAATTTTGCACAAAATCCAATAAGAGGCGATCAAAACTTACTATCTGTGCAAAAATGGTACCGTTAAAAATGTCAGCTCAAGGCACAAAACATAAGCCATCACGGAGTTCCAGATTCCAAAAAATGAGAACGCTAGGAGTCACAGAAAATGGCGCAAAAAGTGCGCTACTTTTTTTGGATATTCTTCTGAATTTTTTTAACCCCCTAGATAAAAGTAAATCTCTACATGTTTGATGTCTATGAACTCTTACCAACCTGGGGCATCAGTTTTACCATATAGTGAACATGATGACTAAAATACCTCAAAAAACAATGGTGCAATTGCACCTTTTTGCAATTTTTAAGCACCTGGATTTTTTTGTCGTTTTCCTGTACACTATATGGTAAAATTTGTGGTTTCACTTAAAAGTACAACTCGTCCCACAAAAAAGTAAGCTTTGATATGGCCAGATTGACGGAAAAATAAAAAAGTTACGAATCTCGGAAGAAGGGGAGCAAAAGAAACCAACCAAAAAATGGAAAATTGCTTTGGGGTGAAGGGGTCAATCCATTAAGTGCACCACTTAATTTAGCATAAAACATAGTGATAAAATGGAAAAAAGAGATCTTTATGACGTGGAGTAAAAAACATATACATGAATTTAATCCATTTAGGGTTTCATTCATTAGCACACTCAGACTTATAGGGTTACTTTGCACGCTGTGACATCACTAGCCGATGCTGCGATGTCGAGCGCGATAGTCGCAGATGCGATATCTTGTGATAGCTGCCGTAGCGAACATTATCTCTACGGCAGCTTCACACGCACTTACCTGCCCTGCGACGTAGCTCTGTCCGGCGACCCGCCTCCTTCCTAAGGGGGCGGGTCGTGCGGTGTCACAGCACCATCACACGGCAGGCGGCCAATAGAAGTGGAGGGGTGGAGATGAGCGGGACGTAAACATCTCGCCCGACTCCTTCCTTCCTCATTGCAGGCGGGACGCAGGTAAGGAGATGTTTCTCGCTCCTGCGGCTTCATACACAGCGATGTGTGCTGCCGCAGGAATGAGGAACATCGTACCTGTCGCTGCAGCGAAATTATGGAAATGACCGACACTACTAAGATCACCAATTTTCAACGCTTTTGAGATCGTTTATCGGTGCTTCTAGGCTTTACACATTGCAACGTTGTTACTGGCGCTGGATGTGCGTCACTTTCGATTTGACCCCGACGATATCGCAGTAGCGATGTCGCAGCATGCAAAGTACCCCTAAGTCTACACCTTAGGCCGGTGTAACACTTGCAAGTGCTTCGCGTATATTTCGCGCGAGTCTCGCTTTGCATCACCAGTCACGGACTCACACTCTCCAGACAGGAGCGTCTCAGCTGCATAGAGAGGCATGCAACTGACCTGCTCCTGTTAAGGCCGCGTTACACGCAATGATGTATCTAATGATATATTGCCGGGGTCACGGATTCCATGATGCACATCCAGCATCGTTAGTGACGTCATTGCGTGTGACACCAACAAACGGCCATTAACAATGGAAAATACTCACCAAATCGTCCATCGTTGACACGTCGTTCATTTTCAAAAAATCGATGATTGTTGAGGACACAGGTTATTCTTCGTTCCCGAGGCAGTAAACATCGCTATATGTGACACCTCGGGAACGACGAACTATAGCTTACCTGTGGCCGCCGGCAATGAGGAAAGAAGGAGGTGGGCGGGATGTTACATCCCGCTCATCTCCGCCCCTCCGCTTCTATTGGGCGGCCGCTTAGTGACGCCGCTGTGACGCTGCACGAACCGCCCCCCTGTCGCTAGGCAGGTAAGTCCGTGTGACTTCTCCTAACGATATAATAAATGATGGGGGCGAGTGCTTTCACCAGCGATATCGCTAGCGGCATCGCTGGGTGTAAAGCCCCCTTTAGGAGAGTGTGCGGCCGTGATGGGTGATGCAACGCGAAACTCGCGCAAGATACACGTGAAGCAGTTGCAAGTGTGACACCGGTCTTCGACGTATATTGGCTATCTTGGATCAACTAAGATACTTCAAATTGTGGAGCACTTTCTCGCCCACTTTGGTGCACTGAATTACAAAGAAAGTCAGACCCAGGTACAATGCCCTATAATACTTGAAGTTGCCTTGTGAAGAATGTGGCTGACATCTCCCACCGTTTTGCTGGTCATAGAAGCCCTTAACGAAGGCTGATGAACAGAAGTCTTTCAGTGTTGATCTGGTATTATCCCGACCCAAGCAATTGCAAAACTATTCTTACCTTGGTTAGTACATCTGAGAATATCATCCTAACCCTACTACCAAATGTCAGTAATGCCATGAGATCCCTGGTGTCATTGGTTCACAAAACTATCAGCAGTTTCTACGAAATGATGAATCTTCACTGGGGATTACAGAGGTTTAAATTAATGAAGTAATTAATAAAAGATAAATCAGAGCAGGTTATCCAAGATGTCCCATCTAATGTCAACATTATCAAAGAGATGACAGTATTATTCTCTTTTTTTCCTTGACCTATCAGCATTTCCTTATTATCCAATTAGTGCAGTAATTATTAACACAGCCGGTATTCCCAAATGGAGATGAGTCAGTCTGCGTGGGACTAATTCGTAATAAGTCAGTCTGACAGATTGTAATGTAGAAAGAATCAAAATTCTCAAGATTTAGCCAACTCTCAGGTGTGAACATCCTCAGTCCTGGTAGGAAATGTCTTCTCTCTTTAACATGTGTTTCCAGAGCCGGCTGTTCACTTGTGTCCCTGAGAGATTAAATCACAATCAAACATTATCATTACCTTCACTTGTTCAGTTTTTAGTCATTTTTGTAGAGTAATATCTGTTGAATGTTGTATTGCTGTCCAGGGTTAGTGAATCGATTCAGTACATATTTTGTTTGTGTAGAACTTTTAACACTTTTTGAACCCAGCAAATCTAAATATTTTGAGATATCATATCCACCTATTTTATATACCGCAAAGGATTAAATCAGCCAGAAAAAGATTTACATAACCTCGGCAATCTTCCTAATGATATAGCTATTGTCATGATCTCCTGCAGAGTCAATGCCTCGTTTTTGTGTTTTGCTCCGGTAGACAATTTGTTCATGGTTTTGGGCCCTGTGTTGGTTTTAGGAGGTGCCTGTTCACTGGAGCCTCATTCCTGGTAACTGCTCTGATTTATTTAAGAGCAACTTCATTTGCATTTTCATTGCAGTTGTATCTGTCTCCCGTAAGTGACTGTCCTGATCTTGTCCCCATTACCCCTAACTTAAGTACCCTTCTCTGCTCATTCCTCTGACTCTGACTCAACTCCCAGGCTTCCAGACCTCTGGCTCGTACCCTGACCTCGGCCTCGCTCTCTCCCCATATACCTGACTTGATTTCCTCGCTTCCAGACCTCCAGCTTGTACCCTGACCTCAGCTCAGCTCTCTCCTTGTGTACATGATGTGATTTCACGGCTTCTGATCTTATGGCTTGTTCGACAACTCCTCCACTAGTATTTCCAGTGACACCTAGTGTTAGAGCATCTCACTACTCCTTCATTAGTGTGTCTTGCGACACCTACTGCTAGGAGATCACAGCTATCACATGGTAAAAAAACGACCATTTGAAAGGGGCTGTTATAGCCTGTATTAAAGCTGAGGCAGGAAATTCAGCAGCCATTTTTTTTGGTCAATTTGGATAGTGAGGAAACATCATAGCTCACAGCTGAGAAATAAGGAAAGAATGCCATGCAATACTGAACAAACATTACAGATATTAAGGTAAAGCACAGCAGTGAAGCACAGCAACCATCTATATACCCATAGTCATATATTCATATATGTTGAGGTTACTTTTAATTCACTAAGGCTGTATTTGCATCATAGAGCTTGAAATTAGTTATATTAAAGAAATCTGTTAGCAGGTTTTTGCTCAGTAAGCTAAAGCCAGCATGCTGTTGGGGTTAAAGAACAAAAATCAATTATGTCTGTTTTATCAGGCTCTGTGATGTTGTTTATTTAAAGTAAAGGCTTTACCACTTTGTGATTATCATTGCTTGGTCTAGCTGGCACATGCACAGCAGTCCGGCAATCCCCCTTGCTGGGATTGACACCTCACTATCAATGTACAGTCTCTATTGAGATCCTGTTGTGGGCGGGCACAGCTCCCTGGGCTCAGCTACATGACTAAAGCTAAAAATTCAGACTGTGTGAGAATGGCTGCACCCAGTACATTAAGTGATACATCGTTGGATTCAGAATTTTCTTAAACCTATATGACTTCACCCCCTGCTGGAGGCTCTGTTAAGACTGGTTGCACTAAAATGACTACCAGTTTATAAAGGTTGCAAATATAAAATTGGAACCTTCACATATTTCAGGAAATAAATGTTTATTTTCCCTTAGATCTTGGTTAACAGTATATTCAGATGAAAATAGGTGCAATGCTTAGGGAATACATCTTCTATCATTAACAGGTACAAGGGATACGCTTCACAGTGCCTTACGGCAGCACAATTCTTGAGAGTAACATGTGTTGTATGACATAGCACACTTGGCCCCTTCATTTTTCCTATAACTTCATTTTGTAGAGTGGTACGGGGCAATAATCATGTGTGAGAGACTGACTTCAGATGCCTAGGCACACTACATGGAGTACCTGGTATTGCCTGGGTATGTGGACTTGTGCACCATGTAAGCCGGAAAACCATGCAGGCCACATACTGCCGCTGATGTCAGTTGGCCAGGACTGTATGATGACTCACACGCACAAGGAGACCAAGTGTTCACTTTAAACAACAATCCTTTGCTGTACGTTTCACTGCCTGTCACAATTTCCCATTCCAGATAGTGGGCACATATCTTCCAGCACGTTAGTTTTACTCTGTATTATCAGACACACTTCAAGTTTCAAAAAATGCCCTAAGGCAATTGGCAGCGCTTAACCAAAAACCTATATAGTCTCGCAGCTTGGTTCTAATGGTAGAGGAACCCCTTCACTCTACCAATTCATTTAAACACAAAGTAAAGGTTTTTTTAACCAAAAAAACGCAATAAACCAGCGCTAGATGGGTTTTTTTCAATTTTATTGATATAAGATTTTTTCTATCCTTGTTTCAAGGCAAAATATTTAATAAATAACACACTGATTATTACAGGTCCAGGGACCGCATAAAACACATATAAAAAACAGAGGAATAATGCTTATAAAAATAAAAATAATATTATTCCTTTTATACCTTTTATAAAACCACCATGCTCCGAGATGATACAATATTCACATTGAATTGGTCTGACTAGTTTAAACAAATTGCCCCGGCCGGTGGCACATGCTCTATTGCTTAAATATTTTTAACCGATGAATTAAGTGAAATACCAAACCACTCGGTTAGTTTGCACGCTTACTATACACAATATAAGCATGCAACGTTGTATTTACTCCCAGACCTTTGGAGAAAAAACTAAAACATTTATCCACAATGACACCCCTGATCCACGGTGTAAGTCAGCAGAGTTTTTTAGCAGAATTTAGTCTGCGGTATTTGAATCGGCTTTTCAGCCGGTCCCATACACTCTCAAATATACTTGCAATAAAACTATGCAAAGTCGCTGAAACCATAAGAGGCTGGCTGTAGATAAAAAGGCAGCGATAGTTACTCAGCCTCTCCGGCGGGCAGTCCAGACCGTATTCAGTGTAGGCTGACTGGATCCACGTAGGGAGGAAGTTGTATAGCAGGTTAGCACCACACTAGGTTCCGATCCGTTTCCAGGCAATGTAATGCCGCTGGAGGTGCCAGTGTGTGCTGGTTGGAGACACAGAAGGAGTCGGCAGTAATCTCTCAATTTCTCCGGCAAACCGTCCGGACCGTGTCCATTAGGTACAGATGGATTCCACACGGGAGAGAGATAGCTTGGCAGGTTATCACCACACAGATGAGGTAGGCAAGAACAGAGTCCTGATCCGACGCGCGTTTCGGGGGCGTGTGTCGGCCCCCTTCCAGCGACTTTGCATAGTTTTATTGCAAGTATATTTGAGAGTGTATGGGACTGGCTGATTGCGGTATTCTGAAGTGATATATAGGCTTTGGAAGGAGGGGTCTGGCTGACTATATACCTCCCTTAGAACCAGCATTAATCGCGGCCGCTGCTCCCAAAGTGTCTGCTCTGGGAGGTTAACTAATTAACCCCATACGCAGCGGTTCCAGCTTAATCGGAGGAGAAAAGCCGATTCAAATACCGCAGACTAAATTCTGCTAAAAAACTCTGCTGACTTACACCGTGGATCAGGGGTGTCATTGTGGATAAATGTTTTAGTTTTTTCTCCAAAGGTCTGGGAGTAAATACAACGTTGCATGCTTATATTGTGTATAGTAAGTGTGAAGCCCCACAGGTGTAGTGTCGGTGTCGGTGCGTTACCTTCAGGGACTCCACGTTGCTGGATCTCCGTCACTGGTAGGAAATCTTCTGTTTTGATCGTGACGCCACTCTCAGTATTGCGGCCAGTAGGGACCGCCACTGCAGGTTGAGGGTCGCCTGGGGCTGATGGTGTGTGCAGTTAGATGTAGTAGCCTCCTGAGAGTGAGGCAAGCCCCAGGGCCCTGTGTAGGTTTGTAGTACCACAAGTCGCAGAATGACCACACAGGCAGGATGTCTTTCAAGGTTTTTACTCACTTCAGGTGGCAGGGTGAGTAACCCGGGCGTAGCTGAGATGAACCAGGTGGGAACCAGGCATCCTTCAGGCTGACTTTATGAGGGTGACTACTGACTCGCCTTCCTTAGCCCTTGGTGGTTTGGGGTGACCCCGACTTTGAGTCCCTATGGGGGTCACCCAGGGAAGATGCTGCAGCCTCTCTCCCCTTGTTGTTTGCCGTGTGCTTGTTCCCCGGACCAGGCCACTCCAGCCTCTTGCCTCCTATGACCTATGGGCCCTCACTGCGGTTACGTGGCTGCGGCTTTTGTAGTGTTGTGGTGTGGGCTTTAAGAGCCCCACACCGGCAGGTTTAGCAGGGAAAGGTGAATCTATCCTCGCTTCGGGATCTGCCGCCCGGTTGGGCCTGGTGCTCTCTAGCAGTCTCCTTACTTCCCACTCCGTTGCACTCTCTAGCTGAAGCTGGCTTTCAGGCAGCACTCCTAGTTGACCGTTCTCCCCCGTCTGTAGCCACTGCGCGGGCGCTGTTAGACAGCAACAGCCCCACAGGTCTGCTCCTCACTGAGCCCTATGGAGTTCAGCTCTAACTGACTCACTGCTCCTCCTCTCCTGTTCTTGCCTACGCCACCTAGCAACCAGACTCTCCACCACACCCCTTGAGAGGAGATGGAGGCTCTACCCCCTCCACTATTCCAGTGAAGGTGAAGGCTTGCCCCCTCCTGGGATCCCCAGGGGTCCTCTCATGGGTACATGTGTGAGACCTGATCACTATGCGCCTGTGTTCCACACCCCTGTCAGCCTTCTGGATTACCTGTATTGTACTGTCCCCAGCATGGGTGCAGTACTCAGTGGTGCCTGACCAGGTCAGGGGCGCCACATTCCCCCTTAGTTATCACCAGCACGTCCTCGGGCTGCAAGACAACATTTTAAAATGCATAAAACATTAAAACATGTAAAACATTTTTAAAAGCACCAGGTATCAGACATCACCACCCTCCACCCACAAGTCCGTTAACCCACCCAAAACCCTCTCAGGAGGCAGGTCACCGGTCCTGTTGGTAACCAGATCTGGGCCATCTACTTCCCCAGACCTTTCCTCCAATCTTCCTCTCCCGTTGGCCGCGACTTCAGCCACTTCTGGCAGGATGTAGAGGCGGCTTTCATGGGCTGGTGGTTTCAGGGTATACCTGGCCTGGTGGATCCGCGCCGTCAGCCTCTTCTGGCAGGATTCAGAGGCGGCCTCCACAGTTGGTGCTGACCAGGTACCCTCTTTGTGGTGGTGAGCCAAGGCCCCATAAACAGGCGTGCTCTCTGGTCGCAGGTGAGCCAAGGCCCTTTTCTACGGACGGGCCCCCCTGGTTGCAGACGAGCCAAGCCCCTAAACAGGCTGGCCCTGGTGGTGGTGCCACTGGTGTAACTTTTTACACTGCGAGAGTTTGTGGCTATAGCAAGTTCATAGCCTTAAAGTTTATTTCTCACAATAGTTTTTGTGGGCGCATTTCTTAAACGTTGCAAACAAAACTTTTCAAACTTTAACTGGTCAAAACTTCTTACTTTCCTTTACTTTACTCCTCTTTTTCACTAGGGCGTGGGCATGTAGGGCACCGACACCCGTGACTTTCTTGCTCTCCGTCGTCGTCCGTGGTTGTTTCATCTGTAGGATCTTTATCTTTCCTTTCTTGGTCTTCATCTGTTTCCTTTTCTGCATCTGTTTCTGTATCTCTGTCTTTTCTTTCTTGTCTTTCTTGTCTTTCTTGTCTTTCTTGTCTTTCTTGTCTTTCTTGTCTTTCTTGTCTTTCTTGTCTTTCTTGTCTTTCTTGTCTGGGACATGGTGCTACGTCTAAGGCATAGTAGCCCCTTTCTCCTTGATGCAAGGTGAACTGTACTAAGTCCCCAATTTTCAAATTTCTGCCTGAATGTCCTCTGGGCAGGTGGGCTTGAACATCTCTCCGATTTACAAATATGCCCTCTTTTATTCCTTTTACTACAATAAAGCCGTATCCGCTTTTCAAATTGAAGTCCTCTACTATTCCTCTGTAAAGGGGTCCTCTAGCCTGGGCTTGGGACCTTCTTAGGCACCTTTTCTCCTCCAGGTCTCTGGCTGTGACCTCCCTCTGCTCTGGAGACTGTGGTGTTGGAGGATACTTTGTTCTGCTGCGCCGTGTCTTGCGGGCTGGGTTCATGCTTGCAGGCTCCCAGGTGAGGTCTTTGGGCTGATCTTCGTCTGCTGACGGTGTCAAGTCTTCCTCCTCCCAGCGGGAATAGGGCAGCATCTCCGGCTCTGGGTAGGGGTCTGCTGCGGTTGGCGTCGGAGTCAGCCCTTCTGCTTCCTGATCTCCTCTCCCCCTTAGTTCTTCGCTGCACTCTGGTTGTGGCAGCACTGGGGATGAGTGTTCTTCAGCTGGCCCAGGCGGTGGACTCTTCGGCGCAGCTGCAGGGGTTGCCTGTATTTCCTTGGGGGTATACGGAGGGAGCAAATACCGATCCACCATCTCTTGTGGAAACTGGGCCTCTAGGTCAGCCTTCAGCTTCCAGTATTCGGGGTCCTCTCCTATCAGGGTCTTCCTAGCAGGGACCTCTTTGGACTGGGGAGCGGTGTCTGCTCTGGCCTTGCGGGCCGGGGAAAATGGTGATGCAATCTCTTGGCGGGCCGCGCCTGGCATGGCGGCGGCCTGGTCTTGGCGGGCCGCGCCTGGCATGGCGGCGGCCTGATCTTGGCGGGCCGCGCCCTGGATGGCGGCGGCCTGGTCTTGGCGGGCCGCGCCCTGGATGGCGGCGGCCTGGTCTTGGCGGGCCGCGCCTGGCATGGCGGCGGCCTGGATCTGTGTCGCTGTTGCAGGGGGCTCTGTGCAGGCTGGGCTGGACGTCGCTGCAGGGACCGGGTCTTGGTGGGCCGAGCAGGGCATCGCTGCGGCGGCCGGGGCTTGGCGGGCCGAGCAGGGCATCGCTGCGGCGGCCGGGGCTTGGCGGGCCACGCCTGGCGTGGCTGCGGCCTGCTTCAGCGTCGCCGCACCGGACGCCTCTTCGGGGACCGCGGGCGTGGCAGCAGGGGTCGGGGCACTTGCGCTGGCCGGGGCATCACTCGACTCACCCACCGGTGGCAGCATCGGGGTCTGCGTCATCGCCGTCCTGTCTGGCACTCGGCGCGCGGCTCTCCTTTCATAGGCCCGAACCGCGGCAGCCATCTCCAGCAGTTCCATTCGTTCTTCTCTAATCTGCTCCACGACCCGGTTCTCCAGTCGGTCGCAGAACTGGGCCAGCTCCCGATACCACCAGGCAGCGGAGCCCGGTTCTGGATTTCTGCGGTCAGACGCCATTTCTTCTGCGCCCTCTTCTGCACGACTCTCCAGCTGTGGACTCGCCGTTGCCTCTGATAGCAAGCTGTTCAGTTTCTGCTCTGCCTCTTTCAGCAGCTCCTCTCCCAGCAGCAGGCTTCTGGCTTCCTTTCCTTCCCGCCGTCTCCGGACGCTTCCGCTCTCATAGCTGGCAAGGTCAGAACTCTGCAGGGGATCTCTGGGTAGCCACACCTCTTCGTGGGCGGTAACTTCTCCCAGCGCGGGCTGCTGTTGTTTTTCAGCGCGCTTTTCATGGTGGCAATATGGCGGCGCTTCCAATTTTCCAAGCGGACCGCCCAGGCACATGGTCACCTGTCTGAACAGGTCTAGTCCTTATCCTGTTCGTGACGCCAGATGTGAAGCCCAACAGGTGTAGTGTCGGTGTCGGTGCATTACCTTCAGGGACTCCACGTTGCTGGATCTCCGTCACTGGTAGGAAATCTTCTGTTTTGATCGTGACGCCACTCTCAGTATTGCGGCCAGTAGGGACCGCCACTGCAGGTTGAGGGTCGCCTGGGGCTGATGGTGTGTGCAGTTAGATGTAGTAGCCTCCTGAGAGTGAGGCAAGCCCCAGGGCCCTGTGTAGGTTTGTAGTACCACAAGTCGCAGAATGACCACACAGGCAGGATGTCTTTCAAGGTTTTTACTCACTTCAGGTGGCAGGGTGAGTAACCCGGGCGTAGCTGAGATGAACCAGGTGGGAACCAGGCATCCTTCAGGCTGACTTTATGAGGGTGACTACTGACTCGCCTTCCTTAGCCCTTGGTGGTTTGGGGTGACCCCGACTTTGAGTCCCTATGGGGGTCACCCAGGGAAGATGCTGCAGCCTCTCTCCCCTTGTTGTTTGCCGTGTGCTTGTTCCCCGGACCAGGCCACTCCAGCCTCTTGCCTCCTATGACCTATGGGCCCTCACTGCGGTTACGTGGCTGCGGCTTTTGTAGTGTTGTGGTGTGGGCTTTAAGAGCCCCACACCGGCAGGTTTAGCAGGGAAAGGTGAATCTATCCTCGCTTCGGGATCTGCCGCCCGGTTGGGCCTGGTGCTCTCTAGCAGTCTCCTTACTTCCCACTCCGTTGCACTCTCTAGCTGAAGCTGGCTTTCAGGCAGCACTCCTAGTTGACCGTTCTCCCCCGTCTGTAGCCACTGCGCGGGCGCTGTTAGACAGCAACAGCCCCACAGGTCTGCTCCTCACTGAGCCCTATGGAGTTCAGCTCTAACTGACTCACTGCTCCTCCTCTCCTGTTCTTGCCTACGCCACCTAGCAACCAGACTCTCCACCACACCCCTTGAGAGGAGATGGAGGCTCTACCCCCTCCACTATTCCAGTGAAGGTGAAGGCTTGCCCCCTCCTGGGATCCCCAGGGGTCCTCTCATGGGTACATGTGTGAGACCTGATCACTATGCGCCTGTGTTCCACACCCCTGTCAGCCTTCTGGATTACCTGTATTGTACTGTCCCCAGCATGGGTGCAGTACTCAGTGGTGCCTGACCAGGTCAGGGGCGCCACATAAGCGTGCAAACTAACCGAGTGGTTTGGTATTTCACTTAATTCATCGGTTAAAAATATTTAAGCAATAGAGCATGTGCCACCGGCCGGGGCAATTTGTTTAAACTAGTCAGACCAATTCAATGTGAATATTGTATCATCTCGGAGCATGGTGGTTTTATAAAAGGTATAAAAGGAATAATATTATTTTTATTTTTATAAGCATTATTCCTCTGTTTTTTATATGTGTTTTATGCGGTCCCTGGACCTGTAATAATCAGTGTGTTATTTATTAAATATTTTGCCTTGAAACAAGGATAGAAAAAATCTTATATCAATAAAATTGAAAAAAACCCATCTAGCGCTGGTTTATTGCGTTTTTTTTTTGGTTAAAAAAACCTTTACTTTGTGTTTACACTTCAAGTTTCCCCTGGGTTGCTTCAGATCTTATTAGTAGAGATGAGTGAACCTGAGCTTTGACGTTCGGGTTCGGAGACCGACTACCAAAAAAACAAAGTTCATGTTGAAAGTTCAAGTGAGTTGCAAGTGCAAACCACTCAAGCGTGAAGCTCTGTTCTTGGGTATGAGGGATGCTCAGTTCTGTGCAAGCCAAGTGCAGTGTTTGAATGGCTAGCAATTGGGGTAAAATCAGTGTGATCAGATGTAGTGTGCACACACACAAAAATAAATACAAATTGGAAAACCCTGCCCACCCTCCCCCAAAAGTGTTTAGCTTAAGGCTGGCAGCATGATGGTGGAGCAACAAATACCTGCCAAACCAAACTTCCAAAGGTTCGCTCATCTCTACTTACTGGTCCTGTGAGGAAGGGTAGGAGGGGTATTTCATTTTTTTTTTTGTTTGTGTGTGACTGCATCTGATCACGCTGAATGTGCCCCAAGTGTGAGCCGCATAAACAATTGCAAGCGGCTCACACAGGGCTGAGCATCACTCATACCCAAGCACAGTGCTGCTCACTTGAGTGGTTTGCACTCGTAACTCACTCGAACTTAGAACCCAAACTTTGTTTCTTTTGGAAGTCATTTTCCGAACTCCAAACATTAAACCTCAGGTTCACTCATCTCTAGTCTACAGTACCCTGTTCACATCTTCTCTTTGCTGTCTGAGGGTCCCCCCCAACCAACAATGGTATCTATCCAGACTCATGGCTATGTGTGGCGCCCTGGACAAGCCAGGTCGTCACAGAACAACACCAACACACCCCACACTCCCGGTCAGGCACACGAAAGTCAGACAAAAACCCTTGTTGCCTCCCTCCAGGGGCTGATGTCCACACCAGGGGGTGGGCCAGGCGGTTGGCCCCGCCCACCGAGGAGTTCACAGTCCTGGAGGCGGGAAAAGTAAGGAGATAGAGCTTGGAAGTGGAAGTGGAAGGAGGAAAGTGGCAGTTAAGCAGCCTGAAGTTGGACCGGGTGTGTGGCCCGGACAGATCAGCAAGGTTGGCAGACGGTGGTGACCGTCTGCAGGAGTGGCCTATTGGAGCTTGCCGTAAGGACCGTGGACGGGCGGTGGCCCGGCAGTACCGGACCGGTACGCAAAGAGAAGCCAGCACCATCCGGCAGGGGCTTCCGGACCCCGGCAAGGCTAGGAGTCACCGTGAATTTGCCAAATCCGTTAGCGAAGGGAACCTCCTGGGTTTCCCAGCAGCCAAGTCCTGACAGAAGGCAACAGTCCAACCGAGAGAGGGAAACACAGTCACCGCCAAGGCTGAAGTTCCCAGGGCCAGAGCCTGCGGGCAAAAGGGGCTCCTTCAGCACCCATCCAAGCTGGGGAGCGAGTTACCGGTGGGAACCCATTGGAACCGTACACGTTACACAGGTGCAGGGAAAGGCAGTCACCATCAACCTGCTGGGAGGAGAAACACCGCAGCCGTCTGTGGGACCCGTCCATCCAGCCGTGTGTTTTACCGAGAACTGTGTCCTCATCATTGGCTGAGTGAGTACCACAGTGCCGTGCGGCACAGTGCTGCCCCCGCGACCCTGCACCTCACCAGGCCCCGTAGCCCACCTGAAATCCATCCCTACCCCATCACCGGGCCCCGGGACAACCAACCCCCTACCCACGGAGGGGAGAACTAGCATCCAGGCTGCTCCCTGTCATCGCTCCCGGGATCCCCGTCCAGAGCAGCGGTGGTGTCACCAATATCACCACAACCGTGGGTGGCGTCACGGACAATATCCAATCCCCACAATCAATCCCCACCCTTTTCACTCACGGGCGAGGAGCGCCGTTCGAGTCCCCGGGATCCAGCCCACCGCTCGAGCCACCACCGAGCAGCTGCAGCAGCAGCGGCCGGACCCGAGCAGTGGGAGAGTGCAGCGTCCCCTCCTGCGCCCGCGACATATGTACAGAGCTGAATTATCTCCAGTACTTTTCCTTATCTCAATCCTTGTGCACCAATGTTTTCCTTCTCTTCTCTCTTTGCTGTGATAACGAATTTTATCTATTACTCTTCATCCAGGTTACTTCTAGGTATCACTGTTCTCTCTGTCCTGCACACTGTGACCTAACTTCTTCTTCTACTATTTAAAACTAACTACTCACTGACTATATCATGAACTGCCTTTATAACAAAGTGTCTCCTTTATATACTCTGAGCCTAGCTTACTGTGCTGCTATTGATCTCTTACTGCCTGTGCCACCGGTAAGGCCCTTTTCACACTGGCTTTTGCCTTACGTTCAGTGGTCCTGTCGGGGCATCCATCCAAACCGCCCCTCCCACACCCTGAAAAATGTGTTTCGGACGCATGCGCCAACAGGGCCATTGACTGTAATGGTTTCTGCAGACGGACACCCAAATGTATTCGACTACGTTCGGGTGTCCATATGCAGAAAACGCATATGTACGAAAATAGTACAAAACAGAGCACACGCTAACGTAGTGTGCTCCATTAGAGTCAATGGCCCTGTCGACGCATGCGTCCTAAACACGTTTTGCAGGGTGGGGGAGGGGCGGTTTTTACAGATGCCACGATGGGACCACTAAATGTAAGGCAAAATGCAGTGTGAAAGCCTAAGTCACTTGCAGTGTTACATCAGTCAATTGGCTTGAAAATGTATCTTCTCTGTAGTTGTTATGGCTGCTTCTTTGTGGTCCTCATTGCCCCTTCTCTATGTTTGTGCAATCCTTCTTAATCTTGGATGAAAAAAGTTGAACTTGTACATTGCATAGTATTCTGAGTGGTACCACTGTTCTAGCCCAAGTACTTGTTGCAAAGCTACCACTGAATATAGCTTGTAACAACCGGATGTGCCCCTCATGATGTTGGATTCACACTGATCTGATCTATCATTTTAGTAGAATAATAAATACTATTAATAAATTAAATAAATACTATTAATAAATTAATACTACTAATAATAGAAAACCCTTTAAAGTCACAATAATATATTTTTACTTTTACTTTCAATAAAAGCAAGATTGTTTTGGTGGCCGTGGGCTGAGGCAATTTTTGAAAACATTTCTAGAACTTTTCCATTACAATTTGTGTATGACTGAAAACCGATAGAATATATTGTGATTTTATATATAAATTCTATACATAATATTTGAGGACAAGATGAAATAAAGCTTGTTGATTCCACAGTGTAAACTTTATGTAAATGTAATGAGTTTATTTCAATGCCAAGAAAGCTTGAAATGAATGTATCGGTTCTTTGAATCTTCCAGTTCATGGTCAGGGCTGGGACTAAATGATGTTACATTATGTGTAATCTTAATAAGTCAGTCCAAGTAATGTCCGCCGAGCTTCCACTCTCAACCAATTTTATAATCACAGCCGTGATCATCGTCAAGGTCGTTGTCTTCAATTAGATAAAAGGATGAAAGTTCTTAGGCTCACTTTGCATCGTTAATATCCGCAACTGGTTCTCAAAGTCATCGATCCCTTAAATTCTCCTTTTGGTGAATTGATTGAGCTGGGATTTAATGACATAATCAATTTGATAACCATTGTCTTTTTTACGAAGATATCTAAGCTGTTTAAACCTTGTCTCCCTACAAACAAACAAAGAAATACAAATCTACTCATTGAATAAGTTTGATGCAAATTGAATTGACCTTTAAGGGGTTTACAAAAAATAATTTACTTACTTTTTCTCACGTCTTCCTTTATTATCCCTCTATAATAGCCACCCATCATTTTTCTGGATTTACCCAAAGTCAACTCTTTGGAATATGTTTTTTTTTTATAATTTGATTGGACTTGATTCGAGTTTCTCATTTCTAATGATTAAAAATGTTGTATTTCTACAAAATTATGAAATGGAGCATGTAGCTGCCCTTCCTTACCTTTCTTCTGGGTGAATTGTCCTAAAATGGGTAGAGCTTGATTTCATGATATTCTGTCAGATGTTTTATACTATTTGGCTGTCTATTACCCCACGCGTGCCCTCCGCTCTGTTAATGACCTAAGACTGACATCCTCAACAATTCGAACCTCCCACTCCCGTCTTCAAGATTTCTCACGAGCTGCGCCTATGCTCTGGAACACACTACCAAGATCAATCCGATTAATTCCCAACATCCACACCTTTAAGCGAGCCCTAAAAGCACATTTCTTTAGACTAGCCTATCACCTCACTTCCCTGATCTAATCTAGACCCTTTCTGACCATCATAACAAAAAATGTACTTCCAATTCTTGTCCCCTGTACCTGTATAAATTCTGGCCAATGACGGGTTCATGCAGCTGCTTTTGAATACCCTATTAAATCGATGGCTGGATCATATATAACAAGCTTTTCTCCCCCGCATTCACCTTTTGTGCCTCCCCTATTTCCTCATAGACTGTAAGCTTACGAGCAGGGCCTTCACTCCTCCAGGTATCTTAATTTTGTTTTTTTTGCATTGTCTGTACATGTCCCCTCTGAATTGTAAAGCGCTGCGGAATATGTTGGTGCTAAAGAAATAAAACTTTATTATAATTATTATTATTATTATTATCTGGCAAGATTTATCAATCAGTTTTTACCAGTTATCTATTGTAAAATTGCTTGAAATGTCTCAAAATTTTTAGTACATGACACAATTTGTGCAAACAGTTTACAACTTTTCAAATTTTTTTAATCTACTTCCCAGTCAGCTCTCCTACCTTTTAGAAAAAAAGAAAAGATAAGGTGTTACTATACTAAGCACACCCTACAAAATCACAAAAATTTACACCACAGAAGTCTACCAAATTAAGACAGAAATATACTACTGGAGTCAAATTTTTGATGGTAGTGCTGATGAAAGAAGCAATAAATTAAATAAAAAGAGCAAGCCTATTAATGGATTTGGTGAATCTTACTTAAGCGTATAGTCCAAGAGTGATGTTGAAAATGCTAGTATTGATTGATGGGGACCAAGATGCTGATATATGGCCAATCAGTGGTTGAGTTGTCAGTTGAGTTGTCAGTTTGTAAGGTAGAACATTTCTGCTTAGATACCATCTGTTTCTCCTTGGTTCTTTTCGGCCAGCACAGTCACTTACTAACATTGAGCTAGAAATCATTTCTGTTTAAAACCATCATTAAAAATCTGTAGTATGGCTTTGTAGAGGAGGCGTATATTTTGTGTCAAGGGTCAGATTAGATCCTATTAAAGGAAATCAAGAAATTTTATAACATCCATTTGTTTTAGGAACAGAAAGTTGATGGACAGGAATGGCTACTTTCGTCATTTTTATTAGGAGTCTATCAGTTAGAAGTCATAGTGTAAAAAAAACTTCCCCAAAATGTTTCCCAAAAATCAAGAAAAAAACATCTTGTAATTAGGGATGATCGAATAATTTGATTATTCGGCTTCGCAAATATTTTCTGAATACCTCGCTGCTATTCGACTATTCGAGAATATTCGATGCGCAATGTAAGTCTATGGGAAACCCGAATAACAACTATTCGGTACTATTCGGGCTTCCCATAGGCTTACATTGCGCATCGAATAGTCAAATAGCGGCGAGGTATTTGGAAAATATTCGTGAAGCCGAATATTTGAGATATTCGATCATCGCTAGTTGTAATGTGATCTCACTAGTGCCCAAAGTTGTCTGGAGCCTAAAGTCATATTTACATTACAAGATAATTGGGAACAAGCATGAAAAAACGCACATTTCATGATTATCATGCTGTGTAAACAGGCTGATGGTGGCTCGATGAATGAGCAAAATATTTGTTCATTGTGTAAATTATCTTTTGTACAGCACAGTAGAATATCGTTGTTGGTGGTGCACATCTTTTATTTGTTTCCTCTGCTTTTGCAATCAGGCACTTAATAGACCGCTAATCGGTAAAAGTTTACCATTTGGAGTTAATTTTTTCTGGCTGATCGGTCCATGTAAACAGAACTTTAGAGTACGAGATCTGATGTGAAATCAGACCTATTCACATTTTGCAGTTTTCTCCGAGTAGTCTAGTTTCTTCATCTTTTCTAGAATTGGTCAACCGCCGGCAAGTTTCCCGAACCAACTCAAAAGTTTCATATTCAGATAAAAGGCTGTCAATTTCGGGACAGAAGACCCACAGCCAGTAACTGTACTGTTTTCTGTACTCAGACCGTGAGACACAGATGTGTGATTCTGCCATAACTATTTTTTTATGGCTTTGACCCCGGTGTGTGATCATTTCAGATTAAGGACCCCAATGTGGACTGTCAAAGATTGTTGTATTCTTTTACATCGCTGCAGGGTAAATTGATGTTATTTACAGTAATTGCTGGGAGATAATGAGTATATGTTTCATACTGCACATACATTCTTGCGCATTGACCTTGTGGATATGTCGGTTTTATCAAACAGAGAGATATTTGCAATGACAGATGGAGCAATTATAATAATTGCATGAGAAGTCGCTACATGCAGCTTCAACAGATGTGCGGGACCGTACATCTAGAATAAATATTTTGCTAAAAGGTTTATCAATGGACAAATAATGTGGATGTTTTACCTCCAATAAATAGAAACGTGATTTTCATCGTGAACATTTTCTCATAGCTACATTGCCTAAAGGGAAACTCTCACAAGCAAGTCTCTGTATCTCCAGCTGAAGCTTGGAAGCAATGCCAACAGAGGCCCAATTAGTCAGACCATATGGTCCATAAGGTATTTTAGGGCAAAATATCTATGTACTAAGATAGTGTTATATGATGGAGTAAAACTGACCAATTGGAGACAGACACTATGCTAAAAAATCCATGTAACACAGACTAATGAAGTAGAAGTGTGTATCAAGTATAACGAATAAGAGGGAAAAGACATATATGGGACATATCCACAATTGCACATATTCCATTTTCAAGCGTTTTTAATTTTTCAGATAGTTCATTGTATTTTTCAGTCTAGTATTCCCATAGCAGTTTTGCTTTTCTTTATTCCCCTATACATTGTGACTAGTGTGCAACTCTTTACCTTATTGTATAGTTATATGTTTTTGAGTCTTGCACCTTGTTCACACCATGGTGTTCCAGACGTACTCGCTTTAATTAGTATGCACTTTGGGTCTGAGAACCCTGCCCCACCCATAGTCATGTGTTTCATTTCACATATATAGCTTAGGGACCTCAAAAATAGAGATTACCTTGGCGTGGTTTTGGGGCTCTTTTGCATTGATCAATACATTGGTTAAACATCTCTTGTATTCCTATTATTCATAGACGTTATGCATATTCCATTTCAAAGTTTTTTCAATTTTTGAGATAGTTCATTGGATTTTTCATTCTAGTATTTCCGCATACATTGTGACTAGAGTGAAACTCTTTACCTTAGTGTATAGTTATATGTTTTTTGAGTCTTGCACCTTGTTCATACCATGGTGTTTCAGACAAATATTCTTTAATTAGCATGCACTTTATGTCTGAGAACCCTGCCCCACCCATAGCCATTTGTTTCATTTCACATACTGTATATAGCTTGGTCTTTTGCTTCCCATACAGAGCAAGTTTTTTAACTGCAGGTGAGGTTACACATAAGTTAGGGACCCCAAAAATAGAGATTACCTTGGCGTGGTTTGGGGCTCTTTTGCATTGATCAATACAATGGCTAAACCTCTTGTATTCCTATTATTCATAGCAGTTATGCATATTTCATTTCAAGTTTTTTCAATTTTTCAGATAGTTCATTGTATTTTTCAGTCTAGTATTCCCATAGCAGTTCTGCTTTTCATTATTTCAATATACATTATGACTAGTGTGCAACTCTTTACCTTATTGTATAGTTATATGTTTGAGTTTTGTACCTTTTTCACACCATTGGAGTTCAAGATGTACATTCTTTAATTAATATCCACAATTTCGACAAAGACCATGATCAATGAACAGTCTCTCACATATGTGTAGGGTGGAAAAATGTGAGATACTTTATATCTGGTGATATTTATCTCAGGGAGAATCAGCATGATCAGCAACGAAAGATATATCCTGTTAGACCCAAGATTCACATGCAGGGTTGAGATTACCTAGGCACAATAGACTACTTTTTCAGACTACTTTTTCAGACTACTTTTTCAATAGACCCTGTTAAATTAATGGGATCCATCATTCAAATGATGAGTAAATTGTCATGCCTCCGATTTGATACCTCCTGTGTTGTGGTCCATTTCCCTCTCTACTGAGCCACAGCAGGTTCGTTTGCTCTCCTGATTCTGAACACTGATTCTTTTGATATTTCTTTGAGTATGTGTGCACTTTAATACACATAACACAAATATTTTGAAATTCAAATTTGCCAGCTTTGCCAAATTTTCCACTGGAGCATCAGCGCGGCAACAGTTTACATTGATCAAGTGAGTCCTTGCTGATCCCTTCATCATGAGTCAAAACCAGACCCAATAATTTCACAAAGGAATGTCACATTAAAATAGTGTAAAAAGGACCATTAAATTGTGAACAATAGAGTTTTCCAAACCACCAAAACTACTAATTAATAATAAAGCAGAATCTAAACTCGGTGGCCCGCTTAATCCACCTCTCCCCTCGCGATTCCCCAGCCTCGCCACTCTGCCAATCCCTTCACTGGCTTCCCATCGCCC
Organism: Anomaloglossus baeobatrachus; assembly: GCF_048569485.1. NCBI lineage: Eukaryota > Metazoa > Chordata > Amphibia > Anura > Aromobatidae > Anomaloglossus > Anomaloglossus baeobatrachus. The sequence continues at coordinate 46,632,035 of NC_134353.1, read as the reverse complement.
AACGACTCCAGTTCAAAACATTAACCATGACATACAAAGCCATGCACAACCTGTCTCCTCCTTACATCTGTGACCTAGTCTCCCGGTACCTACCTGCACGCAACCACAGATCCTCACAAGATCTCCTTCTCTACTCCTCTTATCTCCTCTTCCCACAATCGCGTACAAGATTTCTCCCGTGCATCCCCCATACTCTGGAACGCTCTGCCCCAGTATATCAGATTCTCACCTACCATGCAAAGCTTCAAGAGGAACCTCAAGACCCATCTCTTCCAACAAGCCTACAACCTACAATAGCCCTCAGTCCAGTACACCACTGCGCAACCAGCTCTGTCCTCACCTATTGTTCCATCACCCATTCCCTGTAGACTGTGAGCCCTCGCGGGCAGGGTTCTCTCTCCTCCTGTACCAGTCTTTTTTGTACTGTTAATGATTGTTGTACGTATGCCCTCTTTCACTTGTAAAGCGCCATGGAATAAATGGCACTATAATAATAAATAATAATAATAAAAATACTAATCTAGAATACAAACTTGGTGTGCCAATCATCCACTCTCGGCTATACTTACTGTATCCTAGTGGTCCATCTCCTTTTTGAAGAATGAAAATTTCATGATTGGTATGATAAACCTCAAATTTAACATAAATGGTGACATATAAGACTAGAAAACAAATAAAGAAACCAATTTGAGGGAATTTATGACTTTATTGAGTTACTGGGTACAAAGCCATGGTCGGCACCTCTAGTCCAAGCTGCTGAATATCTAAATTTTTTGTCTTTAAGCTGCCACATTGTTATGTTTTCCAAATGGATGTGTCAAAAATGGAAACCCCACGTATACACTGGTGGCAGCCATCATACTAATATTCATGTAGCCTCTAGACTAGTGACATTGACCCTTTACCTGGACACGTAGACTGCAAAAATTGGATGCCACCACTGCATGTCGTGTACAAATCCACTTCCAGGTCCAAATGTCAAAACCAACAAAATATTCCATGTCATCTCAATGTGCTTCACACACACCAATACATAGACTTAGCTAGCTGTTAGGTTATCAGTTCTGGGTAGTGGGGACTAATTAGTAACATATTAAATAACACTTTGTAACATAGAGAACAGAATACACAATAATAAGTGATAAGCCTTAGGTTAAGGTTATTAATTGATACTTAAAAAGCCACATACTATCACAAGGATGTACGCTTATCATCTGGGCCACACATTTAGGCATATTTGCTAGGCATAGATTGCACTAAACAAAAGCATTACAAGCTGAATGATCTACCATAAGTCTTTCATCTCTTACCTAAGATACCTGCCAACCTAATGGTTCCTGCATGCATTTCGCGCTCCCTTTCTTTTGTATGTATTCATTTTTTGTTTTTGTCCTCTGTCTGTTGAATGCTCATCTGGATCTAAAGCATAAAAGGGGCCGGAAAAGGGCAAAAACGTATAATTTTACCAGCGTTCAATGGACTTGCTTTATTATGTATCTTAACTCCAATAAAATTTGGGGATTGCATGCAAAATGGACACTGCTAAGGTTGAGTTCATGCCGGACGCATACAAGTCGGCAGGTAAGCATACAAAATGACTTCTTTAAAAAAAAATATCTTGCTAGTAAAGCCTAAAGTTCTAGAATGAATCCATTGCTTTAAATTCACTAAGAGCCTGGACCGGCGAGATGTGCTTCTTTTGGGATCCTCTTCTTACTCGGGTCTGGTATTCTTCTGGTTTTTCCCTTTTTACTAGTGGCTTCTTCTCTGGAGCCTTCATCTTCCAAGATACAACTGGTGAGTTCACCGCTGCCGTACCATAGATCTTCTGGTACTTGGTGGAGGCTACGTAAGAGGCCTTCACGGTGAGCACAACGGCATTCATCAGATTTTTGGCAGCCTGAATAAGGGACGTGGCACTGTCCAACTGCAAGAAAATAAAACACAAAGGGGTCATTTTTTTATGTATTAATGAAGATATCTTTCTTTGTTTCTCCTAAAACTAAACAAAACCAAACATGGAGTAGACTTCCAACTATGATCTAAGGCAAAGGTAAAGGTTATGAGACCTCCATTGTAGTAAGATCAGAAATGTCTGGGAGTCAAATTAGATTCCCTGAATTGATCGGGAAAAGTAGAAGAATGTCACCATTTTTAATTTCTATCTACAGAGATTAAATATATGGAAACAGCTATAGAAACTGTAAAGAAGAGAGTCTACAACCTGGAAACCTCCAGTCAACCTCCAGTTGACTACGGTTGACTATGGAGTTATAGATAACAAGTCACCAAAATTTCATCTTTATGACCAATAAAGGTTTCAATGGCTGGACCAATCCAATTAAAAATTTCTCACCATATTTAATGTAAGATCTGACGGGATGGTAGGAGGTCTAAGTCATTATTGTACTAAGCCTTTTCACGACAATTACAATATATGTACGATGTAAGTTGGGAGCAGGTGTATGGAGCATGTGATGGCTGGGTATTCCAGCCAGGACCGGCCCCTAACAAGCGTTCGTTAACCTGTTAAATTCCGCTGTCAAATTCTGACAGCGACATTTAACACTCACTGGCATTCTATAAACCCATTGGTGGTCCCATGACGTGATCACTTGTCCCTAATGGGTTGTTGTGACAGCAGAGGATCTGCTAAAGACCTCAGGGCTTGCCATCACAGCACTTCTTTGAAACACAGCCTGGCCGGGCTTCAAAGGGGACTGGGATTTTCATTATATGCAGCAATGCAGATTATAGTTCCCTATGAGGAATATTAAGAGCAGTGAAACACACATTTTTTTTCAAAGATATGAAGAAAAAGAAAAAAAAACTTCATATCACCCCCTTTTTGCCCCATTAAAAATAAATAAAAAATAAATATAATAATAATAATAATAATAATAAAAAAAAATACATATATGCTGTACCATCGCATTCAGAAAAGTCTGATCTATCAAAGTATAAAAAATATAAAAAAAAATAACCCATTCGGTAAATAGTGTAAACAAAACAAAAAAATCAAGAATGCTAAAATTAAGTTAATGGGTAGCTGCAATACTACAAAAAATGCTATGACAAGCGATCAAAATGGCATACCTATTCCAACATAGTGTAAATAAAAATGTCATCTCGTCGTTCAAAAAATAAGTCATCACACAAGTCCATTGACATAAAAATGTAAACATTATGAGTCCTCTGAATATGGCGACACATACCCCCTTTTTTTTGTTTGCAAATTTTTGACACTAAAAAATAATAAAAAAACTGGACATGTTTGGAATTGCCATAGTTGTACTGAATGTGCAGCGTAAATTTTTTTCCAAAAAGCAGTGTCTGAATTGTTTTTTATTTACAATTTCTCTACGTATGGAATTTTTTGCGACTTTTCCAATACATTAAGTGTAAAATAAATGGCATCATTCCAAAGTACAACACATCCTGCAAACAAACAAGCCCTAATACAGTTGAAACCAGAAGTTTACATATACTCTCTATAAAGACACATCAGCAGGTGTAGCGCCCCTGAGCCATCAGGAACTACAAGGTACTGCATACAGTCAAAGATGCAGGGCCTATCCCCAGGAACCCAAAAGACCAGTACCGGTAACACCAAAACATTCATACAATCCCTGTTTTCTCACCCCCAAAACTTGTGACTGGCTAGGGTTGGACCTAATGGATGGCCACTTGGGGGTGGAACTGATCCAGTCCACTAGATGACAACCAGGGAGGAGGGGTGAGATAGTCAGTAAGTGGAAGTGAAAGGAGACGAATGTAACAGTACTGATGGGAGAGTGTAGCAGTGACCTGTCAGGCTCAGGCGTGTGGTTGCCGAAGGAGTACGGTGGAGTACTCTCGGAACCATAGAACCGGCGGGGAAAACGCTCCAGGAAGACCTGATAAAATCTGCACAGTGAGGGGACCATCCAGGACTTCACCGACCTAAAAGTTCGGGGCACAGTAATGATGGGAGAACTTGGGAATGAGACAGAGATTTGGCCCAACAGGGTTCACGTTACGGACTAAGACTAAGAGACAACCAGGAGGGGACCCCAAGATGCTCCAAGCCAAGGGGACCCACCAATCAGAGACAGGTTCAGGGGAAGAAAGCCACCAGGTCACCACACTGGCACTGAAACTAACGGGACCAGTGGTGAGGACCAGCCTCCATTGGGTTGCCAGCAACAACAACACTGAGTAAAAGAACCAGTTACACTGCAATCCCTTGCGTGGCCTACCTTCTTTCCGCGCCCTGTATTATCAACAAACACCAACATCTATCCCCTGGGGTCTGGCCCTACTTGGGGAGGGCCCAACATCCAGGCTGCCATCAACATCAGCCCCAGCTGCGAGAGACTGTGCAGCGGCAGCTCCAAGTAAATAGCCACAACCGGCAAGTGGCATCATGACAACAACTTTATTATCATTCCCATGTACAGAACCTCTTTTAAGCGACTCCCAGTGTCACGGAACTGGGCAACGGCCACCCAGTGAGCTGTCCCAATAAATATATTGACTGAGTACCCCAAAGCCCTGGGGTGCATCACAGGTTTTTCGCTCTGTTCTCTATACAGACACAGCTGCAGGTTTTTCCCTCTGTTCTCTATAAATACACATCTGTAGATGTGTCTTTATAGAGAACGGAGGGAAAAACATGCAGATGTCTCTTTATAGATAGTGTATGTAAACTTCTGGTTTCAACTGTATGTGTATGTGGTCAGAAAGATTAAAAAAAGTTTTGGCACTGGGATAAAGGGGAACATAAAAATAACAAAAATTTGCAGCGTGCCTAAACAAATGACAACTAATTCCTATTAATAAGTGATTAAATGTGTTTGGTTATGAAACATCTAAGGGGTACTTTGCACGCTGCGACATTGCTAGCCGATTGTAGCGATGCCGAGCGCAATAGTCACCGCCCCCGTCGCAGATGTGATATCTTGTGATAGCTCCCGTAGCGAACATTATCACTACGGCAGCTTCACATGCACTTACCTGCCCTGCGACGTTGCTCTGGCTGGCGACCCGCCTCCTCCCTAAGGGGGCGGGTCGTGCAGCATCACAGCGACGTCACACGGCAGGCGGCCAATAGAAGCAGGGGGGCGGAGATGAGTGGGACGTAAACATCCCGCCCACCTCCTTCCTTCCTCATTGCCGGTGGAGGCAGGTAAGGAGAAGTTCCTTGCTCCTGCGGCTTCATACACAGCGATGTGTGCTGCCGCAGGAACGAGGAACAACATCGTACCTGTCGCTGCAGCGAAATTATGGAAATGACCGACACTACACAGATCACCGATTTACGACGCTTTTGTGATCGTTTATCGGTGCTTCTAGGCTTTACACGTTGCGACGTTGTTACCGGCGCTGGATGTGCGTCACTTTCGATTTGACCCCGACGACATCGCAGTAGCGATGTCGCAACGTGCAAAGTACCCTTTAGGGGCTGAATATTCTGTGAGATGCTAGGTCCACCGGTGGCTCCTTTGATGCTCCGATCTGACTCTGTTACCTATTGTCTTAAATTTCCTATCTCTGGATTTTAAGATATAATTTTATACATTTGCAAATAAAGTAGAGACACGATATCCGGATATGTTTTACCCTTTAGGCCATTGTTAATACACTTTACCAATGATTTAAGAGAAGAGAGCAAAGAAAAAGATATGTATAGAAAATAGAAGCAATGCAGCAAATCTGACGTCAGCCGCTGTTAAACGCCGGCTTTTATGTAGACGGATCACTTAAAGAAAGCCATAAAGTATAAAAAGCGGAAAACAAAACATGCATCATTTAATTAATATCAAATATCGAGAGCATAAACCAGAAATTAAACAAGAGCGTCTCCGGCCAAAGCCAGAAATATATGTTGACCATAAAAAACGCAGCTTTTAGATCCAGCAACCCCCGGTACAAGGAGGCGATTTATTACCCATAGCCGTCATATTTCTATGTGGTCCGCCGGCCTGTCTGAGCGTCAGCCAACAGATTTGTGATGGCGCATTTAATATATCCAGAAACCAAGGCAGTATACAAATAGTGAGATGTATTATATTGGCTGAAAACCCAGGCCAAAGCCACAAATTAAAGGGATTTTCCACAAGGTTTGCTTCTAATAAAAACAAGTAAAATATATGCTTAAAGGGGATTTCCATCCTGAAATTTTTGATGGATTTTTCGTGAGATTATCAACTCCCCCATTTTTGGGATTATTCTACTATGGATCCCCAATGATTATTTATATCATAAAATGGAGGTGTAAACCTCAGTGAAATATTATTTTTAGCACCCATAATTCCCACAGGAGCTACTGTGGCGCCCCTGAGGCTTCCGTCGCCACAGGTCATTGCACCCCATCAGCGGTGTGATGCCCCATTCTGGGAGAGGAAGAGAGTGAACTCCGGTCCCCTGGTAAATCCACACTACACCCATTGCTAGGGACACACAGGACCAGGGAAAGTGGCAGGCAACCCTCCCATGCTGCATGCTGAGAGGGGCTGTAAGACCCATCCCTGCTCCCATAGGGTGGTAGCTTAGCAACTGGGGAGGTGGGAGGAGCCACCAGAGAGCAGATAGAGAAAGGAAGGTCAAGTTAGTTTCAGTTTACCTCAGGGAGTGAGAGAAGCAGCATGTAGTTGGAGGAGAAGAACGAGAGAAAGGAGGGAGGAGGAGGCCTGCTGAGGCAGGCAAGGAGGAGAAAGAAGAGAAGGAAAGAAAGGGTCGCAGGGCCGCGGGTAGTCCTGTAGGTACCACGAGCTGTCCTTGTTGGGTACCGAAGCCGAGGGCCCAGAGGCGCTACGAGTAGCTGCAGGCTGCGGTGGCCTGGTCCACAGTGACATCGGTGGAGTGATTAGCTGCGACAGGGGACGGTCCCTAGAGACTGGAGGAGTGAAAAGACAATCTCCAAACAGTAAAAACCGAGGCCCAGGGACGTTGTAAGCTCCCAGGGCCAGAACCCAGAGCAGCCCTTCAGAAAAGGGGTAATCAGCCAACAGGTGACCCCCCAGCCTGGAGGCTGTAATGGAGGCCAAGCCAAGTCCATCTTAACAAAGGCAAGGCTAGTGAAGACAGCAGAGAAAGAGACACTAAGAGAGAGGGTACCGGATTTCACACTCTGAATCACCCAGAAGACGGAGGTCCCTGACAGCGGTCCCAGCAGTCCAAGGGTTCTGCCTGCCCTGACAAGAACTGTGAGTAAAAGAACTTGAACTGCACCTCTGAAGTTGCCTCAGTTATTTCATCTGCATAGACATTTACAAGCACCAACTGTGCCCCGGGCATTGCTCCACCTGTGGGGAGCAGTACTACCATTGCTGCCATAATATCATCCCGGAGGCCTCACACAGCAGCGGCGGCTTATTAGCCGCATACCACAGGTGGCGTCACGAACACAAACTTTAACTTAAGCCACTTATTCTACTGACACCCACCAGGGCCACGGAGCCGGGCCCAGCCACCACTGACTACCACCGGACTAGTCCGGCCCGGCACCGAGTGTCCCATAGCCCTGGGGTGGGCGAGTCAATTTTGGCGTCACGAACAGGATTTCGTGCCCGGTCACACCGGGTACTGTGCGCCTGGAGAACCGTGTGACAGACTGTGTACTTTACTGAGAAACCGCCGCCATTAGCGCTGCTGAGAGCGGGAAGAAGGGGGGCGTGCAAGAAGAAAGGGCGCGAAGAGAAGCCCCGCCCCCTTGTCCAAGAAAAGCGCGCGAAGCGGTGCCCGCCGTAGAAAGCGGAAGGAAAAGAAGTGGTGACCAAATAAGCTGGCCGGCTGGCAGACAGAGTTTAAAAAGCCAGACCAGCAGACAACGAAAATGTACCTTATCGCAAGCGGAGTGATGCCGGTCGTGGTGGGCTGGGCGCCAGTCTGGCGCCAGATGCAAGTGCAGCCTCCGGCCCCGCCGCCGAGAAGGGAAAGGGAGAAGCCGAGTGGCGTGGTCGAGCACCCGAGCAGTAATCCAGCAAGCGTTCCCCAGGTCGGCAGCATGGCAGAGAGGCTGCAGGAGTGTACACCTGGGACCGGGAAGATGGATCCCGAGCTGGACCTGCTCCGGGAGGAAATGCGAATCCTGGCTCGGAGACTGCGTAACCTGCAAGCAGAGGTGGACCGGCGGAGTGAAACACCGATGGTGCCGGAGAGTGTGGGCCACAGGATGGAGGCCGCGGAGCAGCGACCGGGTGAGCAATGTGAAGCCCCGACCCGTCCGGACCCACTGACCCACCAAGCGCCACCGCCCTGTCCCTCCACTGTCCCGCAGGCCTTCCCCGCCAGCCCCGCAAATGCTCGGTGGGGCACCGGAGGCCTGCCCGAAACCCCCGCAGACGGAGCCTGGGGAGGGGTGGACCCCGACCAGCTAGTGGGCCCCCTACCGAGTCCCCCTGTGAGTCTCCTGGGAGCGACATCCCCGGGAGTGCACTGGGACGCAGCGCCCATAGAGAGTAGGGGACTGCAAAAGCCCCTGCGCCCCAAGGAAACCGCACTGGCAAACGAGCTGACCTGCCGGAGATTGGTGCAGGAGTACCAGCAGGAGCGGGAGGCCCGGGAGGAGACGGCCTCAGAAGAACCGGAGTGGCGCCGCACTATGCCAGCGTGCGGCGTCTCTCCTGTCAGCAGCAGCCGCAGCACTACCTCAAGGCAGACCCAGGTCACAGAACTGAGCAGAGGTCCTGTGACAGCCACGCAAGAAACGCAGACCAGGATCTCCATGGCCTACATGCTGCCCAGGGCCCTGCCAAAGACGGACCCCTGCAATGAAGAGTAAAGATGAAGAGCTGCTGAACTGTAAATAGCCCCTGTTTGCCCCTCATTCTTTTCGAAGACGACACCCTTTCCTGCTGTGTTTTGCCCCTTATTCTTTTTGAAGACGTCACCCCCCATGTTATGTGCTACCGGGCCACTGAACTGGAATGTGGGCCTCGGTGGAAGTGTATGTGGCATGTCATACCAGGCCACTGGACTTAGTGGCTGGTATGTTGTTTATGTGTCCTATGTAACCAGGCCATTGGACTTAATGGCTGGTTGATTGTGTCATTTTGTTTGATTGAAAGAAACGAACTGCTGGGCTACTGGACTTGTTGTAGCCAAAAATGTAATTAGTTGCACCTGTTGTGCCCCCTACCAGAATTATGGGGGATTTGCCAAACCGTGCAATGGACTGAAAGTGCACACTTAGAGTTTTCTTTATAAGAAGTTCGCAACGTTCACTGATATGTGCCTCCCATAAAGGGAAGAAATGTTTTATTGTTTTATGTTTTGCATAACAAAAATTTTGCAGTTTCTCCACATGTTTTTGTTGTTTTTCAGCCCGAGGACGTGCTGGGATTTGCTGTGGGGGAGTGTGGCGCCCCTGAGGCTTCCGTCGCCACAGGTCATTGCACCCCATCAGCGGTGTGATGCCCCATTCTGGGAGAGGAAGAGAGTGAACTCCGGTCCCCTGGTAAATCCACACTACACCCATTGCTAGGGACACACAGGACCAGGGAAAGTGGCAGGCAACCCTCCCATGCTGCATGCTGAGAGGGGCTGTAAGACCCATCCCTGCTCCCATAGGGTGGTAGCTTAGCAACTGGGGAGGTGGGAGGAGCCACCAGAGAGCAGATAGAGAAAGGAAGGTCAAGTTAGTTTCAGTTTACCTCAGGGAGTGAGAGAAGCAGCATGTAGTTGGAGGAGAAGAACGAGAGAAAGGAGGGAGGAGGAGGCCTGCTGAGGCAGGCAAGGAGGAGAAAGAAGAGAAGGAAAGAAAGGGTCGCAGGGCCGCGGGTAGTCCTGTAGGTACCACGAGCTGTCCTTGTTGGGTACCGAAGCCGAGGGCCCAGAGGCGCTACGAGTAGCTGCAGGCTGCGGTGGCCTGGTCCACAGTGACATCGGTGGAGTGATTAGCTGCGACAGGGGACGGTCCCTAGAGACTGGAGGAGTGAAAAGACAATCTCCAAACAGTAAAAACCGAGGCCCAGGGACGTTGTAAGCTCCCAGGGCCAGAACCCAGAGCAGCCCTTCAGAAAAGGGGTAATCAGCCGACAGGTGACCCCCCAGCCTGGAGGCTGTAATGGAGGCCAAGCCAAGTCCATCTTAACAAAGGCAAGGCTAGTGAAGACAGCAGAGAAAGAGACACTAAGAGAGAGGGTACCGGATTTCACACTCTGAATCACCCAGAAGACGGAGGTCCCTGACAGCGGTCCCAGCAGTCCAAGGGTTCTGCCTGCCCTGACAAGAACTGTGAGTAAAAGAACTTGAACTGCACCTCTGAAGTTGCCTCAGTTATTTTATCTGCATAGACATTTACAAGCACCAACTGTGCCCCGGGCATTGCTCCACCTGTGGGGAGCAGTACTACCATTGCTGCCATAATATCATCCCGGAGGCCTCACACAGCAGCGGCGGCTTATTAGCCGCATACCACAGGTGGCGTCACGAACACAAACTTTAACTTAAGCCACTTATTCTACTGACACCCACCAGGGCCACGGAGCCGGGCCCAGCCACCACTGACTACCACCGGACTAGTCCGGCCCGGCACCGAGTGTCCCATAGCCCTGGGGTGGGCGAGTCACTACATGCACATTCATACAATCCAAAAAATATATATACTTCATATATACAGTCAGAAACACGGAAATATGTAGAACGGAGGCAGCAGCTCTCTCTCCCCTCTCATTGCAGGAAGTCTCAGCACAATCATTTACCAACTAAAGCTGCAGAAAGTCAAAGCTTTGTCTTTTTATGTACACATAGCAAAAAATCTTTTTTTTTACATAATATGTTTTTGCAATTTTCTTGGTAAAGCCGAACATATGTGGTTACATACCTTGTTTGTTGGTATAAAAGGAAAAATTTAGCATGCTTTAATCTGTTTAGAGTAATTATTCAAGAGAGGGAGAAGGTGAGCTGTGATATCTCCTTTTGTAAATGATGGATCCTGTGTTATCAGCTATATAGAGAGGGGATATCAGTAATTATACAGGAGGATGATGAGGAGGTGAGTTGTGATATTACTTATTGCTTTATGGAGGTGTTATCTGTCATTGTACAGGAGCAGGAGGGGGAGGTGAGCTGTGACATCAACCAGTGGCATACTGTCAATGGTGGCACACCACGCGGCAACTATGGGGCACATGAGTCATGGGGCTTGGTGCTCCCTCTCCTGTCATCACACAAACAATGATGAAAGAGGGAGCACTTTGTTCTATCCTTAATCAATTTCCCGCAGAGTGTGGTTACGTCACTACTGTGCACCGCTGTGCTAAAACATGCAGGACGCTCTGACCGGAGCAGAGGTGAACACTTGTTTAGATTTTTTTTAATCAGTGAGTACACAATGATCAGAGGTCTATGAGGGTGCATTAAATGGTATGTGGGCCGTATAATACAATATGAAGGGTTATGGGTGATACCTTATACATTGACTATGAGGGGTGCGGTATTATACATGGAGGACTATGGGGTGCATTATAATATATGGAGGACTATGGGGAAAGCATTATACAGTAATACATAGAGGGCTATGGGGGTGCATTATAATACATGGAGGACTATGGGGGTGCATTATAATATGTGGTGGACTATGGGGTGAATTATAATATGTGGAGGACTATGGGGTGAATTATAATATGTGGAGGACTATGGGGGTGCATTATAATATGTGGTGGACTATGGGGTGAATTATAATATGTGGAGGACTATGGGGTGAATTATAATATGTGGAGGGCTATGGGGAAAGCAATATACAGTAATACATGGAGGACTATGGGGGTGCATTATAATACATGGAGGACTATGGGGGTGCATTATAATATGTGGTGGACTATGGGGTGAATTATAATATGTGGAGGACTATGGGGTGAATTATAATATGTGGAGGGCTATGGGGAAAGCAATATACAGTAATACATGGAGGGCTATGGGGGTGCATTATAATACATGGAGGACTATGGGGGTGCATTATAATACACGGAGGACTATGGGGGTGTATTATAATACATGGAGGACTATGGGGGTGCATTATAATATGTGGCGGACTATGGGGTGAATTATAATATGTGGAGGACTATGGGGTGAATTATAATATGTGGAGGGCTAAGTGGAAAGCAATATACAGTAATACATGGAGGGCTATGGGGGTGCATGATAATACATGGAGGACTATGGGGGTGAATTATAATACATGGAGGACTATGGGGATGCATTATAATACATGGAGGACTATGGGGGTGAATTATAATACATGGAGGACTATGGGGGTGCATTATAATACATGGAGGACTATGGGGGTGCATTATAATATGTGGCGGACTATGGGGTGAATTATAATATGTGGAGGACTATGGGGTGAATTATAATATGTGGAGGGCTATGGGGAAAGCAATATACAGTAATACATGGAGGGCTATGGGGGTGCATTATAATACATGGAGGACTATGGGGGTGCATTATAATACATGCAGGACTATGAGGGCTACATTATTATACATGGAGGACTATGGGTGCTGCATTATAATATATGGAGAGATATGGAGGTGCATTAGAATATATGGAGGACTATGGGGGCAGCATTATAATATATGGAGGACTATTGGGTGCAAAATAATATATGGAGGACTATGGGGTAAATTATAATACATGGAGGCCTATGTGAGGTGCATTATAATAACTGGAGGACTATGAGGGCTACTTTATATATGGACGACTATGCGAAGTGCATTATCTTACATGGAGAACTATGGGGGTGCATTATGATACATGGAGGACTATGAGGGTGCATTCTAATATATGAAGGGATATGTGGGACCCATTATACTATAAAGGAAGTCTATGTGGGGGCCATTAAAGTATTTGGAGAGCCATGAGGGAGCCTCTATACTTTATGGAGGGCCATTATACTGTTTACAAGCAATTATGCAGGGTGAAGGTTCGTGTGCTGAGGGAAAGATGTATATCAGAGCATGAGAAAGCTGTGTGCTGAGGACAAGATGGATATCAGAACATGGGAAACATGAGTGCTGAGGGAAAGAGCCAAGTGTTAGCGTCACAATCCCTTCCCTCAAGTGTCAGCTTCATTATATCATAACCTGAATGTCGATGTCATTATCCTGTACCTCAGGTGTCGGTGTACAGTTGGGGGGCAGCTTCAAACTTTGCACCGGGCCCTCAAACTGACATCAACTATTGTTAATGGTCGATCCTCTGTTATCCTGGGTTGTATAGAGGTTTTACCTGTAATTGTCATCAAATCTGTGATGATAATGTGACTGCCAAAATGTGTACTGCGAGCAACAGGAAGTGTGCGCATAGCATTAGGCCTACTGACAATTGTTATGAAAAATTAGAAAACATTACAAAAGGCACAGATTCTACTCCTGTGTTTAATGCCAATGATAGTTCCACAGTCATAAACATAAGATACAGTCATATTGTGAATGGTCAACAGCCAAGGAGTCTCACCCAACAGGCCAAAGAAACACTTGTCGGGAAACACGGAATAATATAGAATTGCAGACACTACACTGATGGGAGGACATGTTGGGCTGAAGTACATTGGATTTAAACTCTAGTTGTAACTTATTATATGTATTTTATGTGCGTTGTGTACTATATATATATATATATATATATATATATATATATATATATAAAGCTAAGTGTATGTGTTTGTGTGAGTGTATGTATATATGTGTGTGTGTGTGCATGTGTGTCTGCTAAAGGAATCCGAACCATCGCATTTACAATCACAACACTTTGCACAGATGCCTCATGTGACTCAGGGAAAGTCATAGACTATGTTTTGACAAGAAAATTTAACCCCGCGCTTTACAGTTACTCTCCAAAACACATGCCTTCATTAAAGTGAATGGAGCTGCGAGCTACAGGCTATTAATAGGAGGTATGATTGGTTTGCTATGGGAACAAATGACATTCATAGTATAACAAGCTTATGTGTGAGGTAATATGATGTTGGTGGAGAGACAGACACAGAGAGACACAGACTGAGAGACAGACAGACAGAGACAGACAGACAGACACAGACAGAGAAAGAGGCACACAGGGAAAGAGACAAAGACAAACAGAGACAGATAGGAAAAAAAAAGCGAGCCAGACAGACAGAGACAGACAGAAAGACACACAGGGAAAGAGTCAGACAGAGAGACAGACAAAGACAGACCTGGAAAGAGACAGACCTGGAAAGAGACAAACCTGGAAAGAGACAGACCTCAAAAGAGACAAACCTGGAAAGAGACAGACCTGGAAAGAGATAGGCAGCAAAAGAGACAGACAAAGACAGATGGGGAAAGAGACAGACGGGGAAAGAGACAGATGGGGAAAGAGACAGACGGGAAAAGAGACAGACGGGAAAAGAGACACGGGAAAAGAGACAGATGGGGAAAGAGACAGATAGGGAAAGTGACAGATGGGGAAAGAGACAGACACAGAGAGGGAGAGACAGACACACAAAGATAGAGAGAGACAGAGAGACTGATACAGAGACAGACAGAGAGATAGATACAGACAGTCACACAGAAACAGACAGGGAAAGAGACAGACAGACAGGCAGACAGATAGAGACTGGGAGAGAGACAGAGAGACAGTTACTATCCCGGGCAACGCCGGACACTACAGCTAATATATATATATATATATATATATATATATACAGTTAGGTCCAGAAATATTTGGACAGTGACACAATTTTCGCGAGTTGGGCTCTGCATGCCACCACATTGGATTTGAAATGAAACTGTCGCGGGCGGAGGAGGGGACGCCACGCTCTCCCACTGCTGCTCGGGTCCGGCCGCCGCGGCTGCTGCGGCCTGCTGCTGCTCGGTGGCTCGAGCGATGAGCCGGATCCCGGGGACTCTAGCGGCGCTCCTCGCCCGTGAGTGAAAGGGGGGTTGTTGGGGGTGGGGATGGTTTATTGTCCGTGACGCCACCCACGGTTGTGGTGATTTGGTTGACACCACCGCTGCTCTGTATGGGGATCCCGGGAAGGATGGTATGGAGCAGCCAGTTGTTGTGTTGCCCCTCCGTGGGTAGGGGTTGGTGATCCCGGGCCCCAGTGAGGAAGTGGGGGATGCAGGGCTTGGTGGGCGCAGGGACGCGGGGGCAGCGCAGTGCCTTGCGGCACTGTGGTACTCACTCAGCCTGAGACGTGGACACAGTTTTTCGGTAAACCACACGGCTGGAAAGACGGTTCCCACGGACGGCTGCACTTGCTCTCCCAGTAGGTAACGGTGATGTCCCTTTGACCTGCACCTAATGTTTCTGTGTTGGTAGCGATGGGTTCCCACCGGTAACCCGCTCCCCGGCTTGGATATGGGCCGAAGGAGCCCTGCTTTGCCCGCAGACGCTGGCCCCGAGGAACTGCTGCCCTGGCGGTGGCAGTGTTCCTCCTTAATGGTTGGACTTTTGCCTTCAGTCGGGACTTGGTTGTTGGGGGATCGACGGATGTCACTGACGGATTTGGCAAATTATGGCGACTCCTAGCCTTGCCGGGGTCCGAGAGGCCCCTGCCCTGGTGCTGACTGTCCTTCGTATACTGCTCCAGACCGCCGGGCCACTACCCGTCCGCGGTCCTTCCAGCAACCTCCGAGCAGTCTCCCTCCAGACAATCACCGCTGTTGCTGACCTTGCTGACACTGTCCTGCACTTAGCCGGACCAACTTCAGGGCTTTCTACGCTCACTTTTGCTCTTTTCTTCTTTGCTCCACTACCACTTCACTTTCACTTAGCTCCTCTACCACTTCCTTCTACTTTCACTTCCCTCACTGTTCTCAAGCTCTTCCCTGAGCTGACTGACTGGTTCCTCCCGCCTCCAGGTCTGTGTACTCCTCGGTGGGCGGAGCCAACCACCTGGCCCACCCCCTGGTGTGAACATCAGCCCCTGGAGGAAGGCAACAAGGATTTTAGTAACTTTGGTGTTCCTAACTGGGATGTAGGGTGTGGTGGTGTGATGACCTGTGACCCCTTGCTTGTCCAGGGCGTCACATTCCCCCTTAGCAAAATGCAGACCGTCCGCGGGCTGCCCGTCCAACACCGGTCTTATTTTCTATAAATGTATAAAAAGTAACATATAAAGCATAACATCATCCCACACCGGGAGGCACATTTCTTAAACGTTACTAAACGGTTTTACGGGTACGGTTTCCGCTCTCTCCCACCCAAGCAACCTGGCCCTGATGCTGCCCCTAAAGCCCAGGCAGCACCCCTTTACCCACAGTGCAGCACACGTTACCCGAGCGGGATCTGTCCTTTCCCTCCAGAGGGTAGCCACCGGTTCCTTTGGTGGCTGGTCCCCAGCCTGCTCTGCTGAGGGCCCTCCCTCCAACCTGCCTCTCCGGAGGCAGCAACTGCGGAAAACGGTACAGTAAAACAACATATTTACAAGCAACTTAACATTTGTGGTTGCCCTGCAAGTTCACGGGCTTGTCCATGGATAGTTCCCATGCTAACTTGTTAAACGGTCCCCACGGGGACAACGGTGCCGACTCCGGCCGGTTCAATCACTGTTAATCAGGTGAAGTACACGGTAATCATCATTTTTCATCATTCTCAAAACTTTTTAAACTTTCAAACAACACTCTGGTGGTCCCAACGGGGACTGGACAACGGTGCTCCGCTGCCCTACTCTGGATCTTCGGCGGAGGCGGACCCATCCTCTGCCACCAGCACATCAAACATGCAATGACATGCCTGCTGTGACAGGGGTACCCTGTACCCATTTCCACCGGTACGCGGGGTATGGACAACCACAGGGTCTCCTACATAGCGGGAAAGCTCACTTGCCTCTGCAAACTGAACAGCGGACCCGGGGCTGGGGCAGGAGTCGTCATCTCTGGTTCCTGCGTCAGGCGGGTTGCCGCCAGCTGTCGCAGCCTCCTGGCTTCCAGCATCCAGCATTTCAGACCCTTCTGCGGTAGCACGGGGCAGCAGATTAGGCGAGCTTATACTGAGGCGCCCCATAAGTAACGGCAAGGGTGTTGCATAGGCCGAGACTAGGCCGGGCCCCTCAGCCGCAGCGGCCGGTCCTGGTAGGACATAGGGACGTGGGTCACCAGTCGGTTCTGCTACATCCATTTCCCCTCCGTACATCGGGGCAGTTGTAAGCAGCTCCTCCACCTCGTTGGTCCACTGCTCCATCATCCGGAAGATCTGATCCTGCTGACGCTGGTGGAATTGCATCACCCGGGCCTTCATCCAGGCCATGGTCTCGGGCTCAGGGTCTGGCACAGTCTCTACTGGGGCTTCTGGCACCATGCTGTTAAGGGGCCGCGGTCCTCGCGGTTCCCCCTGGTGCACTTCAGGGCCATCCTGGACGTCTGCAGCCGGCTGGTCCGCCGTAGCGGCTGGGCAGGGTATCGCTACCGGTTGGGCAGGTAGCGGGCCTAATGGCAGGGCGGCAGCAGTTATCACGGGTAGCGGGGAGAGAGGCAGGGTGAGCGGAAGCCGGCCGGGCCCCTCAGCTCCAACGGCCGATCCCTTAGGAATGCAGGGGCGTGGGTCGCTTACCCGCTCCTCCAACTCCTCTTTAACCTCGCGCCTCCACATAGCAGCCATCACGTCCGCCATGTCGGTCTCCCACTCCTCCATGAGGAGCTGCATCTTAACCTGCAGCCGTTGGTAGAGCTGCGCGGTCTGGATCTCCACCCACGCCGCGGTTCCAGGTGCGGGGGCTACGGTGTTGCGGGACGGCATCCACATGCTGCTGGCGGCTTTTCCCAGGAACAAGATGTCTGCAGAGTCTTGGCGTCCCTGCTTTTATAGCTGCTCTCACATGCAGCCAGCCGCCATCGCATCCCCCTTAGCTCCTTTCCGGCCCCTCCTTTATTTGGGCGGAGTTTTGGCCTTCGCGCCTCTGCTACTCGAGAAGACGCTCGAGCGGGAACTTTTCGCGCCAAAGATGGCGACTTCTGGAAATTTTCAGCCGGATACCTCCGGCGGTTACAAGGCGCACCTCTACCCAACGGCAGAGCGGTAAGATCCTGTTCGTGATGCCAAGTTGTCGCGGGCGGAGGAGGGGACGCCACGCTCTCCCACTGCTGCTCGGGTCCGGCCGCCGCGGCTGCTGCGGCCTGCTGCTGCTCGGTGGCTCGAGCGATGAGCCGGATCCCGGGGACTCTAGCGGCGCTCCTCGCCCGTGAGTGAAAGGGGAGTTGTTGGGTGTGGGGATGGTTTATTGTCCGTGACGCCACCCACGGTTGTGGTGATTTGGTTGACACCACCGCTGCTCTGTATGGGGATCCAGGGAAGGATGGTATGGAGCAGCCAGTTGTTGTGTTGCCCCTCCGTGGGTAGGGGTTGGTGATCCCAGGCCCCAGTGAGGAAGTGGGGGATGCAGGGCTTGGTGGGCGCAGGGACGCGGGGGCAGCGCGGTGCCTTGCGGCACTGTGGTACTCACTCAGCCTGAGACGTGGACACAGTTTTTCGGTAAACCACACGGCTGGAAAGACGGTTCCCACGGACGGCTGCACTTGCTCTCCCAGTAGGTAACGGTGATGTCCCTTTGACCTGCACCTAATGTTTCTGTGTTGGTAGCGATGGGTTCCCACCGGTAACCCACTCCCCGGCTTGGATATGGGCCGGAGGAGCCCTGCTTTGCCCGCAGACGCTGGCCCCGAGGAACTGGTGCCCTGGCGGTGGCGGTGTTCCTCCTTAATGGTTGGACTTTTGCCTTCAGTCGGGACTTGGTTGTTGGGGGATCGAAGTCCCCTTCACTGACGGATTTGGCAAATTATGGCGACTCCTAGCCTTGCCGGGGTCCGAGAGGCCCCTGCCCTGGTGCTGACTGTCCTTCGTATACTGCTCCAGACCGCCGGGCCACTACCCGTCCGCGGTCCTTCCAGCAACCTCTGAGCAGTCCCCCTCCAGACAATCACCGCTGTTGCTGACCTTGCTGACACTGTCCTGCACTTAGCCGGACCAACTTCAGGGCTTTCTACGCTCACTTTTGCTCTTTTCTTCTTTGCTCCACTACCACTTCACTTTCACTTAGCTCCTCTACCACTTCCTTCTACTTTCACTTCCCTCACTGTTCTCAAGCTCTTCCCTGAGCTGACTGACTGGTTCCTCCCGCCTCCAGGGCTGTGTACTCCTTGGTGGGAGGAGCCAACCGCCTGGCCCACCCCCTGGTGTGAACATCAGCCCCTGGAGGAAGGCAACAAGGATTTTAGTAGCTTTGGTGTTCCTAACTGGGATGTAGGGTGTGGTGGTGTGATGACCTGTGACCCCTGGCTTGCCCAGGGCGTCACAAAATCTCTACAACAGAATTCAAGTGCAGATTGTAACATTTAATTTGAAGGTTTGAACAAAAATATCTGATAGAAATTGTAGGAATTGTACACATTTCTTTAAAAACACTCCACATTTTAGGAGGTCAAAAGTAATTGGACAAATAAACCAAACCCAAACAAAATATTTTTATTTTCAATATTTTGTTGCGAATCCTTTGGAGGCAATCACTGCCTTAAGTCTGGAACCCATAGACATCACCAAACGCTGGGTTTCCTCCTTCTTAATGCTTTGCGAGGCCTTTACAGCCGCAGCCTTCAGGTCTTGCTTGTTTGTGGGTGTTTGTGGGTCTTTCCGTCTTAAGTCTGGATTTGAGCAAGTGAAATGCATGCTCAATTGGGTTAAGATCTGGTGATTGACTTGGCCATTGCAGAATGTTCCACTTTTTTGCACTCATGAACTCCTGGGTAGCTTTGGCTGTATGCTTGGGGTCATTGTCCATCTGTACTATGAAGCGCCGTCCGATCAACTTTGCAGCATTTGGCTGAATCTGGGCTGAAAGTATATCCCGGTACACTTCAGAATTCATCCGGCTACTCTTGTCTGCTGTTATGTCATCAATAAACACAAGTGACCCAGTGCCATTGAAAGCCATGCATGCCCATGCCATCACATTGCCTCCACCATGTTTTACAGAGGATGTGGTGTGCCTTGGATCATGTGCCGTTCCCTTTCTTCTCCAAACTTTTTTCTTCCCATCATTCTGGTACAGATTGATCTTTGTCTCATCTGTCCATAGAATACTTTTCCAGAACTGAGCTGGCTTCATGAGGTGTTTTTCAGCAAATTTAACTCTGGCCTGTCTATTTTTGGAATTGATGAATGGTTTGCATCTAGATGTGAACCCTTTGCATTTATTTTCATGGAGTCTTCTCTTTACTGTTGACTTAGAGACAGATACACCTACTTCACTGAGAGTGTTCTGGACTTCAGTTGATGTTGTGAACGGGTTCTTCTTCACCAAAGAAAGTATGCGGCGATCATCCACCACTGTTGTCTTCCGTGGACGCCCAGGCCTTCTTGAGTTCCCAAGCTCACCAGTCAATTCCTTTTTTCTCAGAATGTACCCGACTGTTGATTTTGCTACTCCAAGCATGTCTGCTATCTCTCTGATGGATTTTTTCTTTTCTTTCAGCCTCCGGATGTTCTGCTTCACCTCAATTGAGAGTTCCTTAGACCGCATGTTGTCTGGTCACAGCAACAGCTTCCAAATGCAAAACCACACACCTGTAATCAACCCCAGACCTTTTAACTACTTCATTGATTACAGGTTAACGAGGGAGACACCTTCAGAGTTAATTGCAGCCCTTAGAGTCCCTTGTCCAATTACTTTTGGTCCCTTGAAAAAGAGGAGGCTATGCATTACAGAGCTATGATTCCTAAACCCTTTCTCCGATTTGGATGTGAAAACTCTCATATTGCAGCTGGGAGTGTGCACTTTCAGCCCATATTATATATATAATTGTATTTCTGAACATGTTTTTGTAAACAGCTAAAATAACAAAACTTGTGTCACTGTCCAAATATTTCTGGACCTAACTGTATATATATAATTTTTTTTTTTTCTGTTATTATAAATTGCAGATAAGTGTTTCCATTTGCGCTGCTCTGGTCTTTCCTCCGTTCCGGTCCTCCATGGCAGCCGGTCTTCACTTCTTCACCAGGCATTTTTGCTTTGGTATCTTTGGGCACGTGTTGCACTTAATATGTCCTGCGGTTTTGTGATGTTGCAATGTGACCCTCGTGACATCCCGTGAGACCAAATGCTATAACAGGGGATTGCAAGCAACAGCGGTGTCCATGATGTCTGGGGCAAAAGTGAAGACTGGCTTCAATTGATGCTAGACCATGGAAATGTGAAACAAATTGGCTAAATCTATATAGAATTTGTTCGTTTTATAAGCATACAATTTTCTTTGTAGAAGTTCTTCAAATATGATAAATGCTGTGTCAGTAAAGGGTACGGTAGCAAGAATATCCAGAACATGAAGGAGATGACAAAGGACACTCGACATTTCCATATTAAGTGGAGCAGTGACACAGATCTAACTATGGTAATGTTATTTATATACTCGGGGATACATGTAATACTGTGTCAAGTCCTATATATCAGGCACAGACAAATACATATTAAGTGTAAGCCGTGATACAAAGAGGCACAATCCACACATGACAGTCTGGCCTACAAATAATGTGACGGCCTAAATAGGCACAAAAAGACTTTGTAACGTTCCTTTGAATAAAAGGGAAGTGAAAACCCTCCGGCAATACCGGGAGTTTGTAATTGGCGGAGTGACTTTGTCACACCCCGGCAGGAGAACACATTTTATACAATGAGAAAGTATGAGCAATGCTCTAGAAACCCATATATATATACATATATTTACATGAGGTGTGAGTAATTTATGGGATTTATGTGCTATATAAATTTGCATTTTTACTGTATATCCAATGTAAATTTAATTAGATATTTGATTCTGATAGAAAGCTTTGCAAAGTCATTTACACAACATAAATGGCTGATTGGTGAGGATATGACCCTGTTTACAATTAGTAAGTTCAGAAGAACACGATATAATCATCTTTATAATAGATATAGCTGGATAGGACTGGATAGGTGGAGCAGAGGAGAGCAGCAGTGCTAGAGAGTAAGAGCAGACAAGCGCAGCAGTGCTAGAGAGTTTGCTAGAGAGTAAGAGCAGAGGAAAACAGAAGTGCTAAAGAGTAAAGGCCACTTTACACACAGCGACATTTCTAGCAATGTCTCTGGTGAAAGCACCCTCCCCCGTCGGTTGTGCGTCACGGGCAAATCACTGCCTGTGGCGCACAACATCGCTAGGACCCGTCACATGTACTTACCTGCTTAGCGACGTCGCTGTCACCGGCAAACCGCCTCCTTTCTAAGGAGGCGGTTCGTTCGGCGTCACAGCGGCGTCACTAAGCGGCCGCCCAATAGAAGCGGAGGGGCGGAGATGAACGGCCGGAATATCCCGCCCACCTCCTTCCTTCCTCATTGGCTGCACTTACGATGTTGTTCCTCATTCCTGCGGTGTCACACATAGCAACAATATTTGGGATTAGAACGACGTGTCAACGATCAAAGATTCGGTGAGTAATTTTGATCGTTAATGGTCGTTCATGCATTTCACACGCAACGACGGTGCTAACAAGGCCGAATGTGCATCAGGAATTCCGTGACCCCAACAACATCTCATTAGTGATGTCGTTGCGTGTAAAGCCCCCTTACGAGCAGAGGAGAGCAGCAGTGCTAGAGGGTAGGAGCAAAGAAAAGCACAAGTGCTAGAGAGTACAAGCAAAGGCGAGCAGAGCTTCAGGCAAAGAATGAGCTGTAGCAATGAGCAGTGACCTCACTCAGGTTAGTTGAGGTCACAGCTGGAAGTTCCCACGGCCCTCCACTTGTGATCACAGGTAACCTGACCTCAGGGGACCTTTCGGGGTGAGGTCACTAAGTTCTTTGAGGTCCCCTGAGGTCAGGTTAACTGTGGTCACAGGTTTAGGGCAGTGGGAACCTCCAGCAGTGATGACAACTAACCTGAGTGATGTCACCATTCATTGCTATGGCTCATTTTCTGCCTGAAGCTCACCGCAGGTTGTCATGGTCTATGGCCTCCCAGTGTCAATTCAGATGTAGCAGAGCTGGAATCATCATGGGACCTTGTATTGATTACATTGGGCCTGTATGTGTTCGGGGTTAGTAAAGAGGTGAAAGAGGATGGGTTTTTTTTGTATTTCATTACAAATCAAGGATTTTTTTGGTGTTTGTGTTTATTTATTTTCACTTACAGATGAGTAATGGAGGTAGTCTCATAGACGCCTCCAATTACTAACCTAGGGCTTAGTGTCAGCTGTGGGCTGCCATTAACCCCTTATTACCCTGATTGCCATTGCATCAAAGCAATCGGGGGGAGTCGAGTAAAGTTCTGGGATTGTTGCATCCAATGGATGTGGAAATCCAGGGTGCAGTTGTGAGCTGCTCCCCAGACTGAGAATATCAGCCCCCAGCTGTTGGGCTTTATCTTGGCTGGTTATCAAAAATGGAAGGGACTGCATGCCAATTTTTTTAAATTATTTAAACAATTTAAAAAAAAACCAAAACAAACATATGCGATTCCTCTTTTATTTTGATACACAGTCAAGATAAGTTCATGGCTGGGGGCTGCAGCTTGTAGCCGTTGACTTTATCTATGCTGGTATCAAATATAGGGGGACTGCACAGCATTTTTTAATTTTATTTTTTTATTTATTATACATCATTATAACAATGTCAGAGATGCAGTCAATCAGAGATGGGCAGGGAAAGCAGTGAATATGTATAGAGGGATAATTAGCGGTCCCAAAAGTAGCATTAGAGCTGCGGAGAGGCTCGGTAAGTATGCCCTGCTTTATTCGTTCCTTATTTTCTTTCTTTTGCAACCCCCTACACGATTTTGTAACACATAAGTTTTGCCTCCCATTGAATACAATTTATTGAGCTAGAATCGTAGATTGGATTGGAGATCTGGTCGGCAAACGCAGGCAAGTTCGACAATCCCGATCCGATCCTCAGCAAGATTGCTCATCTCTACCTGTGAGCAGGGCTAAATCACATCCATGCTGCATCAGCGTAGGAGTTAGGATCCTTATGGAGACTGTCCACCTGAGAAGAGATAAAACTTGAGGAAGAAGAGTAAAACTGTGCTACAAGACATAGCTACTATTGCCAAAGCCAAGTGAGAGTAGTTAGTAATCCGCAGACATCAAGGTAGTCAAAGGATCAAAGACTCTTGGAAGAATCTAGAGAATCAGGAGGAGATAGTACAGCTGTGAGGGAGAGGACCTGGATTATATGTTCAAAGAGTGACCATTTGGCTGTACAAGTGGGCAATGTGAAAGCGAAGACATGGATTTCAGAGACTACCTGTTGCGCACAGCAGCTGTAAATATCAGTGTATGAATGAACTTTACAAAGAGAACCAGGGTCCAAATACTGTGATATGGCCTGAAATGAGGAAGGATATAGGGTGATTAATGTGGACAAAGCTTTCAATCAACCCTGAAGCAGAAGGGAATATCCTAGAAATATGCCCTAACTTTAAAAGTAGCTGTGTCCTGTGAACTCACATATAGACATCATAGAAGGGACCTCCAGGGTCATCGTGTCCAACCCCCTGCTCAATGTAGGATTCACGAAACCATCTTAGACAGATGTCTGTCCAGTCTCTTTTTGAAGACTTCCCTTGAACGGGAACTGACTACCTTGAGCTATTAAGTCTAAAGCTAAACATTCCCAAATCCTGTAACCGTTCCTCATAGGACATGGTTTGTAGACCGGTCAGGTCACCATTCTGGTAGCTCTTCTCTGAACCTGTTCTAGTTTGCTGATACCTTTTTTAAATTGTCTTGCCCTCATCAGGACACAGTATTCTAGATGAGGTCTAACCAAAGTAGAGCAGAGGGAAATAATTAGTCCACCCGATCTAGGCTGTATGCTTCTCTTAATATATCCCAGAATTGTGTTTTCCTTTTTGCTGCTGCTTTACACTGTAGATAGAGTAACGTTGAACCTTCAGGTCACAAGATATTCTCAGAAGAGACCAGCTAAGCAGGAAAGTAGGACAGAAAGGCATTTAGGATGCAACTGCATGGAGGTTACACGACAGTTATGATACTGTGTAATCGGAAGGGGAAGCTTTGGAGCCTCATTGTGTGAGGGGCTGTACGGGAATCTACAAGAATGGAAAACAAAAGGTGGTTCTAAAGGGCCGTTTCACACATATGGCATTTCCCCTGATTACCGGATCCGGCACACTCCAGTACAGTGTAATAC
Organism: Anomaloglossus baeobatrachus; assembly: GCF_048569485.1. Lineage (NCBI taxonomy): Eukaryota > Metazoa > Chordata > Amphibia > Anura > Aromobatidae > Anomaloglossus > Anomaloglossus baeobatrachus. Next base: position 46,606,930 of record NC_134353.1, on the reverse strand, counting down.
AGTACAATGGCATCGATGCAACCTCCGACCGGACCATATGACCGTAGCTTGCCGTGATGCCATTGTACGGTATTAACACTGTACTGGAGTGTGCCAGATCCGGTAATCTGGGAAAATGCCGTATGTGTGAAACGGCCCTAAGCAAAATTGTGCTATTGGTTGTTTCTCTGTGACAGGTATGAGATTTTGGTTCTGTGGTTATAACAAGTCCCTACGATATTGTTCTGAATATGTTATATGTTCTGGAATTATCTAAATAATTTAGTACTCAATAGTACAGAAGTACATGGAATTCCCATCACAAATTTAGATTGTTTAGTAGACAAAAAATGAACTATGGGGAATTGTATGCAAATGAGCTTTCTCCCAGAATCCTTTGCTTTCGATAGCAGTTGATAATTTGCACACTGCCATAAGGGAATTACAGAGGACTCTCCCTGACCTAAGTCATTGTTTCAATGAATAATTCTTTATGGACAAATTGAAAAAAAAAAATCTGAATGTAATATAAATGCAAATCCCACTGTTATATATTATTTATCTGACTGGAAGACTCTGATACTTTTGCAGACGTCGGTTGGGTATTTCAGGCGCAGCTCAATGGCCGATGGCGCGTTCTGGTGCCGTGTCCCTGCGGCCTCCCTGACTGGAAGCTTCAGATAGAAGTGTTGTCTGTCGATGATAGACCTTATAGAATGATGCAATTCATTATATGGATCTGTAAGTTTAGATCGCACCAATAGGAGGCCGCAATCCGCTGGAAACAATAATAATTGCATTCATGTTCATTCTTCTTGTACCGCATCTAAAAATAAAATCTATGGAGAGAACATATTTGCATTTCTTTTTATTCCAGTGCAACATGGAAATTAAATGTTCTGTTTACAGCAGTAAATGGAGGTGACGGGAAGTCATAGAAATTAAATGTCATTCCTAAAGTGTCTTATCAGGGGACAATGTATATAATAGAGATAGATAGAGCGATAGAAGGATAAAGAGACGGATAGAGAGGATAGAGAGATAGATAGAGAGATAGGTAGATACATGGATAGAGAGATTGATGGAGAGAATGTCACGGAGTGCCAAGGGAACCCAGGGAAGCCCATACTGGCCCTAAGGCTGAGGCCCCTGCGCTCACCATAACACCTGGAGGTTCCCTTAATGGTAGGGCGGTTTGGGCCTCTAAACTAGGCCTTATCTCCTGTACTTTTCCCTGATGTTATAAATCCCCCCCCACAACCCACCAACCAGGACAAACAGGAGACTACACCCCTCCAACAAAAATAGACAAACAGGGGAAACAACTACGATAACTAGTATACACAGCAACCACACACAAAGGAGCCCCTAAAAGTGCAAAGTGGAAAACAACATAAAAAGGGGGGGATAAACAGTCTACTGGGTAACTTCCAAACCTGAACAAACACACCTGAAAATGCTGCAGAATAACTGAGAATAACAACAGCTCCTTCCACCTCCTAGCTCACCTTCCAAATGATAAAAAATAACCAGCACCCTCTACTGGAAGTAAAGCATATATATATTAGACCTGGGCGTGGTCGGAACCGGAAACACATGATCAGGTTTCAGGAACTGTTGCAAGGAAACCTGGTATTAACCCTCTTCTGCTCAAAGGAAAGGGAATCCATTTATTATTATTATTATTATTATTATTATTATTATTAATAATAATAATAATAGTAGTAATAATATTTATATAGCGCTATTACTTCCACAGCACTTTACATTGGCAACACTGTCCCCATTGGGTCTTTGAAGTGTGGAAGGAAACTGGAGAGCCCAGATAAAACCCACACAAACATGGGAAGAACATACAAACTCCTTGCAGATGTTGTCCTTGGTGGGATTTAAACCCAGGACTCCAGTTATAACCACTGAGCCACCGTGCCGCCCATAATAATAAGCTGAATCCCACAAAACAAGGTGAGACTCAGAATCAGAGCCAACCACAGAAACCTGCAACCGAGGTTCTAGTGAATTACATTGTAGTCTTTTTCGACACTTGCCCCCTAAAGGGTGTGTGCCAAGTCTAGAAGATATTAGGAACAACCTCAGTTTACAGTCATAGACAAATGCATTTTTAGACCTCAGGGCAGCAATACAACTCCGTGTTTAAGGCTGTTGATGTCATTGCTGCATTGTACACCAAAAACCTTACCCCAAAACAACACACACTGGTTTCACCTCTGAATTAAGGAGGCTAAAAAAAAGGATGGCAGCTTGAACACAAATGGCAGGTGGTGAAGACACGAGGGTCGGTGCTCTCGTCCGCTGGCTTGGCAATCCTTAAAAATACTGCATGGACTAGGGCTCATCCCACTGAATGCCCGCACTCCTTCCCTGTAGGCAGAACACTAAACACACAGCACAGACTGAGGGTACCAAACTCCGGAAAGCCTTTATTGGGCCACCAAAAGTCAACTTCATATAGCACAGTTCGAGAAAGAACATAAGATGGTACAAGCGGCAGAGTGTCACCCTTCCACTGGCCCGCCAAGGAGTAGAATCTTTGTGACTTTCAGGCATCGAGGACAGCCATCTCAGTCAGCAGCACCTCGCTTTTGGTAGGCACACACTGAGAGGAAATAGCGGCAAGCTTAGAAAGCTGTCTAAGCACAGCAAGATATGTAGCCAGCTGACTGTGTTGTCCCAACCTGGATTCTCCTCAAAGCCCAGTGTGTCTCCTGCTTGCAGCGTTCTGCTGTGAGGGTGGAGAGAGGAGGGAGGAGGGAGCTGATGGGCTGTGACGAGTGGTGAAACACCGCACACAGCCCATCGCTCACGGACACTGCGGCTTGCCGTGGTGTAAAAGGAACTTGGTGTGACCCCGAGGTCACGGAGCCCACGAGTCACGGAGCGGAGAACAGCGGTCTGCAATAGCGCCTCCCACAGGCACTATTGCCAACATAAGGTATTTGAGAGAAACATTGTTTCTCAATATAATATCAATTTAGAAAATAAAAAATATGGGTGAACCACCTTTTTAAAGCAGAAGAATACACTTACTGAGTTTCCCTGCCCTACTACTTTCTGGTCCACTCATTAACCCTTATGAATATGCACTGTTTACCCTACCCACTCTCTGTTCCCCTATTGTAGAATCGTGACTAGAAGGACCTGTGCTGATGTCATACCCATGTGACCAGAGGGAGAGGGATCTCAGCCAACAGAAAAATAATGTTGCTTCCTGGGATCAGCTATGTTGGCTGAGGCCCCGCCCCTTCTGGTCACATGGGTATGACATCAGCACAGGTCCTTCTAGTCACTTAGTAAAATGATTCTATAATATAACTAAAGGTATATATAGAAACAGCCTGATAGCACTGGATTTAGGCTATTTACGAAAATCCTGATGATTGGTGCGCTTTAAAAATTTACAATTCCTAATGGTTGTACTTTATAAGGAACGGAGACACCGTCAGTGATATCAGTTTGTGCACAGCGGGACCTGTATGGGAGGAACACGACGAGTCCTCTAAATAGTCTAGGTTATTTATTGCCAAGGACTATTCTACACTGCATGGCCGTAAACCTGCTCATGTTTGATTCTAGAGTAACTTCAGATGGGTAAAATAAGTTAATATTTATATACATTATGTCAAGTGGAGGACGCCAGACACCATCACATCTCTTTATACTGAAAGACATTTGCCAGGGATGGGTGACTGACAATAGCCGTGACTCAATCTACTAGACCGTCTGTTCCAGCCGAGACCAAAGACCGCGCTGTGCTGAAACTTCAGCTGTGCTACAAGAGCTGAACTCCGCAGAAGATGAAGGAAGTCATGGCAGTTTCTGCTCAGTGTGAATTCATTGCATTGGTTTATTCGAAACCCATAAATGGTGAATATAAATGCGACATGTGGATGTAGCAGTGCTGAGTTTGTTGTGTGATAAGATTGAAAACAGCTGCTAATGCAAAGTAGAGGTTCGGATCCAGGAGCGGACACAGACAAATGAGGCCCTTTTGAAAGAGCAATTTATTGGTTGTTTGCTATCCAATATCTCATTGTATTGCACATTTCCTCCTCCTTTGAAGCCCTCTGCAACTGCACTGTTTGCACCTCTGTGGCTGTATTGGTTGCACCTATCTGCGGCTGCACTGGTTGCACTCCTTTGTGGTTGCACTGGTTGCACCTGTGATGCCCCTGGACTATCGGGTTGTCACAGGGTATTGCACAATCTGTCTTCGTTTCCATTTTGCAGTTTTGAAAAAAAAAAAAAAAACTTCTAATGTCCTGTAGCTCGAGGACGAGATAAGTTTAACCAAGGGGAATGTGACGCCCCTGGACTATCAGGTTGTCACAGGGTATTGCACAATCTGCCATCCCGTGCAGTATCCACCTCCTTCTTGGTTTTGGGTCCCTAACCATATGGTGTTGCCTACATCAGCTAATCAAATCCTAGATACACCCTGCACCACACCCACCAGTGGACGACTTGAGTGGAATAGAGTCGCCCACCTGGGGGGGTTGGAGAGGGGAGGTCAGGAGTGTCAGTAGAGAGTTGGGTCTGAGAAGTGAAAGTGAGAGGAAGTCAGGAGCAGGGCTCTTAGGAGGCAATGTAGGTGGCAGATGGTGGTCTGGGCCTAGAGGAGCTGGATCCCCGGTCTCAGGGGATCGTGGCAAGGGGCACGGATCTGTTGAGGAGGACAGCTGGCAGCCTTGCACCATCACCGGGCTGGGACCAAGCCACGATGGGGTACATGGACCCTAGGTCAGGGAGTAGCTTCAGGCATTCCGAAAATTTACCCGAGGAAAACGGAGCCTTCAAGATCCATTCCAACCTGCCCCAAAATCGGAGTACTAGCGCAACGAGGGGGATAGGACTTTCCACTCAAAACGGTCCAGAAATTTCCAAGCGTGAACCCTGAGAGCAAGATTCCACACTTAGCCATAGTGGGGAGCGGGACCCGGCAGGTTTCATACTACCGAGACTAACAGAGAAGTAAACTTAGTGCCAGAAGGAAGGTCACGGATCACCAGGCAGCACCATTGGGGACGGGACATGAAGCTTCCCTCAGCGGCAGCGGTATTAAGAACTTTGGTTTATCCATTTGTCAGTGTCAGCTTAATGGACTGAGTGAGTACGCAAGATACCCCATTGCATCCAACGGCACTCCCCTACCATCACTGAGCCCCGGGGTATCCCCTACCCATAGAGGGTCACAACACCTGGCTGCCCCGTTCCATCATCCTCGGGTACTCCCAACTGCAGCGGTGGTACTCCTAATTACCACATACCACGGGTGGCGTCACAAACTCTATAACCTCCTTTGTAAATACTCCCCTTCATTTGAGTGGCCACATGACCCCCGGGTCCGGAGACCCTCGAGCCACCGCAGATCCGGATCCGAGCAGCTCGGCTGCTGGCACGGGGGTGGCACACCTCAAATTCCTGGTGTCATGAACAGGATACGAGCAGGACCCACTTACCTGGGTGACGTGCGCCTTAGAAGTCGAAACCGCAAGTCAAAATTCCCATTTCCCGCCATTTCCGCCATCTTCCACCATCTTTTGGCGCCAAAGCACCGTCTTCTACACGAAAGAGCGCAAATTAGAAGCCCCGCCCTTTGTCCTGAGAGTGAGCCGGATCCGGAGGTTCCCAGAGGGCCACAGCACCAAAGTGAGTGGTGGGCGAAAACTGAGGGGGCGTGACGGCAGGTAGCAGCGGAAGAGAAGCAGGGATGCCAGGACTCTGCCATAATGTTCCTGGACCCTGCAGAGGAAAGATGGCGGCTGAGCGGAGCTGGTCTCTGGAACGTGCTTTTCCTGGGACCACAACCTGGATTGAGGAAGAAATGGAGCAGCTTTGCAGAAGGATGCGGATGCAGTTCCTGTTCATATTGGACCACTGGAGGGAAGAGATGAGGAGCCTGGCGGTGGCGGTGCGAGCCCATGAGATCGAAATCCCACGTGAACAGAGGGTAAGCGGTTACCCAGTCCCTGAGGATTACCCTAATCCTGTGGATTCTGGACCTCCCCCACTCCTGGCAAGCACTCCGCCGCCACTAACCCCGTCCTCAGCGGACGCCGAGCTGCCTGCTCCCACCATGGCAGCGGAGCCTTAAGCACCCGTTTATGAAGAAGCAGCTGCGGAATCCCCGGTTCCGTCACCCGACCAGGTCACGACCGCGGTCCCCCAGGCACCGGCCCGACCAGACCCGGCCGCATTACCGGGCCCGTCCTTAGAGGCGGAGCACCAGAACTCTGCAACCTCGGCTGTGGAGCAGTTGGTTCCTTTGTCCACAATGGCGGAGGTGGAGCCTGGAGAGCTGCCAGTTCCGCCAACGCACAGCATCCCAACGGCTGTTGGGGCCGCAAGAGTGCAACTGAAGCCTATGCCAGTCAGGGAGCCGAGGCCGGATGCTAACGCCCCCTACTGGGAACGACACCAACAGAAGCTGAAGATGGAGATGGAGATGACAGCACGAGACCGGCGACGACGGGAACTTGCCGCCCGCAACCGACAAGAGAGAGAGCAGGTGATCAGCGCTGCTTCCCGAGTCCGAGGGCCATGGTGCCGCGGTCCGGCGGATCGATTTGACCCCATTCAGGGATGGGAGTTAATCCGGGAGGCAGGCCTCACAGCCGGGGTGTTTGTGTTCCGACGGGATGTGTGGCGCCCCAGGACCTGGTCGCCACAACAGCATTGCCCCTCCAAGGGTGATGCAGAGCCTGGAGGTAATTGGGAGGTCTATTGGCCAGTAGGTACCAACATCCAACACCATCCTCTCTCAGGCCAGCAGGGGGCGCTCTGAACCTGGAGTTCCAGGGAGCATTCCTCAAGTCTGACCTGAGGGAGGAGTTAGTGGTCAGTCTGTAGAGAGAAAGCAGAGAAAGCAGACGCAGAGTAGTGCTGTCTTGTGGAACTGGGGCCTGGAGCTGGAATAGCTTGGCCCAGTGAAGCAAGATTTGCAGAGAGGCACAGAAGGAACTCAGACATCGGAGTCTGTGGTTGCCAGGGTATAAAATCCTTCCCTGGTGGCCGAATCCAGAGGGCAGGAGAGCTGCAAGCCCCCTGGCCCATCAGCAATCTGAAGGTACAGCTGCATTCCAAGGGCCCGGTGTGGACTCCAGCAGAGAAGCACCCGAGAGGGCCTGCGCAGCCTACCACACAGAAAAAGGGATGAACCACCGGTCCCAGCAGCAAGAGGGCCATTGCTAAATTCAGAGTGCAGGGTCCTGTAGAAGAAAAGAAAGATCAGCGAGTAGGCCTCATACTCAACTGGCCAAAGAGATCACCCCCAGGCACTTCCAGGCCGGCCGGACCATCTTTACCACCTGTGACGGTCTCCCTGGACTAAACTGTTGCCAAGTAAAGGAGGAGAAGGTAAAGAGACTACTGTTTGTGCCTGTTTCTTTCACTGCCTGTCGGCCCTGCATCGTATTATTCACACAACATCACACCATAGACTCTAACGAGCACCAACTGTTGCCCCGGGGTACCGCTCCACCTGTGGGGAGCAGGACCATCAAAGCTGCCATTCCATCAGCCCCGGAGGCCCCATACAGCAGTGGCGGCTTAATAGCCGCAAACCACAGGTGGCGTCACGACAACCATAAACTTTATTCACCAGCCATATTTAATTGACACCCACCAGGGCCACGGAGTCGGGCCCCGCCACCACTGACGACCCCCGGACTAGTCCGGCCCGGCACCGGGTGTCCCATAGCCCTGGGGCGGGCGAGTCAGAGGTGACACAGCACCTCCCCAGGGGGCAACCTGAGCGAAATCTGGAGCCAGAGGATATGGTCACTTATACTCGGCATTGTGGAGAGCAGGGCTGGTATGCCCTGATGTAATCAAACAGGTGATGATGGAGGAAGAGTTTGTATCGGTGTCAGTGGTGCGTAGTCGCAAGGAAGCATGGCTACGGGACCCGGTCGTGTAATGTGAAAGTATAAACTGTTAGGTATCTGAGTTTTCTTTTATTGTTTTACAAAGTTTGTTATTTTCCATATAGAGCAATGTTAGGAAACCACAGAGTTTTAATCAACAAGGTTTAAATCAATAGAGAAAGTCACCTGATTAGGAAGAAGATTATATAATGTGTGCACCAGGTGCATGGACTTTGTTATATTGATGCACCTACGTTTAGTAGTAAAATGAACCATGGTCATGGGACTGGTCTATTTTTCTCGGTGGCACCAACTTACTCTTGTTGAGCCAGATTTTATTCCACTTTAAGGGACTGGTTGTGACCAACAGAGACTTGTGTATTGTAATAGTTGCACCTCCTGTGCCCACCAGAGTCTTCTTTTGCAACACACGGGACCTTAACCTGGTCACGGACCCACGAATAGGTATGCAGCGGGTCAGGTTGTTTGGGTGGTGGGTTAATGGGATCCGGGACCTTGGGACTGAACTGTCGCAGGAAGAAGCTGCAACGGAGGAGGTTGAGCCTCCGCTACTAACCAAACCGGTAGCGTTCCACTGTTCATTTGATGAACTCAAAATACCGTAACATTTAAGTGCAAAGCCTCCCTAATGTGCGACAAAACCTGTTAATAAAAATGTCTTCGTTTCCATTTTGCAGTTTTGAAAAAAAAAAACAAAACTTCTAATGTCCTGTAGCTCGAGGACGAGATAAGTTTAACCAAGGGGAATGTGACGCCCCTGGACTATCAGGTTGTCACAGGGTATTGCACAATCTGCCCTCCCGTGCAGTATCCACTTCCTTCTTGGTTTTGGGTCCCTAACTATATGGTGTTGCCTACATCAGCTAATCAAATCCTAGATACACCCTGCATCACACCCACCAAACATACCAGTGAACGGCTTGAGTGGAATAGGGTCGCCCACTGGGGGGGTTGGTGAGGGGAGGTCAGGAGTGTCAAGAGGAGGAGAGTTCAGTCTGGAATTGAAAGAGTGAGGAGGTCAGGAGCAGAGCTCCTAGGAAGCAATCTAGGTGGCAGACGGTGGTCTGGGCCTAGAGTAGCTGGACCCCCAGTCACAGGGGATCGTGGCAAGGGGCACGTATCTGTCGAGGAGGACAGCCGGCAGCCTTGCACAATCACCGGGCTGGGACCAAGGCACGACGGGGTACGTGGACCCTAGGTCGGGGAGTAGCTTCAGGCAATCCAACAATTTACCCGAGGAGAACGGAGCCTTCAAGATCCATTCCACCCGCTCCAAAACCGGGGTATTAGCGCAACGAGGGGATAGGACTTTCTACTCAAAGCGGTCCAGAAAATCCCAAGCTTGAACCCTGAGAGCAAGCTCCCACACTTAGCCAAAGTAAACTGAGTGACAGGAGGCAGGTCACATATCACCAGGCAGCACCATTGGGGATGGGACCCGAACTAAGCTCCCCTCAGTGGCAGCGGTGGCCAGAACTTTGGTTTATCCAGTTGTCGATGTCAGCTTAATGAACTGAGTGAGTACGCAAGTGACCCCATTGCATCCAACGGCACTCCCCTACCATCACCGAGCCCCGGGGTATCCCCCTATCTGTGGAGAGTCAAAACACCTGGCTGCCCCATTTCATCACATCGGGGTACTCCCAACTGCAGCGGTGGTACTCCATATTACCACACACAACGGGTGGCATCACAAACTCTATAACCTCCCTTGTAAATACCCCCCTTCATTTGAGTGGCTGCACGATCCCTGGGTCCGAAGACCCTCGAGCCACCGCGGATCCGGATCCGAGCAGGGATTATAATATGTGTAAAGCACATTGAATTGTGGGGGCATTATACTGTGTGTAGGGCACTGTAGGGGCATCACACTCTATGCAGGGCACTGTGGGAGCATTATGCTATGTGTAGGGTACTGTGGGGACACTATACTGTGACTAAAGCACTGTGGAGTCATCATATTGTGTATAGGGCATTGTTGGGGAATCTTTCTGTGTATAAAGCACTGTGAGGGCATCTTTTTGTGTATAAGGCACTGTGGGGGCATCTTTCTGTGTATCGGGCACTGGGGAGAGCATGCTTCTGTGTGTAGGGCACTGTAGAGGCATTATATTGTGTGTAGGGCACTGTGGAGAGCATGTTTCTGTGTGTAGGGCACTGTAGAGGCATTATATTGTGTGTAGGGCACTGTGGAGAGCATGTTTCTGTGTGTAGGGCACTGTAGAGGCATTATATTGTGTGTAGGGCACTGTGGAGGCATACTGTGTGTAGGAAATCTTAGGGGTATTAAACTGTGTGTAGGACACTGTGAGGACATTATTCTCTGTGTGAGGCACTGTGGGGGCATTATACTCTGTGTGAGGCACTGTGGGGCATTATACTCTGTGTGAGGCACTGTGGGGGCATTATACTCTGTGTGAGGTGCTATGGGGACATCGTATTGTGTGTGATGCACTGTGTGGGGATTATACTATGTGTAGGGCTCTGTGGGGTATCATACTGTGTGTCAGACACTGTGGGGACACTATACTGTGTACAGGGCTTGGTCGGGACATTGTACTGTGTGTAGGACATTGTGGGGACACTATACTGTGTGCAGGGCATGGTGGGGACATTGTACTGTGTGTAGGACACTGTGGTGACACTATACTGTGTACAGGGCCCTGTGGGGGCATCATACTTTGTGTAGGGCAGTGTGGGGGCATTATACTGTGTACAGGGCCCTGTGGGGGGATCATACTGTGTGTAGGACACTGCGGGGACACTATACTGTGTACAGGGCACGGTGGGGACATCGTACTGTGTGTAGGGCAGTGTGGGGGCAATATACTGTGTGCAGGGCACTGTGGGGGCATCATAATGTGTGTAGGGCAGTGTGGGGGCAATATACTGTGAGCAGGGCACTGTGGGGGCATCATAATGTGTGTAGGGCAGTGTGGGGGCAATATACTGTGAGCAGGGCACTGTGGGGGCATCATAATGTGTGTAGGGCAGTGTGGGGGCATTATAATGTGTGCAGGGCACTGTGGGGGCATCATAATGTGTGTAGGGCAGTGTGGGGGCAATATACTGTGTGCAGGGCACGGTGGGGACATCGTAATGTGTGTAGGGCAGTGTGGGGGCATTATGCTGTGTGCAGGGCACTGTGGGGGCATCATAATGTGTGTAGGGCAGTGTGGGGGCAATATACTGTGTGCAGGGCACTGTGGGGGCATCATAATGTGTGCATGGCAGTGTGTGGGCATTATACTGTGTGCAGGGCACTGTGGGGAGCTTTCTCCCGCATCTGTACTGTACATAATTAATTTCAAGACACCAACATAGCACAGGCGAGATTATCATATGATCCAATGTAATTCTTGATAGGTATCTGGTGCCCAAGACAAGCAGGTAAAGGACAGATTCATCTCTGCTACATCTGTGCAAAACAGAAAGCAATAAATAGACTGTGTATTGTACCGTCAATTGCTGGCTGCAAAAGGAGTTAACTGAGGATCCATCAGTGAGTTCATTCTGATGGTGAGTTTGTAACTATAGAAAGGGATTCTGTCAGCACAAAAAGACTGTTCATCCAAAATAAAGGCTCTTGGTGCATCATGGCGCTGCCAAAAATTGAAATATAACCTACCACCTGATTGTTTTCTTGCTATCTCCCCCCGTTCCTCTTCTGTGATTGACAGCTCTGGCTTCATAAA